>NC_092065.1:8329700-8640600 GCF_039877785.1 Chaetodon trifascialis | reverse complement strand
TCTGTCATCTGCCTCCTTCTGTGCAGCTCAGAACTGGACAGCGTTTAAGAGAAACAGTGGTAGGGGAGGTATTCAGACTTGACCTCTTTGTTAAGTGGGTACAATTGTGTGTAGTTTCTCTGCAGACAGCCATGAGTAATAGTAGCCTTGTGTTTCATTGTTCACCTTGTTCATTCTCTATGCCCTGGAAAATCAAAAAGGAGCAGTGTATTCGTTGACTGAGTGTAAGAATAGACACTTGTTACTCTTATAAAATGCAGTGTGGGGAAAAAAACAACGATGCTGTTGTGTATCTTCTCCTAAAAGCGATCTACTTTGTATGTTTTCTTGCTTTTAATTTAATTGTAAATATCTTTTTGAAATGAGAAATCCAACATCTCTTTCATGACTAAGCCAGATTTCGTCTGTCTGCCCAGATGGCCTGTCGGGATGACAGATTACTTATTGAGGTTTGAATAAATCATCATCAACAGCATGACCGCGAAGGCTTCTTAACTGCAAAGCTGGTTGCAAAGTGCATGCTTGTGGAATAAAAGTTCATAACCACTGCCACCAGAAACAGTCTTTGCATTATGAGCGGCGTATAATTGTGAGCTAATGACAGATATTAAGCATCAGATGCAACCAGATGTAGGCTCAAATTATATCTGCAGTTTAGTTTAACCAGCTGAGGCCACGGGTACGTTTCACTTTGTCAACATACCGAATACAAAATAACACGTTTTCTACCTTCTTCATTAAAAACAAATCAATGTCTGCTGCCGCATTAGTGTAGTAGTGTTTTGTTTTGCTGCTTATTAATCTCCCTTTTCATGCATGGAGGTTTATGTGTGTGTGGACGAAACAGTCCATCAGATCATGGCATAACACTCTCCCTTATTTCCATAATATGTCAAATGCTCTGGGGAGGAGAACAGTCTGGAGCGCATTGGTTCATTTACATCTTTTAATGGTGCAAATGTTTCAACTTGTTTTTTCATCAGAATTAAAGAAACTGGGGTTTGTGACCTCGATCGAAGAAGCACCTCATCGAGCTGCACATTGATGAAAGTGTGGAAACACCTCTTTGCTTAATGCAGCCTGCAGCCACTGGTCACACTCAACCCTGGAAGCAGAAAGTCGGCACCAGTGGATGAATTCTTCAATGCTGAGCACCACGTTACCTTGAATGTAACATTACATCATGAAGATAATGTGTGCTACCAATTGTCTTACCCTGGCCCGGCACAATGAGCTGTGTAGTCTGCAGCTTTGAGAGTGAATTCAATTTATTAATCTCTGAATCAATTTTCTTCTGCAGTGTATGTCACACACTTCATCATGCCCTGTCTCTGACCTCAGAAATTGAAGTACATGAGCCCATTTATATGACTGTGAGACCTGTCATTTTACATGTCTTCTTAAGACTGTTTTATACTGTATATGTCAGGTGTGTCTGTCCATAATTCACAAAGATTTTCGCTGGCATATTGAGGACATTTGGAAGTATGGTTGCACAGGGAGGTGTTAGGAACAATATAGGTGAATGAGCTAATGGCTTTATGGTTAGCAGATGGCATAAGTGCTCTTACGTTTTGCTGCCCTAAGACAAAGAACAGTGCCTAATGTAGTTGTGCCTTTAATTTCACTTCATTCAGGCTGATTGCTTTGTCTGGCAGGATCAGAGCTGTGGAAATCTTCCTCCTTGAGCCCATGGCCCATTCTGCAGAATAAAAACCTGATCCTGCTCTCTTTTCTTTTTTCTTCGGTGCAGCTGGCAGTTGCTTTGCTTGCATTTTGCCAGCTTTAGGTCACTTCAAGGAGTCAGGTCAGTTCCCCTTTTATCCTGGCTGTTGTAATGATACCGGAGCTCTCAACTACCACCGAACCTGCAATTTGTCTGAATAGTGACTGATTTGAGGACGTGGTACTGACAAAAGTAATAAATAGGCTAATTTAAGTAGCTTAGTGCCTCAGTAAGTGGATCACAGTACACCTGTTTTGAAACAACACAGTAACAACACAGCAGCAGAGTAATGATGACATAAGTGTAGCTGTAGAGGGTTAAAATCTGCTGATATTATTGAATTAACAGGGATTTTATCTTTACAACTTTACTAGGTTGTAAAGGTCTTCAGGGGACTACTGACACATCCTGCATGTAGAACACAATCACCCAGAGAGTGGTCATAGTACAACCAGCAATCTCTAAACGCTCTCTTGCAGGTCCTGCAGAGACCACCTGTCAAGCCGTGTCTATGACAGTTAGGGCAGCAGATCTCTTGGTATTTCCCTCACACTTTCACATTTTCCTTATCTACTGCAAAAAAAACAAAGAAAACTGGGCCAGTCTCCCGGCACACGGTGCTCCAGAAATACCTGCAGGTGATAACTAGCTGAGGTTTTCTAGCAGGTGTCCTGTCACCTCCGCCATTATGTATGCATCATACCTGTGGGTGGAGGTGGTAATTAACTGTTGCTTTGCCATTTTTAGAACGTTGCCATGACAGCTCTCTCTCTCTGTCTCTTTTCTCACCTTCGTTTTCTCAATAACTGTCACCTACTTCCACCGTCTCCTTCCGTTCTTTTGTCCCTATGATTAGCGTGGAGAGTTTCCATAACAGAGTTGAATGCAGTCGATGTCGAATCCTCTCACTGTGCGCGTTTTGTGTGTGTTTGGGGTGGTCCAGACGGGCTGACATTGCCATCCATCATGGTCAGCTCAGGTCAAGGCTCTGCCCAGTGGGCTGTGGCCTGCAGGTAACAGCAGCTGCAGCGGTGTCTCAGCTGTCATCCGTCTGCAGAATGTGAGTGTTACAGGTGCTGTCCACTTCAGTCCACTGACGCTCACTGGATATGGCTGGAAATAAAATGCCTTTCTGTCTTTTTGTGCTTCAAGCCTGCAAATGAAAAGCAAATTTGTAGCTTGATTGATGCTTCTATGCAGATCTGTGGCTGATCATTTACAGTCAGCATGTTTTCTTGTGTCCGTACCACAGTGTGTGTATTCATCCCTTTTTGTTGCCACATTTGTTTTAAAGTTTTAAACCTATTTTATAGTCGTGTGTCTATCATGTATTCAAAAGAGCTGAAACAATTACTAAATGAATCTATTAATTGACTGATGGAAAATTAATCAGCATTTATTTTGATAAATCCTTTAAGTGACGTATCAAACATTGGTTCCAGCTTGAGTGATGGCTGTGGGCTTGAAGGGAAAATTTGGTGTCAGTGGTGTGATGGGTCTCCAGTGATGTTTCCCACCTGTTTCCTTCCTCTGGAGCAGTTTAAGTCTTGAATGGAGAGCAGGTTGGCGCCAGTGATTGCCTCTGCAGTCCTGACTGCCCGTTTCATTCTATGCTGGAGGCCCGTTTTCCTGGGGGAGAGAGGATCCCAGAAGCATGAAAGTTTCCGCAGCAGACGCAGTTTGGTGATGGGGGCAGTGTTGCTGAACTCAACTGTCAGCTCCACAGTTTTGAGCGTTGTTCAGCTCCAGGATGTTCTGACCGCAGCAGATGGCCAGCTGTTCAACATCCTGTCTGTATGCAGGCTCGTCACCGTCCCTAATGAGGCCGATGACCGTGGTGTTGTCTGCAAATGTCAGGAGTTTAACAGACAGCTCTACTGAGGTGATGTAAAGGAAGAGCAGTGGGGAGAGCACACATCCCTGGTGGGTGCCAGTGCCGATTGTCTGGGTGCTGCATCAGATTTTCCCAAACCTCACCTGCTGTGTCCTGTCTGCTCTGCACTGACAGGTGGAGGCTGACACAGTGAGCTTGTTGTGGACTTCAGGGACGATTGCGTTGAATGCTGAGCTGAAGGTCACAAACAGGGTCCTTGCCTATGTCTCTGTGGAGTTGAGGTGTTGCAGGATGTGGTGCGACTGACCTGTTTGCCTGTTAGGCAAACTGCAGGTGTCCAGCAGGGGCCCTATGATGTCTTTCAGGTGGTTCAGCGCCAGTCTTTCAAGCGTTTTCATGACCGCAGACATCAGGATCATGGGGCTAGAGTCATTTAATCAGCAGGCAAGAAGGTGAAACACTGTCTAGACCTTGTTCTTTCCTGATCACTATTTCAGTGCTATTGTATTACATTACCTTACATCATACAGGTGTTGTCTTAAATTTATCCGTACCCTCTATGAAACAAGTACAGTTTGTCACATTAAAACAATGATGGTCCACTGCCAACACTGCCTGACAAATGGAGTAATAAAATGAAATGACTGCCTGTGGTGAAATTTAATAACCAGGACAGCAAATATTAATGTTTGACAGTAGAAGTGTGATATCATCAAAAGGTGAGCGTTAGTTTAAGAGGGAGAGGACGTTTGAGTGATGATAACCGAGGTCTGCGAAAGCTCTTCTCTGCGTCTGTTACCGCGCTGGAGATGGAGGAGGGGATGTAGACCAGACGTGCCAACATTAAGCCCTCAAGTTGTTGCTTTGACACAATTCAGGTATATAGTGCACAGCGGTCAAACACAAGTCCTGGTCTGATGTCAGAAGAATAATATAGTACGAATGGTGGCTGCACTGGACATCAGTGAGGCAGACACCGTAGCACTGGAGCCAATCTAAATGTTACAAGGTTGTGAGGGCATGAATGTCTCTGAGATGATCAACTCGACCATCATGGATGTTTTATTGAATTTGGCACACAGCACTTCTAGGATTAAACAATAAGCCTTGAACCTCACATCATGCACACTCTCAATTCAAAAGACAAGGTACGTGTAGTTTCCAGCGGAGCTAAAGCAGCTGGTCCATCAACAGAAGAATGAATTGCTCCTGTTTATAATATTCACAGTGTGGATATAGCAAATACTGTATGACAATAACAATGATGCCAAACATCCCTACATCCCTGCTTTCCTTTGTTTAATGTGATCGGAATGTGAATGTCTTTGGGCTTTTTTCTTATAGCACTTAGAGTTTTTCTAATCAGTCAATTGAGAAAATAATGAGTACAACCCTGATTTCCAAAAAGCTGGGATGGTGCATAACAGTGTCCCAGCTGTGAAAAGTATGTAATCATTGCATTTTCCTGCTGTAGATATATGTATCAACAACAAAAAGTACACACTTCAGTGCCTCAGGAAATGAGTCCCCCAAATCACAGCAAGTGTCCTGCAAGACCAGTACCTTTCTGTTAAACAGCCTGAAACTGGAAATGGAAGAAAACACTTGATTGAGAACAGACAGTGTTTTGCAGGAGCGATGTTGGCTGTAATATACACACGTGATGGGCAGAGCAGATATCAGGGATCTGCCCATACCACAGGCAGGCTTAGAGCTGCAGCCTATTAGGTTTTCATTGATGTCTCCAAAGATTCAATAAAAGATAAGGTACCCAGATCCAAAGCAGTGCTTGCTTACCTTCTTCTGTGTCCTTGGCACAGGCTAATTCTCACTCTTGGTGGCATATTCATGGTGTGAAGCACAAGCTGACTGCCAGATTGCAGAATTCGCCTTTTATGTGGAGTTTTTGCTTGTCCAGTGAAATAATTCAGTGTCTACCTGATTGATTGGCACCATCGTTGTTATCAACGTTCTGTCCCCCTTAGGATGAACTGAAATGACTTCCTGACTTTTCCTTTAGTAGCATCAACATCAAAATTTGAATTTCTTCAGTATTTTTGGTTTATGATCAAATACCTGCAAATCTGAACCATCAGTCTCTGCTGTTCTTTGTGTTTTGTGCTAATTTGCAGATGTTAACTTGCTAACATGCTTTCCTAAGATGGTGAACAAAACCATTGTACCTGTTAACGTATTAACATGTTAGTACTGCCTTTATGAGCATGCTAGCATGCTAACAGTTACGTTTGCCTGCGTACGGCCTCAGAGAGCTTCTAGTTGGGCTTGTAGTCTTGTTATATAATTTTATCTTTAATATGAAGCTCGATTTGTATTTAATTTAGTGGATTAGGCAAAAAGACAGTCTGGTTATTTTATTGATCAACGTTTTTAAATTGATTGTAAAGAAAATATATTAATACATATCCAAGGGTGCACATGGCTTGTAGTCAGGTGAGTACGAGGACATGGTGTTTGATACGTAGCGTGGCACCATCTCCCTCACTGTCCTCCTCAATGTCTCCCTCACTGTCCTCTGCTACAGCTTCCTGCCCGGTAGATGATGAAGATGCACCTCGCAGTCCCTGGTTGAGCCTCTGATTAGCTCCATCCACAGGTCAACAGCTGGCTTAGAGTCAGATGTCTCTGAGGTTGTCTTTGACAGGCGAAAGTGCATCACGGCACGAGAAAAACATTACACTGATCTTCACTCAACATGTGGGACGTGGTTGGTCATGGAAGTCGTGATTAAGACAAAGAAATTAAACAGTGATGATGTTCAAAGATGGTTGGTTTGGGGTGGATGTTAGGCACCTGTTACCATTAATGTTTAGGTCATTGTTAACCTTCTTTGGGCCCTCCTGGTCTTGTGTTTAAGTCATTCTACATTATACACATAAGCTCTTCTTTTGAAACTAAAATGATTTCCCACTGCACCGTCACATCCTAATTACAAACTCTGTTAGTGTCTCTCTATGGAGGTCTGCAGAACAGTCAGTCAGTAGCTTGTTAACTAGTCCATGACCCATTATCGTCTCTGTAGTCGTGTGTAACTCTCAAATACAAGTACACCCACACCATGTAATGATGATAACAGCATGTCGTACCACCACCAGCTGTTCAGCTGCAGCGGGTGTCACGTTAGCACCGGCGACTTCTCTGTTTTGATGAATTACTCTGCTGCATAATTTCAAATGTCTTTATTGGTCTCCTGATATCCCCGCAGTGCGCTTCAAGCAAACAGCTCAGACGACGAACAAAGGCTCCAGAGCAATGAAGGAGGCAATGATTAGATAAGAGTGCGATGGTGAGTTAATGACAACAGGCTTATTATTTCTTAATTCACCCTAACATATGTAAACAATCAGTGAATAATTTCCCGTTGAGATAACCAGCCGTTTATGATGCCCTATAGAAAAAGTGTATTCCTGAAGCTCCCATTGGCTCTCGGTGTATCAGTGGAGCATAATGTGAGCGGAGTCAGGTGCCTGTCTCCATCTGTCCCTCTCTCTCCGTCATGTCTCGATGTCTCATTAGCGTTGTGCTCTAGGGTTATTGATTTCTAACGTTAATTACGTTATCAAAGCTCAAGTTGTATCTTTTGATATAGTAAACACAGGAAATGAGGATCTGGGGCTGATTGTGCTTACCGTTTTCAGTCATGTGTGGACTTGAGCCTCCGTCTGAACCCCGAGTGTAATCAGAAAGATATTAATCGATTAATGGACGGCCAGTAATAAAAGCTCATTGCATCTCATTTTGCGACTGTTTTCACAGAAGGGATAGCTTCTGCTTTCTAACTACCTCTCTTTTATTTCTATTATATTAGGCCTGTGACAAATAGTTATCTTCTTTATCGACTGATGTGGCTTTTAGTTTTTGCAATGAATCATTCAGGCAGTGCCGTCACAGTTTCTAAGGATGCAACAATCCAACTTTTCCTTAACTCTGGGTGTCTGCTGATAGTATGTGCCTATCTGATCCAGCCCTGGAATTAAACTCTGATTGGGCTCACTCCTACGTACTGCACATAATGCTGTAATTTCTCATCACGTCTTAATTCTAAATTAAGAATTCATACTCCATCATTCTCTTTTATTTTTAATCTGGATTGATGAGTTCTGATTGCTAACAGTTTCCCACAGCCGAAGGCGATGTCTGCAGATTGTTCCATGTTCATGTTCCCTCTAAGATAAATTCTAATCACTTTGGTTATCTCCTGACTTTCTTTAGCACCTCTATTAGGTCAAAACTTGAATTTTACTCGTCATGTCATTGCTTGATGAATAACATAATATATTAATTATCAAAATTGTTGCAAAATGCTGAATTAATTGACCTTTCAGCACCACTGTATAAAACAGTTATGTCACACAGTTGTGACACAGCTGTCGGACTACAAAAGCAGTCACCTGGAAAGTGACTCGGCCCAGACTCGGCTGGGCTTGTGCGTGTCTACATGAGCAGCTATGTAATCCAGCAGCAGCAGCTGCAGTAAGAGCATTAGTGTGGATTCGTATGCCAAGCAGCGGTTGTGTCCTCGGCTTCTCCAGAGCTGTCTGACTCTACCGTGATTTCTGTCCTCTTGGCTGTTCTGTTGTTCGGTCATCAGACCAAAGTGCAAATTCTATCAGCAGGGGTTTATTCAATTCAGTTCTCCTTTGCCTGAAACCTGTGGACCAAGAAAATGGAACGATTTTCCCCCTTTCACAGTGTTCACACACCATCCAATTAGGGCTCCCAAACACAAGGGAGAGAGCAATAGGCAGGCAGAGTTGTGGGCAGAATAAAAGGACAAAAGAATAACAGTAGTGTGACAGGTTATAGAATATAGTTAGAGACAAAAGAGGAGGGAACGATGGTGCCTTTGAACACATCATACCTGCTTTCGCTCTGTGGAACTGATCTTAATCAGCTTTCACTCACTTTTAATGCTGTTTCCACTTAGATGTATGTGTTCTACTGTATGTTATTAAGAAAGTATTGCTAAATTATCCCTATGTACAAAAGCGAAAAAGAAATTCCACAATAAAAATACTAAAGATTTGTTAAAGGTCATTCACAAACAGGGACTCCATTACATAGACTGTCCACCAGAGGGCACTGCAAAGTTTATTTTTCAAAAATTTTAAAGGATCCTCATTGAAAATGTTTGTTTATGTAAAAAAAACAAACCAAATGAAAGTCTCTACCATCCTTACCATCCTTAAAAATCCAATATCAGTCAGACTATAATCTGCATGTTAACCCTGTAATGAAATACTACTTCAGTTAGTTGCCAAACAGCACCTTTTTTAATGCATGGAGTGGTCACATTCACATAAACCTGCTCTTGATGTCAAACTCAGATATCACATTTCAAAATTCAGTGAGCAGAAATTTGTCTGATTATTGCTCAGTATCGCCCCCTTCAGTTGCGACAGGCAGAACTGCACCTTGCCCTCCTGCTGAGCTTCAATCACCGGATGACTGAGTTTCTACCTGACTGATAGAAAGTGACAAGATAATGTTCACTGTTCTCTGCTGGCCTCTTAACAGCTGAACAAAAGTGAAATATTGACAGATGTTTTTTTTTTTTTTTTTCCAGGGTAAGTGTTGAACTGTCCATCACAGTTATTGCAGAGGCAGCTAAAATCTGAGTGCTCAGCAGCACGATTATGGCTGTGCATTGGGTGAAGTTTTGAGAGAGGAAAGCACTGACACAAACTGCAGTAGCTCTGTGTTTTAAACCAACTAATGATTATTGGCTCTGCGCACTCAACAACCAGGTGAACCTGCAGAAATGCTCAACTCTCTTCAGATGTCATGGCACTAGTGAGCTGCCAGTGATGGATGAGCAGGGCAGAGTCTTCTTAATGTCAGCTCATTTTCCCTAAATTGACACACTGTCTTGCACAGTTATTCAAGACAAGTAACAAACAAGCATGAACATGCAAATAGAAGTGCCCCATGCTACATGTGATCAATAATGTACTAATGTGAAAATGAAGAGGTACTGTTTCAGACTATACATGAAACTGCATAACAGCTATAGTCACCAGGACAAAGAGCGTCGTTACGTGTATCAAAATACTGTTTAGATGACTGCCAGTCACAAATGCTTTTCTCCAGCAAAGACACAGAGAGTCTGCTATCTCTCACTAAAGCTAATTGCCCCTAATTAGGAAGCCTTGATTAAGGTGCAGCTTGTGATTTAAGAGGAAGTCAGCAGTGATGATCACTGTCTCAGCTTCTCTCCATTCTAATTGTTCATTTTAGTATTAATTTCCTCTTTAATTGTTCCTGTCAAAAGACCTTATGCATAAATGCATGCCAATTGTGCCAAATTACACCTTTCTCTGCGTATTGCTGCCCAGTGACCTTAAATGAATTAACGTATTGTTTTTGTTTTTTGCTGTGCTGGCATCCTCAGTATACGATTCTTTCAAAATAAATGACTTTTGAAACCTGCCACAGCTTAAACTAAACACTGCTTGTTATGATGAAGGTATTTTTATGTTCTCTCGTGACGTTGGCTGTGGTAACATTTTTTTTTTTTACCTTCAATTAAACCTCAGTACAGCAGCCATTAAAAATCAAATGCGAGAACTGATGTACAACACCATGCCATGTTCCTTCACTGTGTCCACACAGTGAAGTTCAGAAATGGAAAAATGCTGCTTCCATATTGCGTAATCAGCCTCATGACAGTGACACAGTGTTTTAATCTACAAATCGTGACAAGATTTGAAAAATGTTTTTCATTTCTGATCGCAGTAAATACTATATTCTTTAGTACAATGTTGCGGAGCCAGAAGCACATCCAACACAACTCTCCATTTCCTCAAATACTCCATAAAGTATTCAGCTTGGATCATTTTGGAGTGGCCTGTTACGGATATGCTATAATTAGATTCCTATGGTTGAGAGGCTTGCAGCGTGTTGATCATTGTTATTTCATGAGGCAGGCAGTGCTGTGAATCTCATCTTTTCAGACGAACCGCTTTCTACTTGCAGACAAGCAGGGCCCTCGAGATGTTCATAAATATGAAAATAATACCTTCCCAATGTCAACTGATCATTTGAGGGAAGCTGTTTTTTGTTTTTGAAACTTGAGGTGAGCTTAAATGCTAATCATTTACTACGCTTTGATTCAGCTGCAGAGTTAGGTTCATGAAGCACAGATTGATAATTATCAATGCTATTTCTATGTTGACCTTAAAATCATGTAATCTCTCAGAAAGAGAGGACTGAGATGCTAAGATGACAGGAAAAAGCATGATGTCTTCCGCTTAACAAAAATGGAGTGATGGCGCCCTCTGGCTATAACAATGAAAATGATGTCTTGAATTGGTACAGTATTGAACATTATTACCAGTTTTTATCATTGTCTGTGCAAACCTCAGGCAAAAAAGTAAATTAAGCATCTCTCCCACATGTAACTACATCACTGGGTGTTTGGTGAAAATGCCTTGAAACACCGTCTCCTGTTAAAAGCTTATGATAATGTATTCTTTCATTTTCCTTTCGGATCCTTTTCCATCTCCAGGGGGAGAGGCCAGCATCTCAGTAAGTGTAAGACTCAATTAAAAGCTTCGTCGTCATCCCCATACAGTCCACGACTGAATGGACCTGCTTCAGTATAATCGCTCCTTGGGAGGCTTTTGTCAGCATCTGTGCATGATGGTTTTTATGTGGCAGACAAGCAGAAGAATACGACACACTTTAACTGCAGTTACCTGGAGACATCAGGCTTTACTTGTTGGATGTTTATATCAGCGGATATCAAGAGCTCTTAAAGCTTGAGATAATAAAACCTGCCTGGATCGGCGTGTTATTTAAGAACACGCACTTGTTCAGAGGAGTAAGCAAACTGAAAACAAAAAAAACATTAACATGTTCTCAGACACGAACCCAAGCATCCCCACGCGCAGTGATTACAGTTTAAGAGTTGATGAAAACACTTGGATAAGATGCAAGTTTAAAAAAAGTATTTATAATATGATACAAGGATATTTTGTGCAAGAGGTTGTTGGGGCTGTGAAACCTGTACATTATGAACAAAGCACTTAAATTTCAGTGGCAACCTGAAAGCAGAACATGGCTTCTGGGCCATGATTGTGTCAAACGGCTAACTATCAAGATACTTACTGTATTATACAAATGGTGTCCACCAGTATACAATGGCAGTATAGGATAAGATTACATATTTATATAAAGTGCAAAAAGAAACAAGCACTAACAGCGAAGGCCTGAAGTGCTGTGTGACTGAGTGTAAACCCACCGCCACAGGCTGACAGCTTTCTCATCATTTGGCCAGGTGGTTGGGCTAAAACCTTCTGACGACATGGCAGGGCAGTATGACAAACTGTTGGCCGAAGATCAGTTGCAGAATATATACTGTATTACAAAATGTATGAAAGGATTACCAATCTGTGCAATATACTGAGTCTTACAAATATAATCAGTATGGACAGTTGTGAAAAAGTTATCTAAAATTCCCCCTTTTTACAATTATAAATAGACACTTTTTGTTTACTGCTCCTTCTACACTGAAGCATAGCACCACAGGCTCTCATTTTTTCATCCTTGAATATGAAATGACCTGAAATAAATGAGAAGGTTCATTCTTATTTCAGGGGAATAAGACATCCTGGACATTAAAGATATAAGAAAATATATGCACTGTTAGTGACTAGATTACATGTTTCGTTTATAGTTCATATAACCCAGATTCCAAAACAAAAGTTGGGATGCTGTGTCAAACATGGACAGAAACAGAACTCAGTCATTCATACAGTCATGTGTTCACAAAGTGGTGAACCACGCTCCATCCTTTCCTGTGATCGACTGAGTCCTTCATACCCAATCATGATACTATCACCTGTTACCAATCAACCTGTTTACCTGTGGAATGATCCAAACAGGTGTTTTTGGAGCGTTCCACGTCTTTCCCAGTCTTTTGCTGCTCCTGTCCCAACTTGTTCGAAACGTGTTGCTGCATCAAATTCAGAATAAGCAGATATTTACAAAAATCATGTTTCCAATTGAGTATGTTTAAAAAAAAAAAAATAGCAATCTGTTTTATTTATGTTTGTACACAGCCGCCCAGTTTGTGTAGGATGAGGGTCGTAATTCTCTCTCTTTTTCTCTAATAATGCTTCAAGGTTACAAAAAGCAAGTGAATTCAGCATCACAGTTGAGTCTCAAGAATACAGGAGAGTAAAGAGGCATCAAGCGGTCCATCAGACTCTGTCCAGCACCTCTCTATGCCAAAACACCAGCAGCTGGGGATTCTGGGGGATTATCTAGGTCTGCTGGGAACCCTGTTGAAAGACAACACAAGTACAGTCAGCTGGGCACAGCACTGACAGCAAACACTGGGTCGACATCATAGAATGTCGATGTAAAAAGACAGCTTGTTGTTGTCGTGGTTCATTGATTTTTGTCCTTACTGAGTTGGTTCGTTTACGTTTCCAGCAGTCTGGATTGAGTCTTTTCTGCTCTTCTGCCAGAGCCTTGGCCTCCATGGTGTACATTCTCCTCTCCTCGCTCTTCATCTTCTTCCACTTGTCACCCAGGATGACACTGATGGCTCTGGAGGTAAGAGACGATCAAGGATTCACTTCTTTCAGATTACTGTCTTTATAAGATCTGTCTCACTTTGTTTTCTTGAATTGTGTCTAGGTAACATGAACACAGCTTGTATATTTTTACAGTTTTAACCTTAAGCTCTTCAAAATGAAGACAAATTAAATGTCATCAGTTTTGGCACAGGCCCCTTGAGGCAGGGTCACCAACCTCAGCAGTATGAAAGTGGGGCCTGTAGCTTTAAATGAAGAATTCACTTCTAAAATCAGTCTTGTGTAATGGTCCAAGAAAATGAAAGTGCACTGAGGGTTCAGAAAACTGTGACGCCTGGTGATACTCCCACACTGCAACAACTGAGTAGATAAGCCAACTGAAAAGGAAGATAACACTGTAAAAACAACACGTTCTCTAGATGTAGTGACGGAGGTCTTCACGTTCACATGCAGAACAAACCAGATTGGCTGAGAAATGATTGGCTAAATAAATTGGTCCATCTCTTATAAATGCGATGCACGTGGGCTCTTTAATGCTTGGTCTTAGAGGAGAGAGCATTACTCATTCAGGTTTGCTTCCACTTTAAACCACTTAAAACCAGAAACCACCAGTGTCACAATCACTTGTCTTACCAACATGCTGCAAACAGAACTGAAAGCCTGAAGAGTTCCTGTGCACATCATCTTTTTTTTCTTTCTGAATATTTACTCTGCAAGAGTTCCTCTTTCTTTATCGTTACTCCTGGTGTCAGGGGTTCACGAGGTATTCTCTTGCTGTGAAACTATAAAGCTCACGTACAAAGTCATGGACTTTCAATCTGTAGCTCTGGCCTCGATAGCTCTAGCCTGGTCGACTCAGTAACATTGAACACAAAGAGCGTAAATACCCGCTGCAACATCCTAAAATCATAAATTTCAATTAGAGCTCCTATGATGGAGAGTCGGTGTGTTTCCTGTTTTGTCGTGATCTCCTGCCTCCTCCTGCCAAATTCGCCTTTTCAATGAAATACGGATGCAATGTGAAGTCATTACTCTTATGTGTGCCATAATGCTGTTGAGTACAAAATTACACAACCAGGCTACAAACATCGCAACTTTGCTGTCATTGTCTGTTTACTATGACATCACATCTGATTTCAGGGCTGAGTGCGGGGCGGTTTCACTGAGCAGAGGGCTCATGTGACTGTAACTTAAAATTCATTCACCTAAATCAGACCATTCTGCTCTACAAAAGAGGTAACTAAACACATGATAGCTTTAATAAGACCACTGGCTTTCATTGACTTTGGGTACCTGTTGTCCTTCCCAGGATACATCTGCGTGTACTCTACTCTGTACTTCTTGGCAAAGAGCATGAAGGCATTCATTGGCCGCTTGCATTTTATAGGCGTGGCACCACCGGCTGTCCCTGAGGTGTGGCTCCTGTTTGATTTGCTCGTCGAAGATTGTGGGGAGCTGGAGCACTCGAGTTTATCACAGTCTGGACTGACAGCACCCCCGCTAGACAGGGAGGTCCTGCGCTGACGAGCCATGCTGCTCAGGACATACACTGCTGAGGAATCTAGTGGGGTGAAGTCATAACTGCAGGAGAAAGGACAGAGAGGAGAGTTAATGTTGTGTTTTTCTAAGCTGTCATATTTTATCTGCAATGTTGTTTTCTTCAAGCGTGTGTACCATTTTAATTTCTTTTTCTATAAAAAAGACCCTGTTTACACTTGGTATTAACATGCATCAATGGTAGGGATCACATTTAACCACGTTTTTTGTAGAGTTAACACTTATGTGTCCTTTTGCCTGCCCAACGAGGATGTAACAGGAAGACCGGTGCCATTTTGTCTTGTCCTGGACTCTTTGCATGTCATTAATGACTTTGTCCTGTCAATCCCAACAGTTGGAAAAGCCAGCGTGTTTTTGTTTTCTTAGCCAGCTGTTAGCCTGTGTGAAACAAATGTGGCCCACCTGTGCACACTGGAGATACATGACAGACACAGGTGTGAATATGTCTCAGCTGTCCACTTCTGATTGGATCGCTCAAGAAACATCTTAATTCCAGATGTAAACAGGGTCAAAATTCTCAAATCTACAAGTTCTGGACATGTAAACAATTGTATTGCTCTATACTGAATAAATGCAGTAACTTATTTCTAAACAATTTACTTTGGTTTTAGGATACAAAACAAAGTTCTAACTCTTTGTCTGTTTTATTTGAAGTGATGTATAGATAGAGGAACAGCCTTGTTCTGCAAACCATAAGTGACATTAAACACATAAGTTTCAACAAATGGTCTCTATTCTTTGATCAAGATGATTAGATGAGGAACAGTGTACAAGAAGGCTGCAAGCTAAGGATGGACGAGTACATGAATAACAGAACTGTAAATTTATAATTTAACTGTGTGGAAATTACAGTAAAACTGGTGGTAAACAGTAAAACTGGCCTGAAACTACAGAGGACTCATCTTAATATTTGAGGTAGGACTGTACACTGTGTGTGTGTGTGTGTGTGTGTGTGTGTGTGTGTGTACACGCTCAGCACAAATACTGTCAAATACGACTCACTCTAAAACAACTTCTGTTCTGCGTCACTCTCACTGCTCCCAGAGCGTCTTTTTAGGCCACAACAGGCAGATATAAGCCTGTAATAATTGATTTTTTGGCCACTTGGGGGCAGTGGACACAAGATGTGAACAAAACTGACCGTCACATTGACAAGTGATTCGATGAACATATTCAGCTGTTACGGAGTAATGTTATCATTCATTTGGAGTCGTGCCTCTGGCCACCTGGTGGATGTAAGTCAAACATTCACTCTTTTTTTTAAACTCTGTTTTTAGTCCCTGCCAACACCCAAGGGAAATATATGGCTCATTAGCTGCTAAATGCTCCACTATGTTCACCAGCTAGTCTCTAACCGTGTCTGTCTGTTGTTTAATGCTGAGCAGGTAGCGTAAAGTGATTTTTCAGCAGCTTGCAGCAGCTGAAAATGGCACTACAGGAGCTGCAAGAGCGTACCTTCTGAAAGTGTCAAAGACCACAGAGTCGTCGCAGTTAATGGCATCTGGGTGGTTTGGTGGCAGGCAAACGTCGCCCAACTGCATCTCATAGCACGGGATCCCATGGTGCACCACAGTAAGGCTCGGATAAAAGGAAGACCACCCTGAAAAGCACAGATGGTATATTTCAGATTTCTTTGCTCATAAAGCTGTTTACTTAAACATAAAAACTGAACAGTCTTCATTTGGTAAACAACATTTGGTCAGTGGAACCTTCTGTTGGCAAAGATGAATTTCACACATTGCTATAAAATCTGTTTTTGCTTTCTTTCTTTCCAAATGAGCTGACATTTATCTGTTTTGTTTGTTCAGTTAAGACAGAACATAACCTGTGGTTGATATGTGTGCTCTGTTTGAATAAATATAATTAAGAAATGTTTTTCAAGGGTCTTATTTTTACCTTTATTTTTGACAAAAAATGGGTGATCCAGTCGGCATTCAGCTGTTAACAGGCCGTCATCGGGTGAGCCAGGGTCAAAGGTCAGCTTCAGAACGGCCTGGCTGAAAGATACTGTCTCTTCGTGGCTCACCAGCTTCAGCCCATCTGAACCATATCTCTGTAAATGGAACAAAAGACCACTAAGAGGAGTCCAACCTGATGCCCGGCTGCCTGAAAACTTGGTTTCTATGATACTAAATGAGACCACCACTGCAAATCATCAGGGATGTGATGGGTTTAAAAATTCACTCATTCATGCACCTGCTCACTTGCTCCCTGTACCACAGTTGGCCTGGCTGCCACCTTGTGGTCATGACAAGTCATTGTAATGTCTACTGACATTTCACTGACCAGGAATCATGCGCTCATCTAGTCATACTGAAAATGAGGTGGAAGCTATTTTAGAGAACAGCAGGTTATTGGGAAATATTTTAAGACATACTGAGCTCACTGTTTGTACCTTAAGAGAGGAGGAGGATGACATCATGGTTTCATCATCTGAGTCGTCATCAGAATCCCCGAGTTCATCAGCTTCCTGCCACTCCACATTAGGACCTCGATGGAAGCGCAGGCGAGTTCCTGAATATCAACACAACAATGCGACACGATGAATAAGCAGATGAGTGTTGATACTGACAAGAGAATGCTGGAAAACAGATGCAGTACTGTTGTTCGGACACCCGAGGTCACAATTTCCTCACAAATGTTTGTGATTCGCGCTCTCCCCAGCAAAGGGAGGATCCTCTCAGGAAAGCATAAACAATAGATTTGTGTCAGCACCTCTAAAGCTTCTGTCCATAACAGTCTTTGATTGCCTGTCTTCTTGTCATCAACACAGTTTGAGGGCAGAGCAGTGAAACAGCCCGTGAGTGCTGTTTTCACTATATAAATTACACCTCTACTCACAAACACATCATGAGAGTCTGACTACAAGATGAAAATGAAACTGTTTGTTTGATCGCATTAGAAAAAAAATGGTGGGTTTTACGTTTGTGTGTCACCACTACTAATTTAAACTTACATCGATTTAAGAAAACCTTAGGAAATTAATTTGTTTTCCACTTATTATACAGTATACTAATCGTATCTTGATTTTTACTGATACTTCATACTATCGCACTATCCCCTTTGCTGCTGTAATGCTGCATATTTCCCCGATGTGGGGTTAATGAGGGATTATCTTATCTTGATTGGGAGTACGTGTTTACACTAGACTGGGGATTGTGCCTTTAAGACACGTGTGAGGCATAAGTCTGGAGACCATTTTTCAAGAAATTCTTAGAAAAGCTGAACATTAACGTAAACCTGTGTGAGTGAGGAGGTGTGAGGTGAGGTGGATGGACTGGTGGATGCATACTGTATGTACCTTTAAGGAAGCAATGCCAGGCGGTGGAGGGCCAGGAGTGGGACCAGGCCATGTCTTCATCATCAGAAAATGATGAGGACATTGAGAAAACTCCAGACTCTGATTCACTGCTGGCCTGTTGTACACAAAGTAAAATAAACTATTTCAGTCTACAGGTCACGCAGACATTTACAAGGATGTTATCACTGGGTCAACAGGAATGGTTGATTCTTATGTTTTCAGAGGTTGAGGTTGGAGGTTAAAGGTTACCCTGACACGCCTGCGCTCCCTGAGGTGGCCTCTGGACGGGTTGGGTGCGCTGCTAGCTAACGGGGGACGGGCGTAGGAATGTAAACTATTACTGTTGCCAAAGATGTGGACTGGAGATGATCTGAAAAAAAGACAGTTTCATAAACATATATCATGGTCAAAAGGGCACATAACTGTGACACTGTATATTATAATCTACAGACATCTGAACATAATCCTCTTATTCAGCATCAGCAGCAACGACACAAGATTAACCCACCGCTTAATTGATTTTCATGCAAGTCGGTATTGGGACAAACCTCTTATATGGGGCGTTCTTCAGCAAGGGGCTCTGAGGACTGGTGGCAATGTTGGCCAGTTCAGTAAGCCAGTTGGTGCTGGGGGAGCAGCTGAGCTCTTGGTGAGACACTCCTGCTCCAACCTGAAATAACCCTGGAGACCTCTGGTCCTCCTCCACCTCTTGCAGCTCTGGCATGTCATCTGGGGAGAGGTGAACAGTAATATTCATAATTTATACATGGGAAAAGCTCACTTTTCCTAAATGTAGGATGGGACTTTAGGATTTTTACCATAATCCATGTGACACCCAGGTGAGGAAGGCAGGTCCTCGTTACACTTGAGTGGATCAAAAGACTCGTCCATTCTTACAATGTTCTGCTGTTTCCTCTTTTTTTAACAGGCTCCTGGTCAGTTTACTCAGTTTCCATCATCATATTCTGCCACACCAGCTGGTTACAGGCCAAAAAGACAAAACTACAGTTTTCACAAAGTCAAACTACTGCACAGTTGTTTTTTCCACTGCTGTTTCAATCAATACAATAATGTCACATTACAAGTCTGAATGGTGATAGGTGGATTTTTTTTTTACATAACTTAATGAATGGATCCATTCAATAAAAAAACAAAACAAAAAAACATTAAAACAATGCACTTAATTCATAAAAGATTTCAAACCACGACAAATAAAAAATAACCCTGACGGTATGTCATCATTGCAAAACATGTCATGCATTGCATCAATATAAAAGGAAGACAGGCAGCCTTTCGGGAATCCTTTGTCTCTGAATGTACCTCTGTGACTGGTCATGTGACCCTCTGCGTGGAGGCCTTGTTTATAAACTCCGAAGGGTTTCGCGCATGCGTAGCAGAGCTCATTCATTCATGACTGCGTAGCAAAAGCGAAAAATAGCATAAATTCGCTTAAAAAGTGGCGCATACAGAATCGAAAGCACGAAGTTAAAAAACATGTCAAATAATTATCAATGACAGAGTGGGACAATTTAACCTGGCGTGGAAAATATGAGACCTTTACGAGCAAAGTAAAGAAAAAAATGGTTGAAAATACAAAAGAAGCGGCGAACATCAAAGTAATTAGTTTGCAAGAGGAACTGTGGGTCATTTAGGCTCTGACACCGACTGAAAGTCGCTGGACGCGCTGACAAACCATTTCTTCGACTTCGTGAACGCGGATATGCAAACGACATACCGTCAATAAACCGTTTAGGAAGTATTATTATGTCGAAAAAGACAGTCTGAATGACAGGCCTAATGTCCCCCTACTCCTCAAATGCAACAACAGTGTCCCCTGTTCAGACCCAGAGACTGTCGGTCCAACACTGTAAACAAAAGAATGTCAACAAGTTGAGGCATGACGCAACCTCTGCCCCGTTCAAAATGAATGACACGAAAACCCCCAGAAGACTTTGAACGACACTTTCACACTCCGCAAAGCACTTTTCACCAAATGAAAGACTCGTTTTTACACACGAAAGTGCCGTCGGACGGGCTTTTATCAGCAAAACAACAAGCGTCGTACCGAAAAAAAAAAAAAAAAACACTGTCGACCACAACCTGTCATTCGACATCCAATAAAGGCGTGACAACACCGCTAAAATACCGTGATGGAGCTGTAAAGACACGGGTCACCAAACGCTCAAGTTAAAAAATAGTTTAAACCTTTTATTTCTTCGAAAAAAAGTGGTCAACTTCCCACTTACCAAACCTGTCGCCATCGACAAACTCTCTGGCACTCACTCGAGGGGTGGGAATGAATGTTTCAAGAGAACGCCTCCTATTGGTGGATAAGAACGTCAAAAACAAGAATCCGGATGTGCTATTGGTTGATGCTTTTCAGAAAAATATGGAAGGCGGGGGCTAGTTTGTTGATCATCTTTTCATTGGATGGAAGTGCATGCCTATTACTAGCCAGTAACAGCTGATTGGCAATAACAGGAACAATACATGGTTATTTTTTATCTGCAATGTTCCAACTAAAGCAAGAAGTACTCAGAGAGCTTTTTAGATAGTTTTCCTTTCTCCAGTAATTAAATCACTGTTTTCTACGTAATCCAGTGAGTGAACAAATGAATGAATGAGAATGAATGAATGACTGACTGCATTAAAAGCTTTGAAACTGGGCATTTCCTTTGTTGTAACGAATATTCATGTGAAACACACATGTAAAAATGTTCTTTATTGACATGAAAAGTGAAACATACAGTACTTTCAGCCAGCATGATGGGCTTGCCTTCAAATATGTAGTACTACCAGTACTACCTGCACAAAGGGGGGCTGGGGCAAAAAAAATTCAGAATGTTTCAATGTTTCAACCATCTTTAAACAGTTTAAGCTGCAGTAAACCACAGACGAAATACAGAAGACTTCAATTATTGATCTTAAAGAGAGGGAGAGAGAGAGAGAGAGAGAGAGAGAGAGAGAGAGAGAGAGAGAGAGAGAGAGAGAGAGAGAGAGAGAGAGAGAGACCCACTTTAAGTTGCTGTTGAGAGGGAACACCAGAATCTGTGTTTCCAAACAGTATAAGTTGTTGGCAGAGGTAGACAGCAATAATGGATGTTCTAATCATAATATATGTTTCACCGACACAAAAACTATATGACTTGAATTCTACATTGGAATACAAGAAAAGCAATTGTCGCAAGACCTGCCTATAATTACTACAATCTGGTGGGGTAACTTATTAAATTAAAAGTGGGCCTATATAATAACAGTAAATACTCAAATTGTACAGCAATGTGTTGTATATTCTTACAAAACTATCAGCTCTCTGAAGTTTGTTTTTCTCTTTTTTGCAAAAGCATATTATTAGGCTAACTGCCACAAACACTAACCAACAATGATATACAGTTTATGAATGTGTATTGAAGGGATTTAATCTTATGAACAGAAAAGTATTGTGGAAAAAGTACTTCCAATCTACGTTCTGTTGTGATTCAAACACAGAATCAAATCAACTTCTTTTACAAATTGTTTATACTTTCTCATGTTGGGGCACTCTTGCCTCAAGCTGTGAGTGTTCTTGCCAAAAAATGACATATTTGCTCATGATTATCCAGTAAGAAATTAGCTTTGGCATCTGATCTGAACAATGTTTAGAAATTTACAAATGATATTATCCTGTAGGTGTAACTGTAACACTGCGGAGAGAAGGTGAGAGTTAACAGAAGTGTTCAATATTCAAACAAAGAATACATCTGACAAGTAAAATGCACGCTTACATTTTTAAGATTCGAGTCGTGAGAAATCTAATTTAAACAAGCTTTAAGCAACTCTGCTTTGGCGTACTTAACTTTTGTTTTAATACTGTAGTAAACTGCTAAAATCAACATGGTCTCAAATGGGAATCTGACATGATCTGTTCCATTTATCTGACACACAAACGTTGGAGTGGATATTCACATTTCTTGTAAGAAAAGCTGTTTGAGTGATTATGGGGAAAAAAACATCCACACAAGCCTTTTTTGTTTTCCATCCACTGATTCATAGTCCATTGGAGCTGTCTCATGCACTTTGTTGCTCAATCTCAGTGCTACTTCCAAACAGGGTCACCAGCTGCTCCTCATAGTTAGCTATGTTTCTCTTCATGATGTCCATGCACGGGCCCAGCAACCTCTCGAAGGCTTTAACATCCATGGCTGACAAAAAAAAAAAAGTTAGATATAGATATAGCTTAACAAGACTTGTGGAGAGTATATGTAAAATAATAAGGCATATACAGGGAATTTACATGCTGGATATATGAAAGAACATAAAATGTACCCAAGCATTTGACGCTCCCCACAGCATAGGCTGATGCAGCTCTGGGCTTGTTTGTGACAAGCGCCAGCTCCCCAAAATACTGTCCCCGAGAGCATGTGGCGATATCCACCTCCTCTTCTTCCTGGTCCTTTTTCGTCTGGCAAAGAAAGAAAGAAACGCACACTATCAGATACCAGAGAATACCCATGTTTCTCCTCTCTTTATCAGAAGGTTTTTTATGCTTAAAAAAACAGGGCAATCATACCCTGCTTCTTTTCATGGTGATTCTAACTTGGCCGGACTCAACAATGTAGAAGCAATCGGCTAAATCACCCTGTAACACAAAGCATTCGTATGATTGTAAATGAGCACAAACAAAAAAGCAGCAGAAAGTAACAGACCACACAAAGAGACTCATCACCTGAGCAATGATCTGCTGTGAATCACTGTACACCTTGGTGGATATTACATCGACTACCTTCATTCTCTCTGAGAGCTGTGGATGAGAGGGAATTCGGTTGACACCAGTTTCACTGTAAACACGTTCTGCGCTTTCTGAGCACTGGAGGACAAAGCTAATATTAACCTCTAATGACGTCAGCAGCGGCAGCGTTTCGATGAACGCTTCGTACAGCTTCCGCTTCTTGGCATTGTTCTTCACTATGATCCTCCTGAATGTCAGACGATCCTGAAACACAGATTGAAAGAAAAGAAGAACATTCAGGTCCATGTCTGCAGAAAAAGTCATCCTATCTCCCATACTGTATATATTTACATACAAAAATTACGTTTTTTTCTATTTTTATGTCAAAATCCCTCTTCACAGTCCGTGTAAAATGTTTTTGATGACTCATCTCGAACTCAAAGGTGAACAAATACCGGATAGTTTTTGATCCGGGGTAGCTGGGCTGTACTACTCATTTACATTTTCCCTGCAGTTCCAGACTGTTCTGCAACCTTTCACCAAACCATAAATCATATGCAGTAAGATTTGGCAGTAGGGGTCACTGTAAACCATATTTGAAGCAAGTTCTGCAAACCTTGACACAACTCAGGATATTTCAAGAAGCAACACCCATGTGCTCCTGTCATCCTGCTGTTTTAATAAATCTCTTCGGTTTTATGTCATTTCAGCAGGACGATGCGCAGTTAAGACTCAAATAATGGCAAGCAAAATGATAAAGGTAGATGATTGTACTGCAGGAGACAGAAGCAGAGTCATAGAGCGCCCTCTATCTTAGAATAAAAAGATTCCCCAGCAAACATGGCTCTACCCTGTGGCACGGTGGTCAGTCGAGTATCTTAATGTCTTACCAGGCAAGTTCATTGCACACAACTTCAATCCCAGACTCTAATTTAAGATCCTACTCCAGACTACTGTTTGCTCAGAGGCCCTTCAGCAGGACAGGTCCTCCTCCACCTCAGGGGGAATTGTTGGTTGAACAGGACCGACTGCTCGTTCACAGACTCAAACACACACTACAAGTACCCAGGTCAATGGGGATACAGCTGCAACCTGCCCAGGCTGCACGCAGATGACATAACAAAGCTGTTACCCACAGTTTAAGGACACGACCCTCACTGAGTCATTAATAAACAAGCTGCTCCACAGAACGGGTCGCTACTGAATATTCACCACAGCTGTTCTGCACAAAATAGAGGAAATAGTTGTTAATGCTGATTCACCAAAATACCATTCAACTGATTATTAACTTCAAAAGAATCATAGACACGCAGGGAATATAATTGTTTTCACCTTAACGACTGAAGTTCATCTGCATGCTTACTAAAACAGACAAGTTCAGCCTTGTTTGTCTGAGCTGATGTGATAGCAGAGGCCCACAAAATGTTTTCACCATTTCACCATCTGCACCATTCACTAGCTTGAATATTATGCATTAATGAGCACGTCAATTCATATTCAGGGGCATGATTGGTGCGCCCTCGCTTTCTGATGTGTTCAGTGGATTTTACACAGTATTTCATCTCAGTCAGACAACATGATCTCACCTGTGGTACCAGGTACTAACACTGCCACAGTGTTTACTGTAAATCCTGACAACTGACAGCACAGCGTGTTAGAAAAAAACCCGAGCACCGAGCCAACTGCGCTCTTGCATGAGGATTTAATAGTTTACTCACTAGGCACCAAAGGGCTCCAGGCGAGGTGGCGATTATTGTGGCCGCCCTGGGGGTGTTGTACATCAGCGCCAGTTCTCCGAAGCTGCCACGGTTGTCATAGCAGCCTACCAGCTTGTCTGTGCCATCAACCTTCACGAAAATATTAAACGTCCCACTGAATGAAGATACAAAGGAGAAACAGGCAATCAAAGATAATATAATCACATGGCAGCCATACTGGTGTCTCCTGAAGGCTTTATCCATAGATAGATAGATAGATAGATAGATAGATAGATAGATAGATAGATAGATAGATAGATAGATAGATAGATAGATAGATAGATAGATAGATAGATAGATAGATAGATAGATAGATAGATAGATAGATAGATAGATGGATAGACTGACTGATAGACAGACATGATCACCTTTCAATAACATAGAAGTTGTCTCCATCATCATCTTGATCAATGATGTGCTCGCCTTCGGTGCAGAACTTCTCAAACATGGCATCCAGCACCTGAGACATCTCCTCCTGTGATGGTGTGAAATGTAAGTCAAACATTTGAATTCCACACGCTGAAACAATCACGCAGAATCCATCAGCTACGTAAAAACAACCGTCTTTAAAAATCATGCATGGCGCACTGAGCTGTGGCACAGAGCCTCAGGGCATGTTCTGCTTTGTGTAATCTAAGAGATGGCAGAGCACAGACCACAGGAGCACAGAGTGCTTATGGAATAATCCACCCACCGGATCCAAATTCTTGAACAGAAGAATGTCCCTGCATGCTTCCTGTAGTCTCTGTCTCTGCTCGTCGGTTTTTGGGTGGGTGACCTGCAAATTGAAGCACAGTCCTGTGATATGACCCTATGATGGCCTTCACATTAAAGTACATACAGAAACCTCTATAACATTGATTAATTCAGTCTTTGTGCTAGAAAAGGTGGCTTACCCATGGCTCTTTATCCTCCTCATCTTCATCAGGATTGAACGCTTCAGCACACACTGCATGACAGAGACCAACAAATGAATGGTGGACACTCAAATTCATCCAGAAATTCACATTTCTACCCAACCAAAAGACAAACCTTTGGAAACACCAACATTTGAACTCAAACTCTGAAGAATAAAGCTTTGTATTCAAGTGGCCCAGCAGCACAACTTTGATTCACGTCTAATAACAAAAGCAAAATCCCAGGGATGTTTCAGCAGCATTTCATTCAGTAAATCCTTCAACAAACCCAACTTCTCTCATCTGAAGTGTGAAGCTTTGGGAGGGTGCAGTGAGGGTGGCGACACTCATACCACATTTCCTTCCTGTGTTTTATTGGCAAAATACAGCGGTCATTCACTGTTACTTGAATGAACCCAGCATCGTACAGGACACTAACTGTAAAAAGCTTTATATTTAAATTCACACGTTTATTTTGATTCCGTAAAAACACGATGCTTAAACCTCTGAAACCGTTTTGCTAAAATATTCAAACCAATACTTCCTTAAATCTACTTTTATGTTAAATACAAGCACGCTGTCTTTGCTGTTTGTCTTCTTCCAGTGTGCTGTGTATAAAGGAAGTTCATTTCCCATCTGAAGTGATGAAGATAAGGAATATGTTACTGGCTGCTTTGATTTGTTTTCCATTCAGACTGTCAAACATGCAGATTTCACTCCTAAACAGTTAAGTTACTCTTGTAAAGCCACAACCTTACTATTACCATGAAGAGGATATTATTAGTTGTGGTACTTGTCCTGATCTCCCCACCAGCGTTATTCACTGACAATATTAGCAAGGCGGGAGACAAAGTGGCTTCATAAACTCTAATAAATCAATGCTATTATAAGCTGAAGACAGTGACAAAAGACAGGTGGAAAGATACTTAAACTCTGCTTTTACTGGAGCAAATCTGACGTAGTTTTATATGTTTCCAGCTCCGACACTGTCCAGAACAAGCTTAAACTAGTGACAACTCACCTGATGCTCTTCTGATGAATCTGTTTATTACCGGGGCTGCAGAAGAATAGAATATTAACATGTCAAATTTCATCCTGTAGTAAATCTATATCGCAGTAACTGATTAATGCACTGCAAGGCTACATTTACAGTACATGAGTATACCCAGCCCTGCGCTCATTAAGGATCCATATTCATCCGGCTAAAACCTGAATAAGGGCAGCTGCTTTGAAGTGCATTTGCCTCTTTGAATCACATTTCAATGAGAAATAAATTCAAATGTAAAACACAGCAGAACCTCCAACACAATAGCACAGTATGAAATATACATTAGATAGAGGGTCTCATCCATTAATAGCCTGGCAGCCAGTGTTATGGGAGGAGGATCATTGGAATATCATTAAGACAAGGCACTGGAGGTGTGATGGAGCACATGTGGCCAAAAATACTAGAATAGTTAGTTTAAGGACAGAATATGGTGTACTTTCCCTTATGTAACCATTGCAGCCAGCCCTGCAGAGCCCACTACTCATTGGGATGCTGTGTCAGAGCTCTGGGTTGCTATGCTACTTGCTGCACCTTATGGCAACACTGCACCGGCCATTCTGTTAAATATGACCACAGTCCAGGAGGCACAAATCAAATCAACAAATGTGTGGTCGGCAGAAGTCTCATTTTGCGTTGCGCGCGTCATAGCAGAGCTTTAGCTTTCTGTCTTCCTCTGCTTTGTCATATTTTTGATTCATCATCAGGGTAGGCCCACCAGGCCTGCACCTGATACTGGAAATATTCAAATGACCTAGAGGTGCGGGGTCTTTCTAAAACACACACACACAAAACCCACAGTCCCTTTTTTCTGTAGCAGCTGTGCCTTAACGCCGTCCTTTTCACAAAAGCGTGGCTGCACAGATGAAGACCAAGACACATCCATTCACCATTATTCATCCTCCTTGACCATATATGGCAACTGACAGCGCCGCGGTGGAGGCAAGGCGGTGAGCGCCGGAGCATCCCTGCGCGCAATGTGCGCCTTCATGTCTCCCGCTGAACACGGCGACACATGCTCATCATTCTGAATTAAATAAGCTCATCCTCTGGCTCACATCTCCCCGGCGTGTAGTAAACCTATAAGCCTACCTATGAATTCCTCGTCATCGTCGTCCTCCTCCTCTCCGTTTTCCGAATCGATCTGCATGGCTTCGTCAATGAAATTGACCGCTTTTCCAGATCTTGGGGCCGAATTTTGGTCATTGCCAAATGAGGCCTCTTTGGTCTCGCTTTCCTTCAGCTGGGTGAAGTACTGTAGCGCAAACTCGAGCAAATCCCTGGGCTGATTCCTCAACACTTCCACGGTAAAGCTCTGTAACAGCTCCGTCAGTCCTTCAGGAATTTCTATACTCATTCCTGTTCTCAGTCTATGAATGTGGACAAAACCGGTTTGCTGCGAATTTGAAGCGAGCTGATCAAAAGCATACAGCTGAGAGGAAAAGACGAAAAGAGCCGAAACGAGCAGACGGGTGTAGTCAGGCCACCCAGTCAACAAAGCATCCACAGCGGATCCTCTCTTTTTCTTGAATGAAAATGGCTCTGGATTTTTGGTCCGAGCATCTTCTGCTGCTTCTGGCTACAGGAAACCCACGCATGTGACCCACGAATCCATGGCAACCACCTATCCAGGGATTGCGTATGAGCAGCAGCAGCGGCGCAGAAACTGCAGTCAGATACTGGGTGAAGAAACCCTCCGATGCATCAGTCACACATCGATTTTCACTGAGAGATGAGGTGACACACGGGATGTCCATATTATGTCTGCTGTCATGTAGTCAGTTTACAAATTCTCATTAAGATCTGTGCTTATGTAGCCTCAATGTCACTTTTAAATAATTTGGAATATAGTGATAAAAATGGGCACATGGAATAAAACGTCTAATAAATGCAGCAAGCAGCAATAGACCTGCAGAAGAAAAATTGATGAATAGTAAATGATGTACTGTATATGATTACTCATTTACAATGGGACAGATAAAACAGCAACAGGTAAACTGATGTAATGTACAGGAAGAACAGTGACAAACGGTCCTGCATTTATACCGTAAATCCATCTTTATTCTATTTATGAATTACACTTAGAAACTCATTGACAGCTGTAAGGAAAAGGCTCATTACAGAGGGATTGTCCCTTTAATTGCACCATCAGGTTAGATGGTGAAAAATGAATAAATCTGATGCACAGTTTAATGTCACGGGACATTTCAGAACATGGTGTGACTCCCTGTGTGCTGCCAGGAAAAGCCACATTACAGAATGAAAGATTCAGGTGCTGCAAAAACAATGTGACAAGGGATGCAGCCATTGGGTGGGTCATTTATGTGTTTGAAATGGATAAAACAGCCTTTTATAGAAATTTTATTGAACCTAGGCCCTCCTATGAAGGCCATCACAGTAGAAGAAAACCTTATTTTGGGCCGCACACGAGCCCTAAAAACTGTAACACTGGTAACTCTCTCCAGCTGTGCTCTCAGCTTTAACTTAATAGTTCACACTAATAGCTCACAATAGTTCACTCAGAGCAAAATATAGGGGAGGACAAGGAACAATGAGATGAAAATTGTATGTTCACGACAAACAGCTTCAGAAGATATTCTAGAGATTGGGTGATCCTAAAAGACTACCAAACGTGCGAGGGAGCAGAGGTCAAAGACAGGTGGAGGAATAACTCTACAGGTTAGCAGCAGGGAATCACTTGAGGAAAGAAGTAATCCACCAACAGAGCCCAGCCATTATCTGCCATGGCTGTTCGCCTTCTGTGCCTCTGCTATGAGACCCCTCCCCCTGTTGTGGCCCCTATCTGTCACTCTTTGTTAAGAAGGCACAACATTTTCTCACTGGGGCGAAACATGGGAGCACATCCACAGAGTGACCTGTAATGCAACACTGCTGCTGCTTCGCTGCCAGCTCTTAAACTCACCATTCAGGGCTGCGGGCTGCGAGCTGTCCACCAAAGGGATTGTATTTGGATGTGCACATCGTGGCATCTACTGCGAGAAGAGACAGCTGTTAGCAGGGAACGAGCACTGTGCATCAGCCCTGCTCTCTGAACCGTAGATCCTGAAGATTGTTACTGCTTAATGCTTCTCCACAGACCAGTGGAGCCTGCAGCTGTGGAATTACTGCACTTCAAAACGCAAAGAGTTGCTGGATCTTCCTCAGGTTGCAATAAAGTGGTCTACTGTATATAGAAGCAGGAACTGGCCTCTGAAGATTAGTTGGCAGAACAGATACGAACATACAGAATATATTTTCCTTCATGAAGGTTATAATGTTCTGTTTCTGCTTATTTGCACCTTGATGTCTCTGAGGCGGACAACAAACGGAAATCCGTCTGCAGTACGACACAGTGCCTCATTACAACATCACATTATAATCCTGATGAATGTACAGCACATGCTGCCATCTGCAGCTTCAGACAGGGGTGGAGTCAAGCTACACCATGAAAGGACAACAGTAAAATATATTCTACTCAGTGTTAATGGCTCTCATATATTGCCACCAATATGCAAATATAACTTAAAATACATGTGACACTAGCCCAGGGCTCTGTTAAGTGTTAATATCTTATAAGTAAACATGAACACAGTAGTACATTTCCAAGAGGCTCACTTTTGGCATCAGTAACTTCTGTGGTTCAGTTTTGCGTATGTTAGCTCAGACCAGGTGTGGGGATTCCTTCGTCTTCACGCAGCTTGCCTCATCTTTCACACACCCCAAGGAAAAATGCTGACTGAAATGTGCTTACACACACATCCACAGCAACATCCCGAGTGTTTCCTTACTTTGTCCGCAGTTAAATCCCGCTATAAAACCTAGAAAATACATCTGTTACTTAGGATGGTACAGACAATGAGGAGGATGCTTCTTAATCAGACTTCTCTAACCTCTTTTAACAGCATGATGTGCTTTTTTAAAGCTTGTTTATGGTACAAATATGTTCAAGACATCAAGACATTGCAGGCCTGGTGTATTAGACTGCAGTTGTTTTAGCTTGGTGTACCTAATAAACTGGCAACTGAGGGTAGCTGAAGGCTGACCTGCATTAACATTGCTAAGACGTGTCTTCTTTCAGACACACATCCTGCAGTGCCACTTATTTTCAAGATGTGGGTGGCAGTGCCACCTACTGGGCAGGGTGGTATGCTGCAGTGTTAAAATCACATTTGAAGGATATTTCCTCTACTGAAGTTCTGATCAATCATTCTGGTGATTAGTCAGATCCTCCATTAAACAGCGGTAACACCCTGATCCGTTTCCTGTCACCTCATCAGTGTGCTGGAAGAAACATCAGATGTTTTGTGGTTTGAGGACAGAGCTGAGATCAGGTCATAATGTGAAACAAGCATTTTATTAGATTAGTGCAGGGGAGAAGTGGTTAACACTTTCATGCCACAGGAGAAGCCAAAGAGGGTTAAATGTGTTATTACTTCTGTTAAATAAGAACATCTGCAGAAACGTTTTTTGGTTCTACAAATAGTTTGTGTTTTGTTTTTAGTATTCGGCTCACATACAGGATAAAAATGATGAGTATATTTTGAGATGCCTGCAGGCTGCCACACGTTCTTTAAAAATGTGTCAAACACTACATGGAGTCATGTTTGCTTTCTTTTTGTGCTTTGTAGTTTTCACAACAGTCAGATGTTGACATAAACTGACATAACTTGACCTTCAGAGCAGTCACCAAACCACACACTAACACTGCTCATAAAAAATCTAAAGCAAGCGGCCTCTGCTGAAGTCAATTACTCGCTCCATGAGCTCATGAGCTGAGAGGAAATTCACTTTTATTTTTTTGCCTGCTTTTGATGTTGTATTGATCAAAAAATGATTGCTAAGTAAACATGACCACTGTCTGCTGATGCAGCTCTGTTGGCACATGTATGGCCTTCGTGTTTCTACTGTAAAAGCTGATTTTTGGATTCATTCACCATTTTGGTGACTGACAAACACTAATAACAGTAACACCATAACATCTAACAACTTTGTCAGCAGTTGAGTGAATCTCACCTGGATGAACTGTCTCTCCATTGAACAGTATTGATTTTGTTCACTTTCAGTGAATGAAAGAAAGAGCAACATTTACCTGCAGCAGACACCTTCAACTGTTTATCAAGTCTTACCTGTAGGTTCACAGCTCATCAGTCTTGCCCAGCTGATTAGAAGTCTCAGACCTTTCCAGCTTTTAATTAAACATTGTGTGTTGTGTGAATCTGCAGTGCTGAAAGGCAGAAAGCAACATAAAACATTTAATTCAAAAGCTTTGTTTCTCGATTCCCCAAGTCGCTGCAGTAGTGAATCATTTAACGGCAGTTTTGACAAACAACCTCCACCATACGATTAAAAAAAATAGTTCATACACCTCCAGCTCTGCTTTTTCTTCTCTGGTCTGGGTGCAGAGACGGGTACAGCTGCGGTTCAGCAGGAAGGCCATGACAGCCAGCAGCAGCATGGTCCCATGGGTAATAATAAACCACAAATACAGCAGACACAGCACAGCTCAATGTCATCTGTCATATACAGTGGATGGTGTGATGGGACTGGAGTGACGGATGTCTGATTATTTGTTTATTGTAGTTTGAGGAAGCTACCGAGACTATTTCTGTTGTTTCAATGAAACTGAAAATTCAATGGAGTCGTGTTGATTCAAGGTTTTGACCTCCGATGAAACGTGAAGAAGACCTGTCACAACACCAAGCAGACACTGTTGGTCCTTTTTCCAGGAAACATTTATTCAATCAAGAGGCAGGATCGCATCTTTCCATAAACAGGTCAGTTAAATATTAACAAATTTACAGACATGAGGAATGTGATAAAAAAAACAAAACAAAACAAAACAATGTTCGCCTTAAAAAACCCCAACCCAGGGACCCCACCCACGATAACATCGACCACAGTGGAGCCGGAACGATTCAAATTCATGTCCAGCTCCGTTGTTTCATGCTCTTCCATTCAGTGCTTCACAGTTCATCTTTGTCTGTTTTTGTCTGTAGGGGAACAAAATAAAGTCATGAAGAAACAGCCAAAGTAGTAAATCTGAAACCTTACGATGCCTCAGCAGGTTGTGTTCTCACCGTTTCGTCATCATCTTCCTCATCTACGATGTCCTCTTTATCCTCAGAGTCGTCCTCTTTATCTTCAGAATCGTCCTCTGCTGCCTCCTCTGGCTCCTCCTCTGGCTCTTCTTCAACCTGTAGGACAGTCAAGTCATTTTTTAGACAACACGCCCACCATCTTCAACCATCACTGAGCCGACACGTTTTAAAATGACGCAACTGGAAGGTGTGGATGCTTAAAAACGCTTACAAAGACAGAAAATACTACAAAAAAGGAAGATCTCTAATTCAGATACGAGCGCGTTCACTGACTTGACACATGCACACTGAAACTGAAAAGATTATCTATGCAAATGTTTCCAAAGTAATACAGCGTGCGGCAGCTGGCATAGACTTGCCTCTTCGTCCAGGCCTACGTTCATGCTGAGCCGGAGCATGCGCTCTATCCTTTGCCCATAAGCCTTTGTGTCACTCAGCTGGTAGCCCGAGCGCAGCGTGGCTGTCTCAAACAGAACCATGGCCAGATCTGATGCAGTCTGGTCCTCGGCATCATCCTGAGGGACATGAAGAAAAGACGCTGTTCACTTATCTGCTCTGATTGGTCCATTTTATGTCTAACACTGAATAGATTCATTCATGTTAACCGGTTAGATCATATTAAACAGAACAAAATCGTACAAATACAGTGAAGTGACAGCGGCCAGACTTACATTGACTCTTTTCAGCATCTGCTTGATGAGAGGATGTTTGGGGTTGATTTCTAATGTTTTCTTCTGGCTGGCATAATAACTGAAGAAGAGGGAGGAGGGGGAACAGCCACATAAGCTCAGCGAACAGTCAGGCAGGCCACAGCAGGTTCGACGTTTGCATTCTAAATCGTGATAATGAGCATCAACATTGATGAAAAGAACAGGGTCATTACTCACTTTGTGGAAATGTCTTTTCCTGTCTGGTAAGCCTGTGCCTTCATGATCCTCTCCATGTTTCCAGACCAGCCGTACTGACTGGCAACCAGAGCGCAGGGTGAGCTGGTCAGCCTCTGAGAGAGGACGGCCTTCTCAATCTGTGGGAAAGACGGCATCGGATTAAATAATGTGGCTGATGGAATAGATGTAACTTAGCAGCTGCAGCCGGTGGGCTAGTGTTCATTTCCCATGTCATGAATGTTACATAACATCTGGGTCTCTACCTTGTCCTTCAGGGACTTGTCCTTCAGCCAAGTGGTGAGAGGTTCGTACTCCTTCTCCAGCGCCTCCCTGCTCTCCTTGGCCTTCTCGCTCTCGTCAAATTTGACACCCTCCTTTGCCACGTTCTGGAAGCGTTTTCCATCGAACTCGGGCAGGGCCTGGATGCAGTACTCGTCCACGGGCTCGGTCAGGTAGATCACCTCGTAGCCCTTCTTCAGCAGCCTCTCCACGAAGGGAGAAGACTCGGCCTGCGGGGGGCAAACAGGACAGACGACTTGAAAACCTTGGTTTGTTTGGTTCAACTGTCATTTCAGCACTTTGGATGTGACAGCTTATACTGACTTTAAGATAACTCCGTATTTATCTCGACCATACAACACAAAGACATCCACCCACCTCCTTCCTGCTGCTACCAGCCATGAAGTAGATCTTGTCCTGCTTCTCCTTCATGCGCTCCACATACTCCTCCAGGCTGGCCAGGACCGTCTCGCTGTTGGAGGTCTGGAAGCGCAGCAGCTTGGCCAAACGGGTCCTGTTGGAGTGATCCTCAATGACACCCAGCTTGATGTTGGTTCCAAACTCCTTCCAGAACTTATCGTTGTACTGTTCCTCTGCGATCTTCTTGATCATGTCCAAAGTCTTACGCACCAGCTTCTTGCGGATAACCTGAACAGGGTGAGGAAAGTATGATGTCTCATGCCAGTATGATGTCTCATGCCGATAAGATGAGATAAGATAAAACGAAAAATAACTGCATCCGGAAGGTGCAGCATTCACGTTAGATGCGGAGCTCACCTTGAGCAGCTTGTGCTGCTGCAGAGTCTCTCTGGACACGTTCAGGGGAAGGTCATCAGAGTCAACCTGGCAAATAAATTTCCATTAATCACAGTGGAGGTGCTATTCTGAGCGACAGTTCATGTTAGCAGGTGACTGCGTTCTCCACGAGAGTTAGAAAAATCCCTCACCACTCCCTTGATGAAGTTCAGGTACTTGGGCATCATGTCGTTGAAGTCGTCTGTGATGAAAACTCTCCTCACAAACAGCTGTAACAGAAAGACGTCAATTTACAAACCGAGTTGGGGGAATTTGTGATTATCCATCTATGAGCGTAATCGAATGCCTTAAAATGGACACTGAACACTACCAGAGGGACGTACCTTGATGTAGTCGTTCTTCTTGGAGCCATACTCGTCAAACAGGCCGCGGGGAGCTGAAGTGGGCACAAACAGGATGGACTTGAAGGTAACCTCACCCTCAGCCATGAAGTGGATGTGGGCCATGGGGTCGTCAGTGTCCTGTGAAGGGAGTGAAATGTAGTTTGAATTTGTAAAATGAAAACTTGTTGACCTACAGGTCCACCTCGCTGTTTGATGGAGCAGTGCGACCGAGGTGTGTACCTTAGAGAAGGTCTTGTAGAAAGCCTTGTACTCATCCTCCTCAACCTCCTTCGCTGGTCGCTGCCAGATGGGCTTGATATCATTCATCAGCTCCCAGTCCCACACAGTCTTCTCAACCTACAACAAGCACGACAGCACATTTTCAAAAATGGCTCAAAAAGATTCCTTTTCGTAACAATCAGACCAAATGGAAAAGCACACACTTAGGGCCTTCATCACGTTTTTTTTTTTTTAATTGCCTCGCCACATAATAAAATAAAATATATTGTAATAATTTAAATGCATTTGATCGTCATCACCATATTCATTCTGCCCATATCGCCCACCCCTGTGTGAACGTCCTACCTTCTTTGTCTTCGGCTTGTCTTTGTCCTCATCCTCTTCTTCCTCTACCTCGGCCTCCTCTTCAGCAGCCTCTTTCTCTGGTTCCTCTGCTGCCTCAGCATCTTCCTCAATGGGCTCCTCCACTGTCTCAGTCTGGAATTGTCGAGGGGGAGAAATGATGCAATTTGTTAATTTCCATATTTGTCAGTTTCATAATAAACTTGCACTGGGATGGAGTGGGAGTCAAATCGATGAAGGAAGAGTTTTAGGTAATCACCTTGCTGGCCCAAACGTAGATCGGGAAGTTGATGAACTGAGAGTATTTCTTCACGAGGTTCTTGATGGTCTCCAGCTCCAGATAGTCTGCGGCCTCCTCTTTCAGGACCAGTCTGAAACGAGAAAAATATGGGCAGGATTTAATTACAAATCAACACTATTCTAATATTTCAGAGTAGAACAGCAACAAGAAAACAGCATTCAAAGTCGAAATGAGTGGGTGTTCAATGTCACAGTGGAATGACAGGTGTGAAGAGCAGTGAGACTAACAGCAGTTGATTACGATGCTAAAACAGCAGCTAAAAGTCATTTTAAGGTGAATAAAAATCTAAATGTGAACCCACGTGATGGTGGTTCCTCTGCCCAGCGTGTCCCCACGTGGGTCCTCGATGACAGAGAACTGATTAGAGTCCGACTCCCAGATGTGCTGAGTGCCATTATTGTGTTTGGATGTCACGATGACTTTGTCGGCAACGAGGAAAGCGGAGTAGAAACCCACACCGAACTGGCCAATCAGCTCTGAGGTTGACTGTCCCTCAGACTGCATCTCTGTCATCTTGTTGAGGAACTCGCTGGTGCCAGACTTGGCGATGGTGCCCAAGTTCTTCACGAGCTCCTCCTTGGTCATTCCGACACCAGTGTCAGTGATGTGGAGCATGTTCTTCTCCTTATCAGACTGGGGATACGATCAATGCAGTTCAGTTACCAACAGAGCAAGAAGTATTAAACATTACCAATAAAGAGTAAAGACTGTAACATTCAGTAACTGTGCCCCCCACCACACTCCTTCTGCATACTTTTATTTTGATGGTCAGCTCTTCATTGGAGGCCATTGCATTCTCATTGGTCAGAGACAACAGGCGGATCTTGTCCAGAGCATCTGAGGCATTGGAAATCAGCTCCCTGAGGAAGATCTGAAACAGATAAACAGTCACGTGATCATTAGTCCAGCCTTTCCTGAAGAGGTCAGCAATATCATGACAGGTGGTGCCAGGGTGGGCTCATAAGGCTTAAGCTCCATACGTTTTCAGAAAAGGTCTGGATTTATTATTCGGTGGTATTTTTTGTACTAAAGCCCAATCACTGCTGCCTAGGAACCAATGTGTTTTGACCTGAACGGCCGGAGCGATTGCGCTGATAGAGCAGAACACAGAGGGCCTCCGTTCAAGGGCAAGCTTTCATGTCCTGATAGTCAGGCCACTAAAATAAAGCAAACATAACTTGGGACAGCTTGGTTTACTCAAAACTAAGCTGTAAAAGCTTTAATAATTCACTCCAGGTGACAACTTATCCACAGTACTACAGCAGGTAGGGTAGTGCAATTAGTGTATGCACATTGTGTCTACATGAACAGACTGTGATCATAATACATAAAAACTATAAGAAAGCAAGCCCTGGACACAGGGACAGGGAAGTGCTGAACTTTCTGACAGGTCTGAGCCCAATCAGCAGACCCACTGACCGGCCCCAGGCCCTGGACCTCAGAGACCGACAGGTGTACCCTTGTACATAATATTACTCAGATTGTTCATTCACTGGCAGCTGACAGTAGCAGTTCATAATCTCAAGTGTATATTAGGTGAGCTAAACTGTTTTTTGACAGAGAACACCATGTTTGAAGTAGTAATAATGACTCTAGAACCACCCTGCCCATCCAAGTGAATCCATAGAAATCCACAAAACTGATTATATTGTACATCAAAATGCTGTTTTTTCCTGCTCACCTCCTTGTTCTTGTAGAGGGAGTTGATGATCAGCTTCATCATGCGGTTGACTTCAGCCTGAAAGGCGTGTTTTTCTGACTTTTCTCTGAGTTCCTTGATCTGAGCTGCGTTCAGTCCATCTATCTGGATCGCCTCCTCCTCTCTGGGGAGAGACAGATGCACACACAGGTGAGATCAGGGATGTACACAACAGGAAATCACAGCAGGCAACAAACAGCATGCAAATCTGTCCTCTCCTCTAGGGATCAGTGTCCAAGTTGAAGACACACAGGATTCCCCTGTCTTAATGACATGCAGGCTTTGCCACCACTACAGTTCAGGTTTGGCCAATGAGTGTTTGTGTGCATAAGCTTGGTCACATTGACTTTGACCTGTTAACTTCAGGTTTAGTCGACCTGTCCTGATACCGACAGCCACAATTCAGTCAACAAGCACGATATGAAAAGATATTCAAAGTGACACCTACCTCTGCACCACCTCGTCATCTGTTCTGGATCCATCTCTGCTTTTACCAAGGTCCTCCTCTACTGTCCCATCGACGTCAACTTCATCCTCTGCCTTTACAGCAGCTGCCAAGGGACAAAAAGTTGTTTTTAAAAAAAAAAAGCCCTTACACGAATGCAGGCGTATCTGGAGAAATATGCAGCATTAATGGTTTTTCTTTAATTTAAAAAAGAATGAAGCTGAGCAAAGATGTGATCAAAATAAATAAGGATGCATGATTATGAAGGCTGTTTTTTTTCCTTAACCACGATGGATTAAAATCTACGCAGCTGCAATGGCTTTTCATGGGGATGTTAGCATCAGACAGCTTTAACACAGTGTTTCCACTAGAAACTTCTGGAAAAGCATTGAAGAATTACGGCCAGCGTCGCTCCTTGAAATGTGCTGATAGTTAATCAACTGTGCTGTCTGCATTTAAGAAACAGGCTAAATGAGGCTTGAAAACTGCAAATATAAGAAGGCGCTAATCATGAATGAGCAAAGAAGCATACAGGCAAGTTGACGCTAGCTTACAGGCTAATGTTAGCTTAAATGTTTGGTGATAAAAAGTGAGAGGAGGTATAAATGTTTCCGTTACTCACCAAAGGCTAACAGTGCGCAAAGAAGACCTATCACCCAAACTCGTTTCATTTTGAGGTTGACTAAGGAAGTGTGTCTTTAGCTCCTGAACAAAAGCCGGGAGATCAGTGCATGCAGCACTGCCTTTACAAGCGAGACTGACAAGCTACTGCTCCACCAAAAGAGCCCACTCTGTTAAACCCGTGACAAGCGACCAATGGCTGCGCACCACGCACAACCTTCCACCAATCCCAGCAGAGTCTGTGGCACATATTGTCCAATCAGATTCTTCAACATAAGTCAATACCCTAAAATCGTGGCTCGACACTATTGGCCAAGGATGAATAATGAGCACATCACTTCCTAAAATTTACCAGTCGACGTGAAAAAAAAAATGTGTGTCAATACTTCAGTTAAAGTTTGATTTTCTTACGCAACATTACGACCAAGAGCTTGATGACATTGAAAATCCAACAGCGGTTTTCTTTAAGGCTCTTATCACTGACTGAATGTAACTTTATATCTATGTCTGTTTCAGTCTGTCTGTTAATCTAAATGATATCATGTTTTTCGCTTATGTGTACATGATGCATTCGTCTTTCCTGTAAAGACGTGCAGTCATTGTACTTAATATGCTCTCGTGGACACAGTATGTGCACCAATGATCTTTGTCCACGCGGGGGCGCTGTTCAGTTAGTGAAGTGCAGATGATGGCAAAGTCTCTCTCTCTCTCTCTCTCTCTCTCTCTCTCTCTCTCTCTCTCTCTCTCGCTCTCTCTCTCTCTCTCCAACACAGTTCGATCAATATGTGGAAAAACTTAGATTGCGTCCAAACTGGAATATGTAAGGGATGGATTACCGGATGACTGTGCACAATATTGTTTAGCCTTTGTGATGGGTGTGGTTATAGGAGAGGTCCACAGGTGTCAAATGGCACTTAGAGTTAGGGGTGAGAAGGGGCGTGTGTGTGTGTGTGTGTGTGTGTGTGTGTGTGTGTGTGTGTGTGTGTGTGTGTGTGAGAGAGAGAGAGAGAGAGAGAGAGAGAGAGAGAGAGAGAGAGAGAGAGAGAGAGAGGGAGAGAGAGAGAGAGAGAGAGGGAGAGAGAGAGATAAGCATTATGATTGCTAAGTCAAAAGTGTGATGTGCGAAATACATCATAGTCTTTACTTAAAATGTCATAATTTTGCTTTTAAAAGTAAAAGTAAAATATTTGATGAATTATTTCATTAGTATGACTAAGAATCTCATTATTATGGCTTCTGAATTAAATGCTGAAGGTATGAGATACTTCTGTGAGACATTAAGTAGATGAGTGAGTCAAACTAGAGAAATAGTCAAAGATTTTATTTCAAAGTGAAGACAAAACTTTGTACTTTTAATGTCAAGATTATAACATATTGAGTCAGTTAAGACCAATAATCTCGTAAATCTGTCCTAAAAGGCATCCATAAGGACTGAAAATGTAAAAAATACTTCGAAATCAGAAATTTGATTTACCTAATCACAATTATGAGACGGTAAGCCGAATTCAACTTAAAATACAATAATGTTGTTTTAAAAAGCCAAACTTATGACGAATTTATCTCAAGACTGTGGTTTAGTATCTTATGCTTTTAATTTAGTTTTAAGATACAGTTTCTGACACTTCATTTATTTCCAGAAGAGAAAACATGTGTGATCCTTCTTTTAATCTCGAACCTTTTAATTGTAGAGCAGAGAAACCCTGCTGTCCTCCTGTGGATTACGCGTGTTAAATACATGTATGTTGTAACTCGTCGCAGCTGTTCGGGGTGGAGCAGGGAGCGGCTGGACCACAGACGCACCAGCCTCTGATTCGCTGGTTGGCTGGGACTTGTCCAACGCGGAAGTGACGTATAATTATTTGCTGAGGAGCTTGTCAACCGCATGTAAGCAACCGGGAGCCCACCGCGACCTATAGACGGGCTGCCACCCACACTCCACAGCCATGGCGCCCTTGTCTTTGCCCCTGTCGTCTCTTCTCACGCACAGCCGCTGTCTGCAGAGGGCGATCGTCTTCTGTAACGCGTTACACGGTTTGCAGCACCGGCCGCTCACATCTCGCTTATGGAAACGGAATTTCGGTGCAGTTGCACATGGAGTCGGTCAACTACTGTCACACCAAGCCAGAGCGCAGAACTACGCCGCATCTGTGTGTAGCAGCTCTGCAGACGGTCAGGACATGACAGAGAAGCTGTGGTCTGTTTACACAGAGACCAAAAAGCAGACTGAAGGTATGGACGTAATGAAACAGCAGAGTGTCCATTCACAGCACTGCGGTGGACACAACACTGTTGTTGTCTTATTATAACCCAGCAATGACGTTTCCAGCAGACCAACGCTTCCTGCAGCTCAGTTAACTCGTCCTGATCCGATGGTGGGAAGATTGTATTGGAGTTATTGGCTGAGATACTTTGGTGTGGACAAGACAACATTAACACCAATCTACTGTACAATTAAGGCTGCCTGTGTGAAGTCTGCAACATGTAAACCAGTTCATATTTAGCTGAGAGTTCAAATCTGTGTGTGTGTTTGCAGATTGTTATCTCCCTGCGCTGCATTGTATTCTATCCTAAGGCTTTCTGGTATTTTGTCCAACCCCTAAACACTAACTCAAAACCATCTTCAAGGAGCCTGATTGTACTAAATTTTTCCAGAAATTTGCAGTTCGGGTGAACACAATGTAAAGGCCTGTAAAATATAATGCAGTTCAATGAAATAACATGCAGTAATACTGAGTGAATGCTTTGTTGAGAATGTATGGGATTGAATGGACTATGTGGTGGTTTTGTAGTTCACTAAATGATATGCTGACGCGTTCATATTATTTTGTCCGCTCCTGAATTTAAAAAGTCATCAACACCTTAAATCAGCAACCTACACAAGCCGCAGCAGCTTCTTATTTCAGGGCAGACGTTACCGATTTATTATATGAAATTCAATTTTTTTCAGAGGTGCTCGCAACTTAAGCTAGCAAACAGACCTCATGCTTTTACCTCACACACCACCACATTTCTGCCTCCTCTCGAGGCTTGAAATTACTTGAAACGGGCTCATTTTTGCCCACAGTGTCCTTAGATACACCCGTCTGTCATAGCATAATATTGTGAAATGAAAGCAAGCAGCAGAATAACCTCAGGTGTTTCTCTCCTCTTAGATATGATTCCAGTCATATCCACCAACTCGGTCAACCCCGACAGCATTTTTGCCAACAATGAGATGAGCCTGCGAGACATAGAGATCTATGGCTTCGACTACGACTACACCCTGGCCTTCTACTCCAGACACCTCCACACCCTCATCTTCAACATAGCGCGGGACATCCTCATCACGAACCACAGGGTGCGTCTGCGACTCTTTTAAAACCCGCCACCTCAAACATGTTTGTGTTCCGGATACAGACAGAATCATTCACAGTTTTCATGTGTGTGGCATCAAAATCCCACCAGGATCCCAACAGGAAAACACTGGCACTGTGCTGTTGAGTGAGTTATTTAAGCCCCCAAATGTTTCCAGCAGAGATGGTGACAAATTGGTAGCAGGGCTGAACGTGTTGGAGAGCTTTGTTTATAATAGGCGGTGTGATCGCCCCACTTTTGTGGCTAATGCACCCTTTTTCTTTTATGTTAGTATCCAGAGGGTCTGCGGAAGTATGAGTACATTCCTAACTTTGCTGTAAGAGGACTTCACTACGACGTCCAGAAGGTGAGGGGTCCGTGCTTGTCTGACTCAGACACTGACATTTGTTTTATGATTTGCATCAATGGCACCTGGCGCTCAGTGCGGAGATCATTCTGAATGATTTGTTACAGGCGTTGCTGATGAAGATAGACGCTTTTCACTACATCCAGCTGGGAACTGTCTACAGGTATCTGTGCACCGTGTTACTTCTCACACCAGGGTAGTGGGTAGTAAATAGTACACTGATGACGAATGTGAAATTCACACAGCACTGTGCGAGTGTACCATGCTTTTTCTAATCAGGCCACACATTTGTTTTTTAACTGTTTCAGTCTAGGCATGTTCCAGTGTTTCTGTGGTTTACTGTCGTGTTTAGGAGGTTACAAATGACATGGTATGAATTGTATCTCTCCCACAGGGGTCTTCATCCGGTTCCTGATGAGGAAGTCATCGCCATGTACGAAGGTAGTCACGTACCTCTCGAGATCATGAGCGACTTCTACGGCAAGGTGACGATAATGTCCTCCTTTGTGTATGACAAGAGAGACGCTGTGGAAATAAAAACAGCAGTTTGTAATGATGTTAATCGCTGCCCGGCAGAGTTCCCATGGCCACGCCATGAAACAGTTCATGGACATCTTCTCCCTGCCGGAGATGACGCTCCTGTCCTGTGTCAACGACTTCTTCATGAGCCACAACATCGACTACGAGCCCGTCCATCTCTACAAAGACGTAAAGGTGAACCATGCTGGTATTACTCTGCCATCTTTGTTGAGTGTTTTTGGGGAAGTCAGCACACAATATTTGCAGCAGGCTAGTAGAAGCTTTTCCCAGTTATTGTGCAGCCCTGATTCCAGAAAGGTTGGGATACTGCGTAAAACAAAGAGATTATGATGATTTACTGATCCTTTTTGACATAAACTCTATTAAAAACAGCACCAAGACGATATATCTAATGTTTGGCCTCATCAGATTCATTGATTTTTGTAAATATCTGCTTATTCTGAATTTGATGCAGCATCATGTTTCAAACAAGTTGGGACAGGAGCAACAAAAAACAGCTGTTTGGAACATTCCACAGGTGAACAGGCTCATTGGCGTCCTGGAAAGCTCAGTCATTCACGAGCGAGGATCACCACTTTGTGAACACATGACTGGATAAAGGATGTTACTGCATGAGCTCAGGGACACTTTGTAAAACTACTTTTTTTAAACGGTTCTTTTGCAAATGATTGCATTATTTTCTTATTTACACAGCGTCCCACCTCTTTTGGAATCAGGGCTGCTTCCTCCAGGGCTCGGACAAAATCACTCCACATGTACATAATGTATTTACATGTTTGCAGTGTGCCGTGACATTCCAGCCATTCAATGCCGTCTTTATTTTAGCCCTGAAAACCGGTGTCTAATTTTAGTCGAGCAAAACCCGCCCCCAGCCATCTGCGTCTGTTCTCTGGTGGCTCTGCTACTTCAGAGGCAGAGGGACAGGAAATCAGGCCTGTGTTCTCCCTTTGAGGGCGGCTGTCGTGCCGGTCCTGTCTATTCTGTGTGACACTGCAGCGTTTTTGACAGATCGCTGTCATTAGAAGCCCTCACACATGCTCTCTGTTCCACGAGTGCCTCTCATATCTTTTCAAGGACACCCGGCTCAATCTTTTTTTTTTCCCTGATTTATTATTCAGCGTTTACCCTGTTGTTGGTTTTTTTTTTTTCTTACTTTTCCTTTGACTTTTGTGCACATCAAATATTCTTTGCATATGATAAACTTCCTTTAAACGTGCCCTTAAACGTGCATCTTTGCAAAGGAGAGTCTGTTGACTCTTCCACAGATTCTAAAGCACAAGTTACACTGTTGAAAATGTGGAAACTGTCTCACTGTGTCACCAAAGTAACTAAACTCCAGGGGCCGCTTTCTTCATATTTAATTTGTATTCAGAGATGCACTTCTTTGTGCTTCCAAGTCAACCATTTATATACAGAGCAAAGTGCTGCTACTGGAGCTGAATGCTAACACTGTGTCGCTGAAGTCATGACTTTCTGGCTGAGGGCTGTTTGCTTTTTCCTCTTCACAGGAAGCCATTAGAGATGTTCACGTCAAGGGCATTATGTACCGAGCTGTGGAAGCAGATATTGGTAATGTTCTTTGATTTATATGGCTTTGTTTGAGCTAATAAAAAATAAATTGCGCAGCCACATCTGAGTAGCTGCCTAGACATAAAGAAATAATTCAGTAATAATGAGACTGTGATGTACAAATAAAAAGCATTGCTTTGTTTGCGCAAATTATATCAGCATCCCGCGTCCCATCCCTTCTCTCTTCCTCTGTTTTCTCATTTTCCAGATAAATACATTTGCTATGGCGAACAAAGCCACGCTGTGCTGAAGAAGCTGTCAGAGCATGGAAAAAAGATGTTCCTCATTACCAATAGCCCGTTTGACTTTGTGTAAGTGTGAGCAAACAGAGTGCACATGGTTCATGGCACGACTAATTAAAACCACCACGTTATCAGCAAACTAATATTTAGTCGGTGCTGCTGTATAATGTTCCAACTTCTATAGTGCAGCAGCCACACATCAAAGGGATTTCCCTCTGCGAGCGTTTGTGTTTCATTGTAAGTCTTTCTGAGCCTCTTTTGAAGTCGGGCTTGATTGCACAAAGTGACTAGATATGCGTATGCAACCTCAAAAGGCTTCCCAGAGTCCAAACACATGAAACCTACAGTAGTTTCTTACAGTCAGTCAAAAGGACTGGCTGTCTGCACACTGAGACTGAGTTTTTAATAATGCACCTCTTGACTTTGACTTCCTCCCAGATCCATATTCTTCATACACGTTTACAGTCTATGTTTGATTTTGCTGTCCTTATTTGGTCTAGTCTGTGTTCATTGTCTGTTTCCTTATCCAAATGGAGGGTCTCAGGATAGAGGGTGTCGTATGCTCTACAGATCGTGCAGCCCCTTGAGGTAACATTGTGATTGGGCTATTTAAATAAAGCTGACTTGACTGACCCGCTAGTCCTTGCAGATCAAAAATACCTTGCAAATTCAAAAGCTGCATGAGTGATAGCTTGCAAATTTCAGTGTGCAGACAGCCTCTCCTTTTCCTTTTGTGCTGTTTTTTGTGATGCATCTGTTCTGGGGCTGGATGTGCACGCGATACGCCTTTTTTGCAACAAACAGGGAACAGCCGGGTTTTATTTAAAGTACAAGATGGACATGTTGTTGCTGGCGTATCGCTGTGCCCTCAGCTCAAGTGTTTGTTACCCTCATGATGAGCTTTAAGATGCGGCTGACAGGGTGATGTCATGAATCTTTGTCCTTCTCAGGGACCGAGGAATGAGCTACATTGTAGGGAAGGACTGGAGGGACCTGTTCGATGTTGTGATCGTTCAGGCTGACAAACCCAGTTTCTTCAATGACAGGAGAAAGTAAGTATGTCTGCGTCTGCTGTGACTCCCTTATCCCACTAGGGGCCTCAGTGGGACTGCTGGCAGTTACCAGTTGAACCTGTACACTTTGTACACAGAGTATCTCAGGGGTCTGGTGTGTTTGTCTGGGAGCTGCCAACATTATGAGAGGGTAAGATTTGTCTTTGTGTATTTTTTCCCAGACCTTTCAGGCGAGTGACAGACAAAGGTGCATTGCTGTGGGACCGGATTCACAAGCTGGAAAAGGGGGAGATCTACAAACAGGTGCTGACAGAGAAAAACTATGACATGCTATTGGAAAAATTCTGAGAAACGTCTCCTCGATTAACAAAAAAACCTTTTTTATGTTTTTTTTAATTATATGTTTGTTTGATCATTGTAGGGAAACCTTTATGAGTTCCTGAGGCTCACTGGCTGGAGGGGATCCAAAGTGCTCTACTTTGGTGATCACATCTACAGTGACTTGGCAGTAAGCAGCATCCAGTATAACTACACAACACACTGTAGTATGAAAGGTTAGACATCATGAACAAAGAGGGGAGTCCTGCTAAGTGTGTATCTGGGAGTTTAAATCTTAAACAGTGTCATTCTTACCATTTTGCAGGAAGATGCACATAGTTTGATACTGAGTGAAAGAGATCAAAGATGCTAAAATAACTGGGTTGAGGATGTAATTCTTCAGGCTTTGAGCCACAGCTGTAACTCTGCATTGAGTTTGGTTGAAAGGCATTTTAATGAGTGCTGTATGTCCTGATGTATCACACTCACCACATCTACAGTAATGAGTATCACTGTGCATTATTTACCTTTTTATACCTGTAACCTAGCAACGCGTCAACAACCGCCCCTCGTCTTCGCTAAATAAACAAGAAGGTGTCATTTTTTTTTAAATCTGCGTCACGAGGAGTTATAATGACTTTTGTGAGTGTGTCTGATCAGCTGTAAATGGTCGCAATGAAAGACAGAGTTTGGCATTATGCCTCGCTGGTGGCAGGCAGCCGGCTGTCAAACATGTCGTCTTGCTTATTTAGGGAGATGGAACATGGCGTGTGTGGTTTATACGGGCCGCAGCTTGCAGTCAGCCTGAAATGAGATCATTACTGCAAGTGGACACAGAGCAGAAGCGTCTCTGAATTGGTAAGGAGTTACAGAGGAGGGAAGGATGGAGCACTATTTTATTCCTGCTTTATGCAGTTTTATTAAAGCCTCCAGATACACTGATGAATCCACCAAAATGACTCATTCCCTGGATCAATTTCAGCAGGGTTTTTCAGATGCCCGTCTCATGCTCGTCTGATGGAACAGATGCACTTCCATTTTAATTTGCTCTCTTTGCACCTAATATGTCAGTCTTTGCTTGAGCTTTGGGTGTATGACTGCAACCAGAGGAGTACAATGAGTACTGGGCTGTGAGCATTGTCATATGAGTATGCAGCACGAGGCCTGCAGCTCTAACATGACATTGCAGTTGTGCAGCTTTTTGCTACATGATGTGTATATAAGAGGTGTTTTTTGTTATGGAGGACTGAAACTGCCAAAAGAGAAATAAATAAATACATACATACATAAATAAAAGGCCCAATAAATAACTTAAAATGCCATTAAATGCACTAAGAATATTAAAAATAAATGAATTCATTCATTCATTTATAAACTGTTACGTATGTTTCTGTTTTAATCTGCTTCTTGTACTCATTCACCTTTGCATAAATACCCGATTTATTTAATTACATCCATTTATTAATTATTAATTTCTGAATTGATGGATTTATTTGTGTGTTATTCTTCCTTTGTATGTTTCCCCATTTATTTCCCCAAATTTATTTATTTCTTCAATTGTGCAAATTCAGGTTCTGTCATTTGAAGAGTGTCATTGGGTCAGCATGCCGTAGTTTAGTAAGAGGCTTTCAAGCCTATAACTCCATTCTGTATATTTTATAGCACTCCCTTACTAGACAAATCATGCTGTATAGGCAATAGGTTCAGGACTGGTCTTCAGGTCCTTTGTCTTGCAGGATCTGACGCTGAAACATGGCTGGAGGACGGGCGCCATCATCCCTGAGCTGAGGAAGGAGATCAAGATCATGAACACAGAGCAGTACATGCACATGATGGCCTGGTTACAGGCACTGACTGGACTTATTGAGCAGATGCAGGTCAGGTTTATAAAGATCTTTGTCTGTCTTTTTGCTTTTTGCCTCCATCCTCAAATTTTTGTGCTGCACCCAAACAGGTCCACAGGGATGCAGCCTCTCAAGCCGTCGTGGAGGAGTGGATCAGGGAAAGAGAGGCCATGAGGTAATGAGAACTTTTGATCACTTATTGAGATCTCGCAGAAGTGATCTAACCTCGCCTTGATGGTTTGAATGCGTTTTCACGGCAGGGCGCAGACGAAGGACATCTTCAACAGTCAGTTCGGGAGTCTTTTCCGGACGTACCACAACCCCACCTACTTCTCACGCCGACTGTCGCGCTTTGCTGACATCTACATGGCCTCCATCAGCTGTCTGCTCAACTACAACCTCAAGCACACCTTTTTCCCTCGCCGCACTCCACTGCAACACGAGTCCCCCTTCTGGCCCGAACACAGTCCGGCTGGTATCAGCATCTCCTCACAGCTGCACAGGAGCAATTCTGATTAGCGAGACAGGAAGACAGAGTTCAGAATAAAGATTGAATGATCTCCACCGATTACATTTTAAGTTCTGAGACACGGCTTTTTAGAAGATGCATGTCGCATTTTAAGATGTACATAATTGGTAACAAACTCTTGACGTTTATTAAGCTTTAAACTAGTCAGTTACTTCCTCTCAGACAAGAGGAACAGATTTAGTGCTTTTTGAGCCAAATGATACATGACAGAATAAGTATTTGACGTCTTCATTTTAAACGTGGACACATCGTATTTTACATTTTCCTCACGCGGAGTTTGAAACATCAAATGCACTGATTGTTTTAGGTTTGTGTGTGTGTGTGTCTTTGTACATGTGTATGTCTTAGTGTGTGTGAGAGAGAGGAGGGGTGGTGAGATTATGCAAAATGGTGCAGTTACTCAGTGTAAACAATAGGGGGCAGTCACGTAAAGTCTATCACGGATCTCATGTACATGCTGTGGATCTTTGCTTTTTTTTATCCTTTGCATCTGTAAAACTACACAAGTGAAATGCAAATACTCAGAGGTAACATTTACATCACAAACACTGCTGCCTTAATCTCTTTTTCACATCGCTGCAATGTATATATTTTTGTAATGGCCTAATATAATTTATGGTAATCATGCTTTTCAGATTTTGCCAGCCAGCATCTCAGTTCATTTCATTTTTGAGCTGCACATTGTGATACACATTGCACATTTCTGAGATCCTTGTGTTTCATTGGTTTAACCAGTTCCGCATAGCACAGCCTGTATATGTCTCATTTTAGCAGTTAGACATGTTAATATTTGTCAGGAAAAAATAGAGCATCATTGCTATATTTAGCCTGAGTGTTGCTGTTTGATCTGTGATGGCAGCAGTGGGATTCGTGGGTTTGACACTTTTGCAGAAAATGTGTGAAATGTTTTCACACGTGCTGGAATGAGGGCTGGAGAAGATTATATTTGATATATAAGCTGGAATCTTTAGATTTATTTGGAATAAGGGAATTATTAAGTACCAGTGGCCAGAACCAAGACCTCATGGTTCATTAGTGGCTCTGTAGTTTAAATGTGTATTGATGATGTGTATTTTTATTCCAGTATTTATTAAAATGGAGCTGGCTTAATGACCTTGCTGAGTGTTTATGTCTTGAATTTAAAGCAACTTGTGGTTGGATAATTAATCAGATTTAATTAGCAATAATGAGAATGAATCGTTAAACCTGTGGTTCTTTTGTGTTCTCTGCTCCTTTTCCCCTTCACTATTAGCTGTACAAACAGCAAGAGGAAGAAATATTTAATAATTTGAAATTAATTTTGAGGGCTAATTCATTCCTCCTTAATATCCCTCAACTTTCCAATTACCATTATAGCAGTGGGTTTATTGGGATTAATCCCCTCAAATCGTGTTACAGACCAATTTCCCATATTGCATTTGGGGCTTTCTCCATCAGACAGGTGCGCTATCTGACATCTTGGAAAATAAGAGAGGCTGAGTGGTTTAACGGGGATCAGAAATGATAAGATCGATGACGCTGTGTCCTGAGCTGAGCAGAGTGTTTGCGGGTTCAGCCTCACAGTTGTTTCACCAAAGCTGGACTTCATTTAGGCACCATGGACAGCAACAGCACAGTGTGGAGCTCTGGCCCTCATCCTCCATCCATCCAGGCCGAGGTGGCGACCGTGGTGCCCACCATCTTCCCTCGGCTGGGCTACAGTATACTCTCCTTCCTCATGTTCATCAACACAGTGTTGTCAGTTTTTAACAACGGTCTCGTCATAATGGTGATGGTGAGGAATCCGTCTCTCCTCCAGCCTATGAACGTTTTTATCCTCAGCCTCGCTGTGTCTGACCTCATGATTGGCCTCTGCGGCTCCCTGGTTGTCACCATCACCAACTACCAAGGCTCTTTCTTTATCGGCCACGCCGCCTGCGTGTTTCAAGGATTTGCAGTCAACTATTTTGGTAAGTGGAGTTGTGAGAGCAGTTTCTGTTATACAGACTTCTCTGATCAATGTTCTTTTTCTCTGTGCCTGGAGGTGTGTTGTTGTAAAATACAATAAGCAAAATTGTAAGGCTAAAATATCTGTCCTCCTCAGCAATATTGCTTCATTTCACCTAATCTCAGAGAGTGAAATGTTTATGTTGTCTGCCTTTGTTTCATGCTTTTTGAAATTGCCTTTCCACCGTTATCGGATCTCGCAAATGTCGAGCTCCTTTCTTAAAAAATATGTTATTTTGAAGTTTGTTGTAGTTCTGTAATTCAAGGTACACTTTAGCCTTCCCCGCAGTTTTAAACAACATCTCATAGTCCTGATGGCGTTCGCTCAGTTGTGATGGAGATGTTGGAGAACCCTAACCCATTCCCACAGAGAGACCATGAGATGCAGTTAAAGACTTGCAGAAAAACTCTGTGGACCTTGAGCTAAGATTTTGTTTTTTGTAATTCATCTGTTCTAGGTCTGGTGTCTCTCTGCACTCTGACCCTGCTTGCCTATGAGCGGTACAACGTGGTGTGTAAGCCAAGAACTAGTCTAAAGTTGAGCATGCGGAGAAGCATCATCGGGCTACTTTTCGTCTGGACCTTCTGCTTGTTTTGGGCTGTGACTCCGCTATTTGGCTGGAGCTCCTACGGACCTGAGGGAGTCCAGACCTCCTGCTCTCTGGCCTGGGAGGAGAGATCATGGAGCAACTACAGCTATCTCATCTTCTACACACTCCTCTGCTTCATTTTCCCTGTTATAGTCATCATCTACTGCTACTGCAAAGTGCTCACATCCATGAATAAGGTGGGCTCCTGATGGCTTCTGCATATTTATTACACTTTTATACCATTAGAGCCAGATTTAAATATACCTCTATTCTCATCTGGTTGCAATTTACCACCTACAGGCTGCAGCTTTTAATGGGTGTCGATTTTGCTTTCTGCTCATAGCTGAACAGGAGTGTGGAGCTCCAGGGTGGGCGTTCCAGCCAGAAGGAGAATGATCATGCCGTCAACATGGTCCTGGCCATGATCATAGCTTTTTTTGTTTGCTGGCTGCCCTACACGACATTGTCAGTGGTGATCGTCATGGATCCAGAGCTCTACATCCCTCCGCTTCTTGCCACCATGCCCATGTACTTTGCCAAGACCAGCCCTGTCTATAACCCCATCATCTACTTCCTTTCCAACAAGCAGGTGAGCAAAGGCTAAAGTGTGTGTCTGCTGTAAAATTGAGATGCAATGACTGAGCGTGCACAAAGGAAGCACAAGAAAACCATGTTTGAATTATGATGCTCATATGTTACCGCGTTTTTATGCCCATCAGTTCCGTGACGCCGCTCTGGAGTTGCTGTCCTGTGGCCACTACATTCCCCACGTGGCCACCAGCGTCAGCATCAACATGCACCCCTTGAGCAGGAGGAGCCGGCCGACTTCCTTTGGCAGTCACATCAACACGCACAGCAAAGTGTTGCCTCTGTGACTTCTCTGGCAAAAATGAGAAGATGCCATGGACATCAGAGTTTGTCGGTGCCTCATGAAGAACACAGACCTACACATCTACAGGTCCGTATCGCTCAGAAAGGTCCCCACTGAAGCGAAATGAGAACAGAATCAGCTCAGAGACGGATAGCTGATGTTCAGGAGGTGGACAAAATCAGTGGAAACTCACACGCAGTAATGCAATACAATACAAAACCAAACAAAAACTGTTTGTTTTGTTCACTTTTTCTTAACGTCATGTAAGAAATGCATTGATTCATCTCCTGTTGAGACAAATTTTTTTGGCATTTGATTGAATTGCATTATATTGCAAGGTGTTCCTGTAGTTGTTGTCTGTCCCATTTTCTAGCATCGAGAGTATTCTGTAAGATTGTTATATTTGTGTGATTTCTTTAGATCAATGAAGTTACCTTTTTCATTATTGGTGTTTGCAGGTGTGTACTGTGCGCATGTGGGACACTAGCCAAAAACAAAGGAGAGCTTGAAGGGGGAAACACTGACTGAATGAGTGTTTAGTGGAAAATGTAGTTTCCATTTGTACTTCTCCATTTATATGCATTTTTAACAAGACGAGGGAAGTCAAATGCAGCCAGACTGCAGAGAGAGACCAAGAGGAAGTGAAACCTTTGACCGCTGAATTCTTGTTCATAAATAAAATGCACCGGACCTGTTTTTGTGTACTCTGAGAAGATGCTTCCTCCTTTCTGAAAGTCACTTAGATGTTTAACATTTTCAGGGTCTTGGGTAATTCGTTCTGTGGCATGAATTATTGATTTATACATAGTAGACTCTATAACCCTTTTATATACCAATTCTGGAAACAAACGCTCAGATTTTATGCAAGTCATACACATATGACACAGCACCTGTTCCTGTGTAAAGTTATTCTGTAAATAAATGAAATCAATGTCAACAACAGTCAACCATCATATCGTCAACACTGACAGCTTGCCCAAATAATTGTATTTAATATGAATTATGCAACGTATAAGTCCTACCTTTTGCCACATCTCACACTCCCCAGAAGCCTGCGGCACAAAGAACACAGAATATAAGAATGCTGCAGTGTATGAAGGCATAAATTTACTGATAAGCACCTGTGTGAATACAGCATTTACTCAGTTCAATTATTTATCAGTTGCAGGGAAATTGCAAAGGCAACACAATATGCTATCCCTCACATGGTGCAGCTGGTCTAATACATAATGTGTTTTGTTTTGTTTTTTTTAAAAAAGGTTCTGCAATACCTACAAAATCCAAAATATTGGATATTCGAGTGTACTTGGTTAACACACCGGCTGCACACCTCACCTTGTGCATGTAACAATGGGAAGTCAGTCAGGCATTAAAAGACTTTCACATTTCTTGGCTGGCCTGCTCCGTCGTCAATTTCTTATTTGTATTATTTTGCTTTTTTATTTTTATCCCTATAGGCAGTTCAGAGGGGGATTAGACAGTTCAGAGAAGGATGACATAATGACAAAGTCTCTCTGAGCCTGATTCAAACCCAGGACATCACGTCTTATGTGACACGTGTGTGAGCCCACAGTGAGTCACCAGAAACGAGGATTAATATGCATCACTGAGTAAAGATGAAGTAAACGGACACAATTAAAGAGAACCGTTGAGCTGAGTTGAGTTGAGTTGAGCCAGTGTGCAAGAGCAGCTATGAATTACTTTTTTGCTGAGGTTTGATTAGATTCCCTGTTTAGTGTTGGTGATTTGATCGAAGAGGGATATCTATTGACTCACTTTACTTCATTTCGCTGTGATCTTTTTTTTAAAAATTGGTTTATATGTTTGTTTTTGAGAGCAATGATTTGATTATATTTATTAAACCACAATTCAATCCAGTAAACTGCTGAAAGTCAAACGGCACTCCTTTTCCTGTTGTGCTTCGTGTGTCTCTCCCCACCAACAGATCCGTCCCTCATTGGTCAGACTGAACTTCAGTCTGACCAACTTCAGAACACCTGGTATAATGACTGTAAGTGTCCAGAGAGTTCATTCTCCCTTTTACTTTGTTTGATTGCTGCGCTTTCTGTAGTATTGTGTTGTTGATAAATCTCCACTGGAGACATCTGATTGGTCTGTCCTTCACACTGTGCACACATTTTATTGCACATACACTATGTTAGTGGTAGATACCCTCATTATGATATCATCTAATAGTCCTTTTGTAAATGTGTTGGGAATAAAAAGTGAATTTTTGCTTTTAAACAAAGTGTTTTTCATTTACAACTCTTTAGTCTCATCATTTCTAATGTGGCAAGTTGCTTATTACACCGTCTCAGTTTATGGTGTCCTCAAATATGTACATTTGGTGAATTGTTATGTGTTTCGGCTTTTCTTTTCCAGAACGTCCAGTTTGTTTGCTTTTCCCACATGGTTTAAGAGGCATTTGATCAGTCTAATATGTTGGATGGTCAGGAGAAAAATGTATTGTGTTGATCTAATCCCAGATTTGGCGTAGTCAATAATCTTGCACTTTTCAAGCAAAGAGCATTTCACACTTTATCTCCAAACAGGATTACACAGTGTCATGCTATAATCCAGGAACATGGCTGCCTTTATTTCCTGAGCCAAATCAAGAACTCTGCAGTCATCCATCTGGCCTGCTTTATGCAAAGCTTTTAACCTTTGTGAGGTACTGCATTAAATGAAATGGACAGCTGTTCACTTCACACATAGACGTTGCATCACAGTGACATAATAATCATCATTATTGTATTACAGCTTTGAGCTCCTGCTTGGCTTTTTAAAGCTGTATACCAGGACTGAGACAATGGTGACGTGACCACTTTTCAATTAACAGCCATCCTTTTCTCCAGTTGTCTGTGCTGTGAATACACAGCACAGTTTTTAATGAATGTGAACAGCGAGGACTCCCAGGTGACCTGCTGCCGCTGTGGAGTGATAATGAAAAGGGCGGACACTTTGGCGTAATTTGTCCAAGCTGCAGGTTCGTCCATTAATATAATCCATTCAGTGGAGAATCACCTGCAGACAAGCGAAGCAGGCTTTCTGCATGTTCGGTCAGCACAGACAGAATGAAGATACAGACATAAAAAACATGACTGTTTGAACCTGGAGATGAGAGGTGAGCCTGCATCAGCATGGGACTCTGGGAACAACACCATTTGGGAGGAATACACTGATATGATCTTTGTGGTGGCAAACAGCTTGATTTTGCTGATCACTTCTGCTGTGGGGATTGCAGCAAATATTTTTGTCATAGTGGCAGTTTATCACCAGAAATCACTGCAAACATGGAACAATGCACTGGTGGTGAATCTCGCAGTTATAGACATTCTGAGATGTGTCTTTGACTGCCCCATTCTCTTAACCATCGTCATGACTGTGTATCAAAGAGGACATGTGGACGAGCTGATCTGCGATGCACAAGTGGCCTCTTTCTCTTTCAGCTGCTGCATCCAGCTGTTGACGCTGGCCTGCATAAGTGCAGAGAGATATCAGGCTATTGCACAACCCTTTAAAACCAGTCAAAGGCGAAGACGGATTATGGTTCTGATTCCTGTCACATGGACTTTGGGTATTGTGGTGGCTGGTTTTTGTCTGATGTTTGTGAAGGACTCACCCGTGCATGTGAAATGCAAAGGATCACAGAGAGAAACATCATCCTCCTATGACACCTTTGGACTTTACATGTTATTCCCACTTTGGGCAGCTTGCTTTGGTGTTATCATTGGATTCTATGCTCGTATATTTATCCTTGTGAGATCACACAATCGCAAAATATTTGACAAAGGTATTTTTCCTGTTTCACAAGCAGACAAAGCAGATGATAAGCAGAAGAAAGAAGAAACCACAGCTGTGGAGAATGGACATGACAAATCAGAACAAAACCAGACCCTGAGCAAAAGTGTTGCTCAGGTGGAACAAGTGACACAAGCTGAACTAAATTTTTCCAAGAATGACTCTCAGGCTGCTCTGCTGGCCTCAGCAAAAGATCCACAAGGTGTCTCCATCGGTTCAGAGAATAAAACAGAGCTGAAAAATACATTCGCAAAAACGGACTTGGAAACAGAAGAACCTCGCCTTCCTGCAATGCAGGTTGCAGTGAGGAGTGAGGAGAAACCTTTCAAAACAGAGCAGTCCAATGTCTGTGCCGGGAAAGCTGAAGGAAAACCAACAAATGGAGACGCTGTTGCTAGTGTTAAGAGCTCAACCATAAAGCCGCAGAAGGTGCCAAGCAATTTTGACACAGAAAAGCAGTCCAAAGAGAGAGTGAAAATTAACAAAGCACCATCTGAAATGAATGAAACCAGCCCACATGTTCCACCGTCTGCACAGTCACAAAATCCTGAATCCACTTCTGTTTTACTGACTGACCTAAAGCATGCTAAGAACAACAATGGAGGAGAAACACTGGCTGCTGCTACTGGAGATCAAGCATCTTCGCTACCTCCAGTCTCAAATAATGTCGCTGAAACAGAAGCTAAAAAACAAACCGTGGTGGTGGAGGGTGCCATTTGCATGATGCCTTCGAAAGCAAGTAAAGAGAGAGCGAGTAAGAAGAAGGAAAGTAAACTGGCTGAGCGTGCTGGCTACATTATTTTATCTTTCCTCTTATTCTGGCTGCCATTGATCACAACAATCCTGGTGAATTTTGGTGTTCACAAAAACAGGAATACACAGGTGAGTAGTCCCAGAGGTAAGGATGCAACGTCTACCGGCTGTTTGCATTTCAAAAGGTGTACACTCATGTTTTTGTTTGCAGCAAATGAGTAACTGTTCTCTCATACTGTGCTGTTCTGTGGAGATGCCAAACTGTTTGGCTCTGAGGTCAAAAATGATGCCAGCAATTATAGATTTTTTTGCTGTATGGAGAGGAGAAAGAGAGAGAGAAATTTTGAATTATCAAGGTCAAATAAATGTTTCTTGACCTCATCTGTGTATCTAGTGACTACATGTGGGACCCCGAACCCAAGGCTGAGCACCTCTGTTCTCTAATGTTCTCTAATGGGTTTTCATTTTCTTTTCTTTTTTTTTCAGATAGCAATCATTCGGGATGTGGAGATTCTGTCGGTCTCTGTCGCCTGCATCACATCACTGAGTGACCCAATAATATATGCTGCAGTAAACCCACAGTTTCGGACAGAATTTTACAGGCTTAGAAACAGGGTTGAATCCATATTCAAGAAGAAATGATAATATTTCCACATCTGTCTACCTCTGAGCTGCACTGGGCCAAATGACCATATTCAATATTCACTATGTAAATGAATAATAAAATGGTTAACATTTGTCTAGCCGCTGTCCAAATATGAACTAAATTAAACCCCAGACGTCAAAGTGTGATTCTTTATTTGGGTATAGGAGGCCTATTATTTTATATGCTGCTGTGTTATATTAGATTTTAATGCTGGCTGACGTTTCAGCAGTTGCTAAACACTGCAGAGCAGAGGCGCTGCATGCTGTGAGAAGCAGCCTGGATCGGTGCAATCAGCTCAGCAGGAGGACGCTGCTGAGTTTTCTGTCAAACAACCACTGAGGCCTGCTTGTCCGTCTCCAGAGACCATGCCGTCGAGACCCACCACTGGGCCGGTCAGGTCTTCACATGTCCTCCAGCAGCACCTAATTATTATCTGATCCTGTTATTAGTGATGCTCTTTGCGAAACCAGGCAAAACCTTATGAAATCCATCCAATTGTGTTCTAATAAAAAAAAGACATGGGTCATTTAATGGATGTTTCAGTAGAGCTACAGTATTTATTCTATCCACTGCACCAAATGCACAATGTGTGATTATTTGTCCCTTTTCCTTACCTCTTATATATGTACTCCATGACAAGATTAAAAGCAAAGTGTTGCAGAATTTACATCATAACATACCAGCCTCATTGTGTTTCCTTCCATCAACGGCATTTTTACTGACAAGCCCCCAACAAGAAGCAGAGACATACTTTTAATAAAACAGAATTCTGCAATGACAGCATGCAAATCCTTAATTCAACCAGTTAACAGACAGAAATAGTATGCCAACAACTGTCAACTAAATCTAGAAATAAGAGGAGCCAACTCCAAATGCAGTTGATAAAGTTCTAACTGAGATATTTACAATATGAAAAATGTACAAAATGGCCCTTAAACACAGTGAAATCTACCAAGTCTCCCTTATGAATATTATAATTTATGAGGAACTCAATGGAATCGATGTCCTACACTCTTTCATATGGCGTTCCAGGTCAATACTATGTGTCCACATTAGGGTTAGTATTAGTTAAGTGTTGCGCAGAACATTCACTTGTATTTCTACCTCGTGACCTAACTAATATGTACCCTGTATAGTTCTCAATATCGATGGTTAATCAATGACAGTGGCTTTCACATAGATCCATATCAGAATGTCAAAATATGTAAGCTAACACAAATTCTGTCATTTCGACTTTCACTTGCACATTTCACAAACATGTCAGGATGCGTAGTATATTTTACTCATCAAGCGATGACATCAACCAGATAATGAGTCAGTTAATGAATATTCACAACAGTTATCCATTCCAGTGGATGTATGTTTTCTGAATTTACAACAGTGAGGGGACCATTAGAGACCAGTTAATTGAGGGGTTTCAAAACAATCTATTTAACTGGGAGGTGAGTGAAGTAGAGGTGTCTAATGTGTAAGTGGACTGATTTATTCACAAAGATGGCCCTCAGATAATGAATATGTGTGCTTTGTCATCAGAGGCCATCACGGGTGACCTTTTAACATCTGCCTTTCCTCCATTGTATCAGAAGACAACAAATACAACTACATTACATATTCAAAAATAAAGTTTTTTTTCTCAGTATTTTTAGGCAACAACGATAACCACGCAATCCCAACACTTCCTTGCTCTGCTGTGCTTAATGGAGCAAGATCTGCTGGTTTGCTTTCATTTCCAAGGCAGCCGTCCATTCATCATTCTAATACCATGCAGAGTTTGACATCAGATGAGATCACTACTTCAAAAAAACCCGACTTCTGCTAATCTTATAATCCCTCTAGATTATGGCAGGTTGATGCTCGGTGGTCCCTCTCCTCAGCATCTGGTGCTTCTTGAGACCAGTTAGCTGATCAGATAGGCATGACATCTACAAGGCAGATACTCGGACAATGTTGCTCTGAGAGTATGCGGTGGTGGTGGTGGAGCCGTGCCCGTCTGATGAGGTCACCACGGGGGCAGATAGGCTGACCATGGAGGGAGTGATGTAAGGTTCGTCACATTTCAAGGGCACGGTCTCATCGAGTTTGGCGTTCAGGCTGGAGCGGCTGTAAAAGAAAACACCGGATGAAAGCGGGTGAGAGACCTGACCTTGTGAAAGTATTACACAAAACCTGTAATACAAAGAGGTCTTTCAGACTTCCTTATACTAAAGAAAAGCCACTTAAGAAATATCCACATTTTTTGTACAGAGTGAATATATAAGCTTTGGCTCATGTTGCTCACTGAGGTATATTTCAGCTTTCAGTGTAGATTTCTGAAGCTTTTGTCAGAGTCTGGAGAGAACATGCTGTGTATAAATACTGCGTATAAAGTCTGAGTCTGACCATAATATATATGTTAAGCAGAACTTTATGTGGTTCATCTCGTACAAAGACATGAAATGAAAAACCCCACATATTAAATGTGTTTTTTTGGTTTTCTCACTGAACGTGTACATTTTGTTCTGTCTTGGTGCATGTGAAGTCTCACACAAGAAATGAATATTACATGCAACAGCAGGCACGCTCATGAAATAGAGTGTGCAGTTTCTCACCTATGCATTGCATTTTTCACACCAAGATTAATGGGTATCAGTTCATCTAATTTATGAAATAACATGTTTGCTCATTCACTCCATGTGGTACCAAGAAATCCAGATAGTCTGGCTTTTATATGAATTGTTCTGAGATATCGTCACAAAGAACTGTGCCCCATGATAGAGGTGAATGGGATTTTATTTGTGCTCCTTACATCGAAGGATTACCTTCAACAGCAACACCTCCTTCCAGTGTCCTAGTTGCTCTGGATAATCCACAGAACAGGAGAGGGAACAAGAGAAGAGACTATTTCTTTGATAGAAAGTAGTTACACTGAAAACTGCATCGCCTGTGGATTATCCAGAGTAGCAGGGATGCTGTTGTTCATTTTTTTCTTTGTGCGTCACCAGCAGAATTCCATTAACTTTAACTGTATTGGGTTGGAAGCAGAAATTGCACAGACAGGTCAAATAAAATCAAAACTATCTGTGGGTGGATACCAGCAGAGGTAGAGCCAAGTGGGAGAACTGGCACTTAAGACGATCACACACAATGTAAAAATGATATAGACTAAACCCATGTCACACATGCCTTGGACTTGCGAGTTGTCGACGTCCAGTGAAAACCACATATCTCCAAGATGTAGGTTTTTTATTAAATCAGAAAGACAGTCTTTGTTTCAAGCTTTGACGTAATGCATTTTAGATCATTCAGTGAATGAGTGTTTTTAAGCCTAAGACATAAGAGCATTATCTGAATTCACCTTCAGTTCGTCTGAAAACCTGAAAACCAAATGTGGACATGCATGATTTCACAGAGACAGAGAAAATGTTTGTTTTTTTTTAAACATATTTATAATGGATCATTGTCTATATATATATATATATATATATATATATATATATATATATATATATATATATATATATATATATATATATATATATTTCCAGCATAGTATTAATAAAGTTTATCTTATAACACAGGATCCGCTGTTTGCATGCCTGTAGACAGAGATGTAAAGACAGAAAAAAGACCCAGACTGAGAGACTACCTGTTGGCCACTGGCCTCTCTCTTATCTGTATGGTGCTGAGCTCCTGGTTGTTTGTGCTGGGCAGGCTGAAGCTGCTCTTCTTCCTGTGGCGCCGAGAGCAGCACGAGCTGAGTCCGTGTGGAGACGAGGACAGCGAGGACGCACGGGAGCCCGACTTGTTCATCACAGAGATCTCCATACAGTTGGACTGAAACGTCTGCTCGTCCACAAACTCGTGATTCTGCAGAGGAAGATGGCGAAAATGTTGCTCATGAATCACTCTATTACATCAATGACTGGCTCTGCTAAACAATGAGTGAAGATGTTTCACATTGAAGGCTAAACAGACTGAACGGAATCTGCAGCAAAATTGTTTAATAATTGGAAAATGAATCATCAAGGGAATAGAAATATATTGGCCCAGATGCCCATATTAAGTGCCATCTGTGAAAACATTCACAACTGTTATCCCTGTGACAAATGAGCATGACTTGAAGGTCAGGCTCCAAATGCGTTTTGGGCACTGCCAGCAGGTGGCAGAGTGACACCATGCAGGATCTGATGCCATGCCCTGAATCATGCATCCTTTCTTATATGTTACCCCTGTCACTCCTGCACTACACTCTGCCATCTATAATGCACACCATGAAGAGGCCTGATGTAAACATGCAAGCTGCATGGCATGAAGTCTTTATAGAGCTTTTCCCAGACGACTGGCAAGCCTTTTACTGGGGGGAGGATCATCTATGAGGAGGAACACTGATTTACTGCCTGTCTATGTCTCTGCACGAGGTTTAGAGCTGCAAGTGTAAAACTCATGTCACAGCCAAGCATTAAGGAGGCTCTTACATCTCTGAATTATAGATAGATAAAATTAAGTATGCTGGTTTGTTTGGAAGGAATAATGTTACTGGCTGGTGGACTCATGTTATCTTTAGCATGTTGCTGGAGAGGGGACTCGACATTTCCCATCCCCATTTACAGCTATTTTTAACTTGTGCTGCATATGAAAAGATCCTACAGTTTGTGCATGCCTAAAAAAACTCACTTTGTTTCTATTTGCAACACACTGTAACAGACTGGCACTACTGATACAGTGTAGAGTGACAAAGTGATGCAATTTTACCTAAAAGGAGTTATTTTTTGCAGTGAGTTATTTTCAATCTGCTACCAAGACAGTAAGAATGAGCGATGCTGAAGGGATTGTGTGTTTTCCAGTGGTCACAGCTTTCAAGTCTCAGAAAAAGAAAACAGGATTTTACCGTGGTCTTCTCCAGGCAGTGCAGCAGGTGATGATGCTGGCTCTCAAAAGGAGGGTTGGGGGCCTTCCCCACCAGGGCCTGTCCTGCCTCCTTGGCAGCCTTCGAACAGAAACATAAAGTTAAAAAAAAAAACAAGAAATGAAAAGAAACAGTGCAGTTGTGCAGGTTGAGGCTCTGCATAAGAATGGAGTTTCAGGCAACAGCTAGATCGGTGATGTAGTGGAGAGTACGCAAAGCACTGAGGGTTGAAATGCTGATCTGTAGCACGGCAGCCAATCTACTGAGAACCTAGTGAGATGGGGATGTTTTACAGATGCATAGAGACAGTGGCTGATTACAACGTGTTTCACTGATAGAATTGGTTTTGCCATTCTTTCGCTGATTTGGTGAGAAAGACCAGAAAAGTCAAATTAGAACTGAGCTCATTTCAGTGCAACAGCAGTGGCACACCTAGACACAGATCGAACAGATTGCACCAACCACGGCACAGATTCTGGACCACAACAACACTACACACGTTGATGAAGCTCTGCGCGGCTCTGGGATGGAAGGTATGTTGTGTTAGTCTGCACTACAACCTGGATGCTCGAGAAATAACACACAGAACACACAGCAGATCAAAAACAGAGTTTAGAGGAGATGCAGGCTGAGCAGACAGCCTCCATAGGCGACCTACTGTCCAGTAAGCCTCTGGTTCCCTCCTTCCCCTCCAAACCCTGTTGGACAGACATGCAGAGCTTGGTCATGAGTCAGTGTGACTGTAATGGCTGTGCTCCACCAGAAGGCAAGTGTGCCTGCCTGGCCATCCTGCTGTATGGACAGAGAGAGAGAGTGTTGACGAAGCATGTCAATGCTGCAGCTGAGAGGTGTGATGTAAGAGAGAGGACGATCACACTGAAGCACTGGAATGACAGCAGCCCCTGTGTTACAGCATGAGGAGCCCCCCACCCCCTCCCCCGTGTGTGGTGGCATGGCCCCCGAGCAGAGCGGCATGCAAGCGTCAGCGAGGCCCCGGTCAGTCAGCCCCCAAGCCACCGCTCGGTCCAGTTACCTCCTCCAGTGAGTCGATCAGGAGCCCATTTTGTTTGTAGCGCATATAGGCATTAGTGCCTCGAATCTTCGCAGCGCGGATTCTAGCAAGCCGAGTTTTCTGTTTGAACAAACAGACCTCTGTTTTAGCCTCTGACGGTTTGTCTGTCACACTAATTGGCTCTGTCTCCCTCTGGCAGCCACAGTATTTAGCAGGGAGAGGCCATGCTTAAATCTACCATTAGGAAATTCTGCCTTAGCAAACACTTTTAGGAAGAAGTGCACATATTGCTATTGAAAAGCTGCTGACACTATACTCTGAAGATCATTTGTTCAGTCATTGTCATTCCCTCTCTTGTTCCTTTCTCCCACTGAAATATACTCAAGCAAGTTTAGCCCACCGAATACACACATACACAGAAACACAATAAAGGATTAATATTCTGGAAGATAGTGTTTGCCCTGTCATCCTGTTAGGTGCGGATAAGACAGGGACAGAGGAAAGAGGCAGATAGAAGCAAAACAAGGAGAGATAGAGGGAAAACGGGAAAGAGAGGCAGAGGAAGGGGGGAGTCAGTACCCTCTGGGCTCGTCGTTTCTCTGCCCGCTGGCTCTGGTGGTAGATACGGCTGAAGTTTGACACTATGACAGGGACCGGCAAGGCGATGACCAGCACCCCACTCAGAGAGCATATGGACCCAAACACCTTCCCCACGATTGTTTTTGGCACCATGTCACCGTACCTGCAAGACAGAAAACAGACGACAGTGAGCACACGGGGCGGAAAAACAAGATTCCTTTAAAGAATCCGCTCTGTAGGGTTGTTTTATCATGTTAAGTTGTTGTGTGTTTCATGTTATTTTTACGAGTCTTGAAATAGTTACAGTGACCTTGGATTATTTCACAACTTCAAATAAGAAGTCACACATTTGAAGTGGGTGAGGAATAAATAGGACTTCTCTGAAGCCTCTCCTTGCTGGCCTACTTTCTACATGCCATCGTGATGTTCCTCTTTTAAAACCCTGTTTCATATATAATTACACACCTGCTGGCACGAGCTAATGCTTTCACGACGTGACCAAACGTGCTACATATCCCCTGTGACCTCTGTTAGCCAAACAGCTTGTGAAAGATACAGGGAGTAGTATCACATCGAGTAAAAGCAAAAGGGGAAGGGAACAGTGTGATGCCGAACCCTGGAGAAATCGTTTAAGTCTGCGGGCCACTTGTGTGCTTTGTTCCTCTTCCCACATCACACCGGACCTTGAATACTGAATGCAGATAAGTGGTGAAACCACACGAAAACAATTCCTGTTCAACATAAAGCGAAAAACAGCTCTTTGGAGATGGCGTGCAGCACTGATCTGATGGTGTACTGCAGCACAAGCGTGTCATTTTTCAACATAATACAAACGTTGAACAGGCAACATTCAGCATGAGCAGATTAATGATTGTACATATGTCAGATGGGACTGAATCATCCCCATTACAGAGATTAATGCGCCTGTCTTCCATCAAGTCGGACCTGTCTGTGCTCAAGGTAAAGCTCGAATCAAACTGTCTTCATGGTCTCACTTTCTTTACATTAGCCCACGCCTCCAGTGCCATTTACTAGAGATGCAAATTATGAATCACTTTGCTGATTTGAATTGTTTCGCTCAGTTCAGTTCAGTTCAGTTCAGTTCAGTTCAGTTCAGTTCAGTTCAGTTCAGTTCAGTTCAGAGATTTCTTGTCAGCAGCTATAGTTTGCTCACTGTTTCTTCTTAGATAAGCACTTGCATTCAAATTCAAATGCACTTCAGTATGCACAACAGTAAGTGAACAAATCTCTATCTCCAGATTAGAAACTTCATAACAAAGAGGCAAAACTCTGCAGGTCTGCCAAATCTTAATGCCTAAGCCATCTTGAGGTAGGCAGCCAAATCCCATGTTTTTACCTAATTATTAGTAATGTGGCCGCAACAAAGGAATCATCAGAAGATAAAAGGCTCTGTTGGTGTTCAGATCTTGATGAAGAAATGACAGAAGAAGAATGGTGGGATATCAGTTTGCACTCTCAAGCCCAAATTATAAATTCAGATTGCTTCAGTACAAAGGATAATGAGACGACACATTACTCAACCATAATACACCTGACCTATGTGTCAAATGTGGCACTGCGCACATGAGGGCAGCTTGTTTCACTGCCACGGGGAACGTGCCCTGCCATACCAGGATATTGGAAGCAGATAATAACTTTATCCACTGCCACAAAACTAAACTGTGTGTTTTCAGATGCTTCCCACCAAACTGTTAAAACAATACAAATAAAAAAGATGGTTATAGTTTGTTTCCTTGGAGCTAAACACAAAATTGCTCTGTCATGGAAATCCGTTAATAGACCAAGCAGGCAAAGTCAGGCTGATGGATGGTTGCTGTGTCTCTCTGTGGAGAAACTTAGATTCAACACTTTTCAAAAGATTTTAGGGCTCGTTCATGAAACTTCTGCAGGGGGACGATTAAGCTAAGGCCTTGCAGTGAACTGCTGTTTATTCTTATTTTCATTTTGACTCGTGAAGTGTCTTTAAGTGTCGGCTCATTTCTTTTTATCCACCAGGATGTGATTTTAGCACGGCAGCAGAGTGCGCCTTACTTCCATTACATTCAAAGTGCCTTTATGTGTTTTGTTTTGCCTTTTTTGTCTTTTATGTTTCATGTGAAGTGTATGATTTGTATGTTACATGGAAAATACAATAAACGTATTTGTCAAAAATGGTGAATGAATCATAAGGACTGCTGCTGTGCAGTACAAAAGCAGAACATACAGAGTTTATATGGTTAATGGCTCAGCAGCCAGCCATTTGAGGCATTTCATGATCGTTTCTGTGGCTTTGTGGTCTCTGAAAAAGCTTTTGCTGAGGAAATAACATGACAACGATGCTTTCAGGAGCTCTCCTGCTAAAAGTACTGGTTTGTTCAGTAACAACTTCATTTTGAAGATTCTGTGTTCAAGATTTGTTCCTACATGTATTAAACACCTTTTCCACTCGCCAGGCGGGACTACCAAGATGAAGAAACTCTGACATTCAGTTGCAAGCTCAGTGACATTCTGTTGCCACACAGAGAGGTGATTATCCTTCAACATCATAATTAGGGATTTCTCCCAGGCAATTAATAGCACCAGACACAAACCTGCAAATTATACCCACAAATCATTTGAACATAACCTGCATGCTCATGAGCAGCACTCTGCAGATACTTTAGGCCACAGGCAGCACAGGGATTTAAGCTAAAGAGTCTAAATGAATGATTCAGGTTGTGTGTTTTCCTTGTCTTTTTAAGCATCCCTCCACATGCAGCGGAGGGCCAGCAATCCACAGGACTGCAGGTGGGTGAGATGAATGATCGAAACCCTCATGCGCAAATGACCTGAGAAGACCATTACCTCCGGAGAGTAAGATGAATGCAGGTAGGAAAGGACATCAGCATTGCTCAGTGGCTGTGACAGCCGCGCGTCTCTCAAGTGAGGCACGGTAATGTGAATGTATCGCTACACGGGAGGTTGACTATTTCATAAATGAAGTTGTCTAATGCCCACGGCCGTCTGCTTGAGTCATTAGCCTCAGGTCTGCATCACGTTGTGCCCAGCAGCCTGGGCTTTTACAGAGCTTGGGCGGAAAGATGTAAAAGTGGACATTTTAATATCACGCTTGATGGGACATCATGTACAACAGTTTGCTTTCAAGTTGAGTAATCTCACACAGATGTCATTAGTTTTACAGTTCATTACAGGTCAAGTCATTTTCCTATGTAATCACTGACGAAGCCTGACAGCAGGTGTCAATTATAGATTCTGGATGTACTGTTGAAAGCCTATTAAGAGATCCACATAAAAAATGCAGGACAGCATTCCCTCATATAAACGCGGCTGCTCACGTGTGAATTATTCCAGTGGGGGGTGGGGTGTCAAGATGCTGCTGTATGTGAAAATAAGTCTGAACAGTCAACTGTGGAATGCAATGCATTGCGGTCCTTTAAGCGAGCGTCGTCTTTTGAAAACAAAGCACAGTGGTGAGCAGGTAAAAAAAGAGAGGAGCAAGCGCACTCTGGAGAGAAGCACTAACAGTGATGGATTGTTCATAAGGGGGAAGCTGAGATACACAAAGCTCTGCCTCCTGGATGACGGCAGAGGTAGGAATTAACAGCAGCGAGAGATTAAAGTAATGTTCCTGCTTTGTTCTTGTTGTCTCTGACTACCAGGTACCCACATTTGCTACCCCGAGCTGACATGGGTGAGACACGAAGATGGATGGCCTGATCCTTATCCACCCTGCAGAGGAGGAAGAGGAGTGTCGGAATGACTGAGTATCAATTCCCCAGTTCCACCCACCTGAAACCATACTGCGCTCGCACCGGTCTTAAAAACAGCGCATTCTGTAGAATTGTCCTACAGCAAGATGACAGCATTGCAGATGAAGCCCGGAGTGGTGAGAGAGAGTGAAACTGGGGGTTCGCCTCAGACAGTGCAGGAGAAATGTCAGACTAAAAGGAATATTTGAATTCCAGAAGCAGGGGATGAATGTCCCCGCCCGGCTCGGATAATAGACCAATCAAACATTCATGAGTCCCTGTATCAACCTGCGTGGCAGAGTTTGTGTGGTTGACCTTAAAGGCGGTGCCGTGTTCCATCAGGGGGTGCTCTGAGACAGATTTCTGTACATGACCTCACCGCCTCACAGAGAGCGCTGACACCAAAAAACATGCATACGCCTGGACACACACGACGACACACACATACACAAGCAGTCACAAGAACACGTACTTGTTTGTATGCGTGTGTGAAAAGGCCTTTAATTTGACATCTAGTTAAACCAATCCCCCTTCCTAAAAAAGCAATCTTGTTCCTTGATTGTCTTCCAGAACCCTGTGTCTGAAATCTGACTGCCATCTGGTTAGTGGGAAGCGAGAAAAAAACAAACAAGATATCTGGATGACTTTACAGGCACGTCATTTGTTGATTCCTCCTCTCAGAGACAGGGCAGGTCTTTTTTTCCCCTAAAATCAAACAAAATGAGATGAAATCTTTGCAGGTAAAATTCTAACCACGGCGTACACCAACCTAGTAAAGAGTCTGGGGGTTGGCAGAAGAGAAGCAACACTTGGATTTAAAAAAAACCTTTTGAGGGAGAGCAGGCTCAAGTTTCTGATCTAATCAAAGGGGTCTAAAGTCCTGCTGTCCCATCAGCTGACATGCCAGTTGAGATCACCCCCAACAGCTCAGCAGCGCTGACAATTAGGATCCAAGGAGGATTGCGGCAGATCTTTCAGCTGAGAGGGCTTTGTCAACTGAGCTAAAATCCAATCATCCACTGGCACCTCTGTCATGGCACTTGTCGCTTCCACTTCCTGGGTTTTACGGTGAAACTAACTCGCCTCCTGCAGAAGTGAGTGTAGTAAAGCGCAATAATAAAAGCAAAGGGAATGAATGACGCTGAAAGGTCCTCGCAGCCTTTGATTCCGCTGATGTGAGCGTTGAGGTCAAGGTGCTCAAATGAGGAAAAATCCTGTGATGACGATACGGGAGTTGCTGGACTGTGTGGTCCCATCCTATTAAATCCGTCGTGGTAAAGACATTGGATCTCATCAAACTGCACTTTGATCTACTTCACTTTGATATTTCAATGAGAGGCAATGGAACGAAACTAATTTGATTAATACATTAAGCGTTTTGATTCGTCAGCTGATTAGAATCGAGATGAATTAAGCACACGGTCCTATCTCATGCACCATCTATCCCCGTTGTTTCATGCCAATAATTACTGAGGGGCCTGCAGTCTGCTAATCTGAATCTGAAATTCATTTCAATCTCACCTTCTTCCATGAGATTGGTTTAACTTCACATCCCTCTCAGCGGTCGTCTCTCATTATGTGTGAACAGGGGAAATTGTGAGATACATTCATTGGACTCACTGGCATCTGTTGAGTCGCGGTGAACTTATTACGGAATTCAGCCGTACAAATTAACTAAGTGCATTTACTTAAGTACCGTTCTTTAGTACAGTTGTGAAGTATTTGCACTTTACTTGAGTTTCTCCATTTTCTGCTACTTTATACTTTCACTCTACTAAAATTGAGGCAGTTGTTTTGTCCATTATCAACTTTAGTTCGTAGTTACTTTGCAGATTTTGTTTCAGAATATAATCAATAACCAATTTATGATGTAATATTATAGATTAAGATACAATTTTATTGATTCTTGAAGAGAAGCTACACAACAGATAAACTATATAAACTAGTTAAGAGCTTGTAATGAGCACATTAATGCATCAATAAGTTTAATCCAATTATATAAAATACAGTATTCTGCTTTTACTTTTTGTGTACTTTGAGAATAATACTGTTGTAGTTTTACTTGTAACTGAGTATTTCTACTCCGTGTTATTGATATTTTACCTCTCTGCTTTGAGATGCTAAAACAAGACATCCACTCGAAAAAAGCAATTAATTGAGGAAAAATGTCAAGGTCAACCACTTTCAGTCTGACATTAAATTAGCATTTTTTATCATTTCAAAAAGATGAGATTGGTTCATTCCAAACATGCTCTCTGCATCGCGTGGCCTCAGCATGTCTTTCATAATCCTGTGAATGCATGATTTTCTGTTTGACCTTCACCAACCATCCCATCGCACACCCAGCTCCCTATCAGTGCTTCCTGGGGTAATTCACTCGCTCAGTTTCACAGTTCAATGGTTTCTACAGCACAGACAAGCCCTCCAAACCTGTGAGACCAAATCCTGTCAATTATCCCGAAACTCTGATACTGTCACTGACTGTACCAATCAAAAGTTGATAATGACAGAGAGGGGCATTAAAAGTGCGCAGAGACAACGGGATGGTGGCAAGGTCGGGAAGTATGAGATATCCTTACAGCGGTGACATCTCCTGCGGGCGTGATGTGAAATGTAAAGCTACGGCAGAGGATCAAAGAGTGTCAGAGTGGACACAACATTAAAATCTTATCTGAGAACACGACACAGAAGTGATGAAGCCTTGCACTGACCAACCGAGAAAGGCTCCATTTTTTTTACAAGCCATGACAAGGAGCAAATGGAGCAATGCTCCACGACAATACGGTTCTCTGTACCTTCTCCACAAGGCTGAAAGAGCACAATATTCATCCTTGCTGACAGTTAAATAATAGATGTACCAAAAAAATGTAATTTTCCTCCTGAACTCCATCATGCTCATACAACTATGAATTCAGAATCTAAAGAAAATGGATTGTTCTGCCTGCATGTCATGGAGGCATACTAACATGAGTGACAAGAAGACATCAATTTTCTGGGGTGTATACTTGAAGACCGCAAGATTTATGGGGTACTGTTGGAGAGGTCTTGAGGGTGGTTGTGTCAGAGCCCTCATAAAATATGTAGTTCGTAAAAACAAGAAAGGAAAAGGCTATATGATCGTTCTCTTCTGTGCCAACAGGCATCATGAATCTGACCACCGAGGAAGAAAAGAGAAATGTAGCAAACAGACTGCTGCATTTACAGACAAACAAGTGCAAGTGAAGCTAGTTGAATGAAGGAAACCCTCCTTGGTGTACCATGCGCTTATATTATTGATGAACCCAATGTAAATCCCTTCTGTGTTTTGACCAGCATGTTAAAATATTAAGCGCATTCTGTACTAATCTATTTCCAAAATGAACAGACTGTGAAATAAAATCTCAGAGAGACTGGCAGCATCACTAAAGGCCTGCAAGAATTTTTCAATGCAGTGGTACAGCTACAGTGTGTACTGCTGCAATGCAATCCTTTGGGGGGGTATACCACAAGGTTTCAAGAATACAATAAATGAACACGATCTCCAACATGATCCCTAAACGCCACGTATCATTCCTGATGTTCTGCACTGCATCTCTGGCTACAGCCCGGGAGCACAACATCCAAGGCGCTGCCTCTCTTGGGTTTGGACACCAAAGACTGATGGGATTAAGAGTGTGTGGGCTGATAGGACTCTGCTCTGATGCTATCCCTCAGATATACATCATTATAGAGGGGGGAATCCCACAGGCGCTGGGATTAGCCCGTTAGATTTTCACTGCAGGTGATAAGGGAGAGAAGGGGAGGCTGGCAGAACTACACGACATAATGGGGAGATGGGAGAGCAGAGATAGGAGGGAGCCAGAGGACCGCACTGCCTGGTGTAACGCGTGTGGTAGGAAAAACAGAGCTCTCCAGTATGAGTAACTATGAACAATAGCTACAGGGAAGGACAACTTTGAGATAGGTGAACATCATCGACTCGGTGGGCAAAAATGCGCAGACTGCGTTGCTCTGACTGGATGTTGAAATGAAGTAAAATGAAGCGTGGAGCAGATGTGAGAGATTGTTTTGTATGCTTTCTACAATCCAGCTGAGATCCAGTCTCTGCAGATTTATGAAAGGCAATGGGTAGAGCTGAAGGTTAGCATGTGAAACAGACATGGCATGCACGGCTACATGCCAGTCAATGTTAATGCATTGTAAATGAAGACTTTGTGATGCGGCAGTGTCAATGCGGCTTTGATCTTCCAGCTGAACGTTCACTCTGGAGTCTCAGCAACTACACAGACCCAATAAAGGCCAGTGAAATTCCTCTCTTTTAGCCATGCAGACACAGATAAACCATATAGAATAATCCCCCACGTATAGCTCTGGCAAAGGCACCTCAGCTCTCTCTCGCTCACATATCAAACATGTATTCCCTCAGCCCTCCAAATCCCAGCTTAACCCTCACCCCGCGAAACCAGGCGGCTAGTTATCACCACAGCTTTGACATTAGCATGCACGCCCTCTCTCATTTGAGAGATCTTCTTAAGAGTCAGGGATGATAAAAAGCTTTCCTCTCTACCGCTCTTCCATTCCTGACTTTGACTCACCCTTCCTCTGCCTGGACCTGCCTGCCTCTAACTATGAGTTGGAGATGAAACGCTTCATTCTCTTTCCCTTTCTCCTCCTTTTCTATTATCATGCAGTGCTAGCACAGCCCTGCTTGACATTTTTCTTTTCTTCTGCTGTTCTCCAGTTTCTTTCACCTGCTGACACTTGAGAAACAACTGCTGTCCTATGCAAAAAAGCAGCCTTTTTCACTGCTATTATATGCCAAGTCACCTCTACTTCGCCTCCTCATCATCATGATTATGACCAATTCCTTGTGGCAATTTCTTTTAATTACTAGATGAATGGCTGCTCTGTATTAATAGAAGTTTTACGAGGGTTAAGTATCCACATGGATCCATAAAATAGCATGCTGTCCTGCAAACAGGCAAATATGAGAATAATAATTTGTGTGTGTCAAGGGGAGGTCTGGATGATGTAATTCTCCGATCATCCGGGGCATGATGAAACCTAGGTAAAGTGACTCAAACATGGCTCTAATTCCAATTTGTTGTTCCATGTTTAGATTTCTGCCCATTTCTTCAGCAAGCCAGGGGCTAAAAATATATTCCCACATTGTCAGTCTAATACTTTGATAATGCAATTACACTGCTTCGCGGCTGAATGAGGAGGGCAAAGGAACATGAAAGAGGGGCTGGAAGCACGAAGGGGTGCCAGAGCTATGGATTATAAGAGGACGTGATAATAAAATGAAATCATCAGACACTCAAGCGATTATGCTAATGAAGTCATTCCGTATTCATCATGGGTTAATCGGCATGCGAGCGATGGAGTGGTGGCATTTTCTTGAACACAGAAAGCTTTGATCAAGCAGGCGGTGAGTAACCTCACCTCTGGTGCGAGGGCCTGGGTTGGGGTTAAAGGTGAAAACACTGAAGTTTGGAGATGACCTATTGTCACAGTTCCTGCTGTGTGTGTGTGTGTGTGTGTGTGTGTGTGTGTGTGTGTGTGTGTGTGTGTGTACGCATACTACATTGGCTATTTTCTCCACCTATATTGTCTTTAAAGGACCAGTGTGTAGGATTTACTGGCATCTAGTGGTGAGCTTGTAGATTGCAACCAACTGAATACCCCTCCCTTCACCTTCCCTACAACCTAAATACAAAAAGAGCCCTCCAGCGCCAGTGTTTGGTTTGTCTGCTCTGGGCTATTGTAGAAACATGGCGGTGCAACATGGCAAACTTCCTGGAAGAGCACCCGCTCCCTCTGTAGATATAAAGAGCTCATTGTAAGGTAATGAAAACACAACAGTTCTTATTTTCAGGTGATTATATACTAATGAAAACATACTTATGAATATCATATTCCACTTCTGCCAACAGATCCCTCTAAATGCTTCACACTGGACCTTTAAGCTGCCAGAGGAGCCTGACTGCAGCATCCAGCCAGATCTGGAGCACCAGGGCTCAGAGCACCATATGATATAAAAGTCTCACCTTCCAGCTTGGCTCGCTCTCTTCCCTGCCAGCGCATGCAACCTGCTTTCGCTTTGCTTAGTCTTTTGCTTCATTTTCAACCTCACACCTGACACGACTCTATACACACACATATCCACATGAACACGACTGATTTCATAGATGAACAAACCTCACATTCGAATGTACCTCTCGGTTTATCCTCTTTACTACAATTAAAAACATATTTGTTGGCATTTTATGTTTGTATGACATAAATAGACAAAAATGAAAGCAGTAATGACAGTATAGCATTAGTAGGAGCATGTGTTAACGACATTGTGGTGTGAAATTCTTATTATACAGGAAGAAGCATCAGGATGCTGCTCAGAAGGACAAGCAGACCAAACTGGCCTCTTACCAGCACATACTGTACATAAGGACCTATGCAAATGGCCAACTAGTATCGATCACATGAGATTTCAAAGTGACCCATGTGACCTTTGTTGTGTGCTCAGGTGATGTGGAAGAGGGGAAACGAGAAAGGTCTTGTGGATTAGTGCCTCTGTGTTGGAAAGGGGAACTGGTCCAGGAGCCTCATCACACTGACAGCAGATTAGTGCTCCGCGGCACCAGAGCAGACGGTGCAAGATTAACTTTGATGTGCGATTCCACACAGAGCAGCCGCTGGATATCAGCTCCCTCCACCAAATGGCCCCTTAACTTTGAGTTTGCAGCGTGTGCATTCACGAGCTACAGTATTTAAAAATCAGCTATTTTTGAGGCAGAGAACAGTGTCTCACACATTTTGGGCTCCTACCACTGAGGAACATTTTTGTAGTTTTTAATTTTAATGTGTTTCAGCCTTTAGCCATTCAGACCTGTGTTTACAGCTTATTTTCAGTATCGATTAATCCTGTGATTGCTTTTATGACTAAAGGGACACTCCAAAAACAGATATGTAATGTCTTCTGTGGCTTTGAAGGAGATTTGTCAAATCCAAGAAATTAATCTGCACTGATGTCTTCATGGTGCTATCAGGGTTATCTGTGCTTAGGCTGAGAAACTTCAAACTTATAACATAAAGCCTGAGTTACAAACTAGAAGTGTGGGCTTTGAAGAAGTGGCATTTGCCAGTCAAAGAGGGTTTAATGAAAGATGCTTTTTGAGTTGCATTTTGGTAATTGTAAATCCAGGACACACATACTAGGGATTAAAATCAGGATATCTCAGCTTTGCTGTTTCAGTGTTGACATTCTATCTTTTTTTTAATTCATCTCTTAAAACTTAATGGAAATGCATTAATAAATCACTGGAACATCGCCTCCATCTATTGACTGTTGAAGCATCAAAAAATAATTAAAAATTCCAATCACTGTTTACCATACCTGGTCTGACATCTCGACCAACAGCTCTTAACCGAAAAGGTTGTCTAATTTCCAATTATAGAAGACAAAGAAAAGCTTCCTCTCATTTGAGAAGCAGGAACCAGGGAAGGTTTTAATATCAAAACTACCAAGCTCACATGTGAACAGATCCACCTCACTCACAGCTGAGAAAAGTCCATGAACTCTCCGACGGAAACTGTGTGATCAGACTGAAAGCTCTGGAAAACATGTAACTGGAGCTTATATTGAGATTTAATTTAGTTTAGTTAGACTAGTGCAACTCTGATTCTAGAGAAGTGGGAACGCTGTGTAAAACATAAATAAAAACAGAACGTGATCAGTTTTCCAAAGTGTTCCTGAGCTCATGTACTAATATCCTTCATCCAATCATGTGTTCACAAAGTGGTGGACCTCACTTCATTCTTGCTTGTGAACGACTGAGCCTTTCCAGGATGCCCCTTTTATGCCCCAGTCCATCTATCACTATCACCTGTTCCCAATCAACCTGTTTACCTGTGGAATGATCCAAACAGGTGTTTTTGGAGCATTCCACATCTTTCCCAGTCTTTAGTTGCTTCCTGTCCCAACTTGTTTGAAAGGTTTTACAGCATCAAATTCAGAATAAGCGGATATTTACAAAAATCAATGAAGCTCATGAGGTCAAACATTAAATATATTCTTTGTGCTGTTTCAATTAACAATATTGAGTATTTTATATTTTACAGAATTAACCAACTTTTTTGAAATTGGGGTTGTATTTCCAAGGTCAAGAATAAATTACATGAATCACTGACCAAATAATTGTTAAGGCATCATTCTGCAGTCTCTGGGCAGGTTGATGTTACAATGAAAGCTTTAAAAATGTCTTTGGGCAAGCATATAAAGCATAGAACAAACAGAATAAGTCTCGTGATAATATATGTTGATCGATTTTCTTCATGCTTAACACCACAAAACTTCTAGATTCTGTTTGAGTTGCAACTTTAAATTGTCTACATCAGCCTTTTACACCAAACAGCTGCAGCCCCTCATCTTCCAGTTTGCTTCCTGTTCAAACAAAACACTCGCATGCAGGGTAGTTAATGCCTCATATGGGCTACTGTAAGCAGATACAGAGCTCAATACAGAAATGGCCTCAGATTATTTATGACAGCAGTGAAAGAAGCATTTTTCAACTCCTCAGAGGACGCCTTTGAAACAAACATCAAGGTACAAATTCCAGCCATTTAAAAAAACAGCTGCAAGTTCAGAGGAACACTTGAAAATCTCACAGTGAAACTGAGGGGAATAGCGGAGGTTGGGATGAGACAGAAAGAGTGGTGAAGCGTAAAAATGTACTGAGCACTCTCTCAGCGAGTGTGGACAGCAGCCAGACTGGCGACAGCAGTGAGCCCAGATAACAGCAAGTACCAGGAACCAGCGAGAACCTGTGGGGAAGTATTGGGAAGAGCTGCATCTCCTCTAACAGCTGCTGACTGGCCCCTGGGGCCGAGCAGAGCTGCTAGCTGCAGTCATATCCACCCTCTCCCCACCTGCACCATGCTACTTCATGCGCATTGGGGACGTCATTACTTTTTCCATTTCACTCCATGAGACTTCTCCTGTCAAATCAAAAAAATGACACGAAAAATAATAACTCAAGGCCATGGGCGGAACAACAACAACACGACCGAAAGGTCATTTTGCCGATGAAAATTGGTCTTGCATCCGCACAATCTATCAGTCATCAACAGGTTTATTGCTATGTCTGCTTTCACAGCAGGGGTGGCTGCAGCCCGAATTAAACTGACCCTGGGCCAGTGGGAGAAAGTATGTGTACTTAAAGACACAACTCCTATTATTTAGAGTTTCAACATCTTTGTCACTGCAGAGGACAAGCCTCCTGATGAATAATGAGGTTAACACTCTGAGGACAGGCGGAGTAAAGGCGCAGCTTTGGCTCCACCACACACAGCACATTCGAACGTACCGTTAGCAATCGTGACTGAATGAAGGTTATTCATTTTAATCACACTACAGCACGCCCTCCCTCCCACTATCCCAGGGGGTTGCTATATTTAAGCACTTTTTCATTTCTTCTCCTTTTTTTGGTCTTGGCTGATGGCAAGGCAATTGCTTTGTGGGACGTCTGCCCTTGAAGAATCAGACAACAGAAGGAGATATTTATACATACTGTAGATGTGGAGTGAGAGCAAGCTGTATCAAATTCAACGCTTTCCTTCTCTGACTGTGTAGTGTTAAGAAATCAAATCACAGGTGCTTTTTCTTCGCCCGCTTTCCAGATTTAATTCGTTGTTTGTTTGTTTGTTTTTTATGTTTCACCTCCAAAACAGACGTGATGTTGGTTTTGTACCTGTTCTCTAAGATTAGCTGTCTGTCCTGGGGGAGAGAGAAAGAGTTGGAACATGCGTCTCCCATTTCTCCCATTCATTTGCCCACTTTCTAATTGGACTTCTCCATCTGTTGAGGTCTACAAATTGTCTTCTGGGGATGCTACAGCTAAAACATCCTATCAAACACGCAAATACACCAGGGACAGTCTTCTTGGAGCGCTGCCATGGCAGGCACTGAAAGAGTAGTCTGTGTATATGTGTGCGCCTGTGTGATGTATAATCAGAAGTCCAGAAGCATACAGCCTGGAGATAACTAGATACCCAGCATGTGCTGAACTCTGGTTTGAGGCTGGCATTATAGTCTGCTTGGAAAATTAATCTATCTACAACACAGCAGATCTGTCAGTAGCAAGTGACATACTTTAATAAGAAGTATTTCACAAGATGACAATGTTGATGGGTGGCTGAAACACAGTGTCAGTAGTATTGACTGCATGTCTCCTGCACTTCTGATAAATGTTCCTCCTCTGCAGTCCCCGAAGATGTTGAGTGAACGGATGAGATTTTTGAATTCTGAAAAATGGCAAAGTTTTCTGGATTCTCTTCCAATTCTCACTTAGAGCCGTTAATGATATGGGAAATTGTGTTCCTCACGCTTGTCACCCTTTACATCCCATTGACTGGGAGTTGAATACTCAGGAGCGAGCAGTGGGACGTGTGACAGTGTATTTGTGGTGATGATTACAGCCCATTAACTTTGATGGATGCCATTTCATAGAAAAGACGATGGGAGTTGGAACAACGGCGACGCAGCTTGTTTTCCGTCACCAACATGTGTACACAAAATATGTGGAGGAGAGTCCGGAGGAGTAAACTGCAGCAATGTCCATGCAAAATTGATTTTTGGATCCGTATGAGACCGCTTCACCTTTGGAGGTAATTGAATGTCACATTAGAGCGGCTGATGCTGGATCTGTCTCCCAGGATGCTCAGGCATGATTCCCCTGTGACCTCCAGAGGACAGCAAGGACCAGAGGATCCAGCATCGCCACAACAGGCACTGTACATCAGGAATGTAAATGAGTGGTGTTTGCATGTGTGTGTGTGTGTGTGTGTGTGTGTGTGTGTGTGTGTGTGTGTGTGTGTGTGTGTGTGTGTGCCATGCGTGTTCCACGCATGTGAGAGCGCATCTGAATGTGAAAGCAAATGAGACTAAGCTGGACGTGAAATAGATTGCATTGTCCGGCTTTATTAGCGCAAACTGTCTCGGCAGCTTTCTTCTCCGCTAACTCGCTTGCATGTCTTTGCCTTTTGGCCCAAAAGTGTGGCTTAGTCAAAAAGAGACACACTCCATTTGTCTGTGGCCATTATGTAAAGATAAGGCCATGCATGCCAGAAATCTGACTCTTAAGCTCCTCCACAGGGATTACGGACAATTGGCTAAGGGGAAAAATACAAATAATAATCAACTGTTTACGGTTTTCCACTAATACCTTGAAAAAGAAGCAAAAATCCCCACATGGAAATGCAATCCTTAAGCAGTTGAGATACTCCCGTGTGGGACGCCCGCAGAGAGACACGCAAGCTGGAAATCCTCTAAGAGAGAGATGAACCCACACTTTAATAGCACCTAGACAAACATATCAATCTACAGTAGCTATCAAATATCCCATTCTAAATAAAGCTTTTAAATTGTTGCCATTTTTAAGTCAATGAAATCCAACCAGAAGCCATTAACAGAACAGGATTAGAATTTGTCATTTGTTTTTTTTACTTTCAACTTTAATATGCTTACCTGGTGTGACCTTATTAGTCGTTAGCCTAACTTACCCGCTGCAGTGTGTGTGTGTGCACATCCTGCATGTAGGCTTTAAAAAATTACCTAAAGTGAATACACAAAGGAAGTGTGAATTTTTACACTTTTACTGTACAAGCTTGGAAAGAGCTGGTCAGTGGTGGTAGTACTCAGATTAAAAGTAATATATATTTCACTGGGGAACGTGTCAACACATAAATACAATACAATATGTATTCCTCTTCCAGTCAAAAATGCATTTTTCCTCTTCTCCTTCAGTTGCATGTTTGGGCTTCACTGGGCAGAGTGGTGTACGTGCATGTATGAGTTTGACACTAGAAGGCTGTTTTCACATTCATTGTTGAAAGTGCAAATTTTCTGTATGCTAACTGATGCTAATTTTAAGAGGCGGGCCAACGAGCATGATTTGTGACATTACAAATAGTTGGGAAGCCAATCCTGGTCCACTATTCAGCATGCACAAGTGTGATGTGGCAACCTGAAGCCTCCAGTGCACGAACACTGAGAAATGGACTTTGCAGTGAAGTAGGAGACATCTTGTGTCCAGCAGTTAAACTATTTGCATATTCATATCATCTGGAATCTTTAATGTGAGTGAGATGGAGTAGGTGCCCTTTCAAGGATTTTAATGTGGTAATACGTTTTTTCCTGCCAAAATCATGTCAGACAGACATTAGACTTATTTTATATATGCCTTAATACATGTGTGGATGGGAGCTTAAAGTAAAAGTAAACAAGTTTTATCAGAAAATTGTTCTTTAAAGTATCAGAGTTCTAATTCAGAATGGCATTTTCAGATTATTATCATCATCATCATTATTATTATTATTATTATTATTATTAGTGATGCATTCAAGTGTACACAGCAGTTTAACATGGCTGGTCAATGTGAGGCTAATTTGAACTGCTTTATGTACTGCTAAGTACTTTAAAGTGCCTCTCCTGGCATTGATCAAACCCCTGAAAACACCTCTCTGTTCAGCACAATTACATGTTTAGATTTTTTCCCATGAAAACATCCCTTCATGCTCTACATTGTCTTAGATGTAACTCTGCACCTTTGCCTTCATGTTGCATGCTCTGATCTAAATAATGTCCACCTGTATCTCTACCCACCCCTCTGCCACTCACCTGCAGCTTTACCCATCAAACACACAAACCTCATCAGCAGCTTGGCTATCTGACAACCTGTATTGAGAAACGTTTGCTGTAACTTTCGTCGTCAACACCCAAAGGCCATATAAAACGTCCTGTCAGCATTTGACATGAATCATCATGTAACTTGGCAGGCTAACGGTGGCTGCAATCGTTTGGAAAATAGTGAAACTTTACTTGCAGAATACTGATATGTGGCTACACCTGGCTTCTCCTCTGATAGCCCTTGTCTCACTGTATCCCCACCCTGCAAGTTGACAGGATTGCTTCCTTCTGTATGTTACATTTGAAACACTGGCCAGATTTGAGAGACTGTCACTGGTCCACTGCAGCACCAAGGTGGAAATGTTCAGGTATGGGATGACTGCCTATTTCCCACACGACATATCTTGTAGCATATATAAAAAGACTGTATGGACATGTTAACAAGGTCAAAAACTTGAATTTGATTGGAGGCGGTCTTTAATGTAGTCGTCATATTCGTCATATTTGAATGTGATATTACCTAGTTACTTTCCATAAGAACATCCTGCTCCAAATGTGACGCTACAGCACAATTACAGCAAACTGTCCTAACCTCTAGTGTGAACGTCATCTAATGTGACATTAGAGGAAGAATAGGTAGGTCTTAACATTTAAACTAGTCGTACATTAACCTTAACAGACTGTAGTTAAAACTACCTGCCCTGGAGACTGTAGATTAAGGCACCACGGTGCTTTGTGCTAAATGCTAACATCAGCATGCTAACTTACTTACAATGACCATGCTAATATACTGATCTGAGCATAATGTTTACCACATTCACCATCTTATTTTAGTGCGTTAGCTTCTGTTAATTAGCACTAAACACAGAGTACAGGTGAGTCTAATGGGAATGTCATTGCACGTCATACACAAAAAAATTGATTGAAATTTTGACCTGAAGATGGCGCTTATCGAACAGTTGCAGTGACATTTCACTTAAAATGTCAAGGTTAACCTCATGGTGGCGGTAGAAGAAAAGTCAGGAGATCCCCAAAGTCAATACCCTTCATCCACTGGGGACCATGAATACCTGCATAACATTTAATGGAAATCTGTCAAATTGCTCTTGCTACATTTCGGTCTGGACCAAAGTGATGGGCCCACCAGCTGACACACAGGCATCCATAGAGCCACACCACTAGTACGGCTAAAAATAAACAAATAAATAATGTGTTTAAGCCGAAACCTGGAAAAACACTATGACTGATTGTGGGACAGTAAATCACGCTGCAATACAGACAAAAGACAGACACTGATATGTGCTGCCTTCAACCTGTCATGTGACAGCTCTGGATTTACAGTGGGTTGGCACAATGAAAGCATCATCGCCATTTCCCTTTGTGAAGATTTAATGCTCAATCCCTGTTGTGACTGTGGCAGCGAAGTGTTGATTTAACACTGTGGTAATTCTTTAAGACCATAGTTTGGGGTAATTCAGTTGCATCATGTTGTTATGTGTGATTGAATTTTAGACTACTTTCATAAAAGAAGCAACATCTTTCCAACGCACACAAAAAAAATTACACAATAACTGAAAAACAATGCAGCTTTCACAAGCTGGTAGTTACTGCAGAGTTATTGTATTGGTATGCTTTTTTATTGTAGAGGCTTTATTGTGTCCTCCACCAATACAGCCAGAAGCCTACAGCCTAATAGTAGCTGTAATAATAGCAACTGGCAGTTATCATTACAGTGTTGATAGAGAGCAGACTAATAATATATTTAGAATATTTATCTCTAACAGATTTATCGCATCAGCAGAAGCAATCAGTTGAAGGTGTCTGAAGGTCTGAACTTCATATAAAATGATCCTACTTAATATGCCATCAATCCATCTGAGACCACATGTTGAAGAAGAGGAAAATATTAAGACAGTGGTGGTGACTCTGATACACCTGTGCATGAGAAATTTGTTTGAGGTGAAAGAGAAATATATAGCCCCAGAGCACATGCCCTGTTTAGTTTCTGTTTGACCAAATGGCCTACATTAGGTGATATATTTAGCTATTTATAGAAGCTGGGGCAGGCAGGAAACAGCTGCCATGCGTCAGGGTGACAGGCTGACATCCCTCATCTCAGCAGGACCTCCCTGCCAGGCAGACAGGAGGAAGCTCTTTATACCTAAACTGAAATGGGACATAGCCTCTTATCATTCATACTGCATACAGAAACTAATAATCTATGGCGCCTGTGGCAAAGACTCAACAATGAAACTGGGTTAACAGTGGCTAGTATGGGCAGCTCCATTCGAAGCGGCACTTGTGTGCTTTACAGGGATCTGTATTCTGCCTTTACAGCGAACCCTGTGGATTTCATTCAAGTGGGATCAGTATTGATCATGAGGAGCTTTTACTGTGGTATCCTGGCACTGTGAACTGGCAAGTTTCCTCAGCTCTGACAAAAACGAGACGGTTCATGAACAGTGAAGTAGAGCTTTAAGTAGACAAACCGACTGAATCAATATTCATGACTTTGCCATGAAGCCGCTCACGTTCAGGTGTTATGAATGGACCATAGAGGAAGTTTCAATTAATGTGTGAGCCTCAAAGTTTCATTGCTCGCTCTGAAACTGATGGCAGGCTATGCCTTCTGCTTGTCTCTGCCACATGAAAGTATATTGACTTCAACACTCTCACAGGATACAAGAGAGGAACTGATGTTAACATTACAAACTATTATACAATGAAAGCGATTCACCATGAAACAAATGCATGCTACGCAGCATTTGAGTACTGTCAAAGTAATGGATGTGTCTCATTTCACAACAGTCCGTGTTTTGCTGAGAGGCTGTAAAAACAGCACAACTTTCTTTTTAAAGCCGTATCTACAGTGATATCCCATCACTCTTCGGATTAGGTATCAGACAAGCAGAGGTTACATCACTCTTTGAATTCTTTTCTGCTTCGTTCACACAGCAGACTGATGAGTGCTGTTAGCTATAATCTCTGGATTTCTACTGATCACAGATGTTGGCTTGTTGGCTGAGGGGCATTTTGATAAAGAGACAAATGTCAGGGGGAGGGATACTCACACTCTGGCATTACAAAAGCTGGCACCGTTTCAAGATATTGTGTTTGCTGTGCTGTCCCATGTGCTCGAGAGAACAAAACGGGTGCAAAGAGCATTGTGCCCCTCCCAAACTCAGAGACACGTGGGAGTATCATCACCTTCTTTGCAGGGCTTGCTGGGCTTGGAGGTCAGGAAGGGGGCAAATGCTGGTTTGGGTGTGGGAAATGCAGCATAATGAAGGCTAGCTCAGTGTTTAGCATAGTGACAGTGGCATCTAAAAATAAAAGAACAACTGTTTCCCCCTCAGCCAGCACTCATTACATGCCAATGCAGGGAGTGGTGTGATGTTCAGACAGGCATAGCGGACATTGAAAACGGTACAGCTCCCCATGAAAAGCAAGTTTTTTGTATACAGATTCGCTCAATCGTTACAAGTAACAACTGTAAGGCCATCGACTTGCATGTGTTTCACTCTAAAATTTATCACAGGGACTTTTTTCATAATGCTAATGTGACTGTGGGGGAATTACTCGCATCAATTCATTCCTCTGTTGTTTCAACACTGTGTTGAGTTGCTAATTATTTTTCTGACCTTACAGTGAAGCCCTGAACATGAAAATTTAAACACATGGTGGTGGTGAATATGCTTCTCCCATGAAACTTTTAGTGGCTGTTCTTGAACTTCCTACACTATGTGAAAATGTATTGAAAGTACACCTGACTGCAATGAAAGGATATGAATTTACACAATTAAACACAGAAAAACATTCAGAGTAATGAGAGAGCAACACAGCGGCTTCGAGAACTCAATGTTAGAGACATGTCCGCTGAATTAAATACCAAAATGTTGTTATGTTGCTTGCCCTCTATAATGTCTAGCTTTTCTGATGGCAGGATAAAATGATTTGTTCTAAATGGCTACAAAAATGCTACAAAAGCTACAGCCAACAGCCAGTTAGTTTAGCTTAGCGTAGGGGCTGGAAACAGGGGGAAACAGCTAGCCTGGCTCTGTCTAGAATTAACAAAATCTGGCTACCAGAACCTCTAAATCTCATGAATTAACGCAAGCAAATTTAAAAAAAAAAAAAAAAAAAGACAACATACTGACAACACATAGGTGGTATTAAGTGAAAAACAGCCAGAGAGCAGCCAAATCAAGTAATTTGTTCACCAAAGAAACACGCCTCGAAATATAAAACAAAAGCACAGAAATGGAGCAAGTCGTACTCAGAACAACGGACGTCAGCAGGAGGCAAAACTGATGAACCAAACAGCTGTGAATGAAAGGTGAACACTGGGTTACAGCAGTTTCTGATTCAATATCTGAATCATGACATCAGAGTGTTTAAAATAAACAGTGTTAGCTCGTTTTCCAGCATCACTGATGAGCAGTCCTATTCAGCAAATCGCACATTCTTGTGTGTTTGTTGGTTTTTATTTATTCCTGGAAACATCTGTGTTGTTGCATTGTGTTGTAGAGGTGGGTGGATCTGTGTCACTGCCCATTATTCCACAAACAAACGCCTGTTGCCCTGAAGGCTGAAAATACACACTCTCATCTCTCACCGCGTTATTTTTTTTTTCTCACCTGTAGACCCGCCCCTGCTATGCCTCTGATTGGCTTTGACCCTGGTATTTTTTTCTAACCCTCACCATCAAACCAACCATCTAACCCTAACCCTCATGAAACAGCCAAAAGGAGCCAATCAGATGCAGATTAGGGGGTGGGAAATAAAATCAGTGGAGAGGCTCTGGGCCTTCAGAGCAATGGCCATTTATTTTCAGGATAATGGGCTGTTGGACAAATGGGCTTTTGGTCCAATGGGACAATTTTTGGACAGTCGGGGTTTCGGAAAAATGGGCCATTGGAACAATGGGCAGCCACCGGTGGATCAATACCTGAAGGATTGATACCACCAACGCTAAGTCTCATTTTGGGTATCGATACTCACACCAATAGGATCAATACAAAAGGGAAATGGAATGTATTGGACTCTCTGGACACTCTTCTCTGCTTTTCTGCATATTAACATTAACATTAACATTAACATTAACATTATGAACAAAGAATGGCAAAAACAAATGCTTATTGATGAGTGATTAACATAATTGATATTCACTTCATAAATCATGTCTGCGTGACATTACTGTACATTACCACCTTTAATAAGGAGAGCTCTCAGATCGATACTGGTAATTCTGGCCATGGTGTTACTTGGTCTTGGATGAAAACCAAATTTTGTGGCGTTGCTCATCCCTCATGCAAACAACTAAAATGAAATGCACCTTTGTCAACAGTGGCACAGTCCTAATAGTCATAGCAATAACAGACATTAGTGTTTAGAATAAGGACCTCTAATCCAATCCTAAAATCTTGTATATTGTGATCCTGCATGATAGCTGCATGGATCTAAGACTGAGAGAATCCACTTTGAATACTGTTGCACATTTCAACAAAGTGATGAGGAAGCATTATGTGTGTCTGCAATCTCCATGATCAGACAGGGCATTTTCATCTGTATGTAAATTTTGAGTATGTACATAATCCATGCAGCACCAGAGGAGGGAATAGCTGTTGGGCTTGGGTTTATCATTTGCACATCATTTGATCCACTGATCTCATGGCGTTTACCACATCTGATATTTTTTTTTACAACATGCCAACTTTCAAGACAGGACATAGCCACATAATAGGCAATATTTCCCCATTTCATTCATTCACTTGGGCTGGGTCAGGGTTTGTGGATGGTTAGATTGGATGGAAGTGGAGCAAGGCAAAGCAAATGCTTTCTAACAACAATGAAATTGAGGTGATGTGTTTTCTCACATATCTCCTTATTTCCTAATGCAGTGATGCTGCATTCATTCAGAGTAACTTTAATCTTGTTCTGGAAAATTCCATTAATCTTTGGCGTTGCTTGCAATACAAAGAAGATGAAAATGCTGAGCGGTGTAAAAAACACTGATGCCATATTTTATGTGCTCACACTACGTTACCCAGGCCCAAGTGCAGAACATGCTAGTCTATTTCCCTGCTTAATGCAGCGCATTCAAAGTGAATTAATGAAAACCTCCCGCATGGAATGAGTGTTATTGGCGCTGCCTCGAAGACGGGTTGTCAAAGAAATCGAATCAAATGGAGGGACAGCCATTTTGTCCTTGCCATATAGATTATTTATCAATCTGACCATCCGCAGTGACGCATGCCTGCTTTTAGAGTCAGTTCACACACACAGTATCCTCACATCAACCTACCAGCTGGCCACAATCTGTTTTTCAGTTCAGGGTTGACTGACCACAAATACATTTTCTTTCTGACATTGTATTATTCCATAAAAATATATAAACTATCATTAAAATGTAATTTAAGATGCGAATGAAATTCTTTGAAGTTTCTGCCGATTAAAGTACATAAATATGATGTAATAAATCTGTCATATAGGAATACCTATAAAATGCTAATCAGTCATTCATCTCACACCTCCACAACACCCTTTTAAATCTCTAGCTGCCAGTGTGAAACTGTTTCAATGTGATGAAAACAAAGAAAATAAAAAAAAATGCAGGGGCTTGCGTATTTTCAATTTAGCAGGAGAAAAAAAACAGCATCTCTCTTTTTTTTCTCACAGATTCTGTCTTTCACAATGATCTTAATCTCCAATGAAGAAGGCTGCCCGTTTCCCATCCCTCGCTCTCCCTCCTCCATTTCGCAGTCATTTACATGGGCAGAAAGGCGCTCGCACAGAACACATCTCAGTGCCAGGTTCCCCTCATTAAGTCACCTGTCACTTCAGGACTATTATGCCAGCCTCATATTAGCATCACCTCTCCTCCCCAATAAAGCACCTGGAGGGGCACTGTGAGCCTACTGGCTAATGGCAGCCTACACATCTCACATCAGCCACTTATGCCTTACACAGTAATACATCACATCGCTCATAATGGATTGCTGATTTTCCTAATGTGCATAACATACACAATGCCAAGTGGTGTAATGTATTCAACTGAACACAAAAATTACACCCATTGCAGTACATAATCAAACACACCAAATGTTCTCGCTGACTGTCGTGCTCTGAAAAAAAAAAGAGAGTGAAAATCCTCTGCATTGCCTGCCAGGGGCATGGTAACTTATCCAACCACATGAGTACTACATCATCAAGAATACATTTGTTATCTCTTGGGTACAGATACAGTAGAAGGCCCTCCAGATTGTCCCTGAACATTTCAATTACATTTGACATGCAGTGAAGGGTTTGGACTTCAAAAAGCTTTGCTCTGCACCACGTCGAACCATGAAGTTAATGCTTTGCATTGTAGGCTTTGATTGCCGTGGGGTTGAGGTGTCAAAACTGGCAAGCATGATAATGGTTATACGTCTTGTGGTTTATGGGCCCTACAGTGACCCTCGTGTCTGTTAACCTTGCCTCCTCTGTCTTATAAATCCTATCCTGAGAGGTTTATAGGGCTCACTTGTCAAGCCTTTCCCGTCGTATTTGGTGGGTGGAGCTGTAGCACGGACAAACGACATGATGATAAATTCTGCATTTGTTGAGTAACTACGATATACAGCCGCCTTTGCTGCACCGTAGGACAATGCACATAGTAAATGTTGCAAGAAATCAGTAATTAGAAAGATTATTCCTCTCAGCATTATGCAGAGGCAGTGGCTGAGAAAAGGATATTGATGCGAGGATTTGGAGATCAAAGTGTGTGTTTGTGTTGGAAGCTAAGGCCTGCTACGTCTATCAAAGGTAATGTCTGTTTGTGTCCAGAGGAACCTGTGTGCCTCTGTGTCAGACTAAACCCTGTCCTCACCAATCCTCTTCCCTTGTGGGTTGCGCTTGACTTCCACCGTTTTCACAGCTGCTCTCAGCAGTGCACTCCATTACACCTTAAATCACTTAAAAGATCTGAAGCACCAAAAACTCCCTCTGCAGCTAATTCACCCTGACCGTGTGGATCATCTAGAGAAAACAAGAGCAGAAAAACACTGCAACATCTGATTCCAGACTAATAAAGTGCAACGCTATCTTTATATTGGAGTCTATCGCTGCCTTAAACGGACAACATTAAATCAAGTCGCGAAATTATACTCTCAGACTGTGGTGAGCTTTGCAGAGATACTGCAAAGCACAATGCCACAGATAAAAATCATGGATTTTACACCCAGTCACCCAATTCTTGAAGATCTCTGCAGGAGCATTCTGACAGAGGCACATTCCTCCTTGTCGGGTTTCCGAAAGCAGCCATAGAGATTAGGCTCAATAAATAAGGAGGGATAAGTGGGTCTTGTCCTGTGTTTGGTGGCACAGAGCACTAGACACACAGAGGTGTGACACGCAGCTGCACAGCGCTATTGATTCTCCACTGGTCTCCAGGCACCCTTCCCTTTCATTCAGGCTGCCTGCCAAGTGCCTCTGAACAGGAGCCCCTGCTCTACCAATGTCTGCACGTCTGCTTAAGCACAATCAATGGGCCATCAGCAGGGGAGAGAACGCATGCCACTGTCTTTACTTCCACAGGGTGTGAGTCAGGGAAATTGAAAATATATGTAGTGGAAAGGCATCATGATATCATGCAGGCATAAAGCATCATTGACTATCAGAATGAAATCAAATGCTTCAAATGGAGGTTCCAGCCAGTAGCGCCCCCGCTAGTCTTTAAAGAGCTTATTTGCAACCGAATGAAAAGACTAGCCTATTCATATCTGACTTAAATAACTATTTGTTAGGAGTGGATTGATTTTTGTGCATGCTGAGGTCTGAAACAAACCATCAAAATAACCTCATTTCCCCAGATCAGATAAGCATTTGAAGGTTACTGGAGGAGAGTGCAACAACAGATATTTTCCTCGCTTCAGTGTATTCGGTAGACAATGACAACCACATCTCAGCTCTACTGTAGGGTTGCATGAGATATGTCTTTTTAAAAGCACACCTCAAGACAATGATAGATCATGAGAAGGAGCCGACTTTGTCTTTCAGTGATGGGTATTCAGCCTCTCCACCGGTGGTCCACTATGCAGCATTCTGCACCACTGCAAGACTTCAGTTCAGGGTGCAAATCTGTCAGCCAGCCTGTCATAGTTCACAATGGAGTGACAGAAACGTCCCCATTATCAAGGACATTTCGGTTTTGTTCCCGCACGACAGAACATCTTTTTCAAATCCATCTTAAGCAACACAAAGGGGATCCCGAGCTGAATGCAGCAATATCTTTGTTACTCCCCAAAGATAAATAATGTCCCCTCTTACACAACTCATCTCTCATCTGCGCTTTGAATCCGAATGGAGAGCGCGGCCAATGCAGCATTACGTTTGAGGTGGCAGCTTCAATCACCAGATCATGCATATCACTAATTATGCACTCATTGGTCGTTTTGAGGGTGAGTGGTAGTTCGACTGGTATTGAGTGAGTGCAGGGGGAATGCTCTGTATGCCATTAAGAAGACAAGAAATCCACTAACTCAGTGTCAGCAGACAGAAAGAGGCTGGCATTGTTGGCATTACAATATGTAATAATAAGAATGATAATAACAATAATAACAAAAACATATGATGCCTGCAGAGCTGAGGAATAACAGGTGCAGAGTGGCTGCATCAATGCAGATATGAGAGCAGACAAAAACAAGGAGGACCGATATCAAACACATGAAAAGCCGAGCACACAATTCAGTTGGTATGTACAAAAGATGAACGTTCCTGCATCAGTTAAAGCAAAAACTAATGCCGGTTAGTGTGCATCCAAACTTTATATTCACAGAATTATGCCTCATCCCAAACAGACACACATACCTGCAGACACACGGGCAGGCACGGACACACACAAGCACACACAGCCGGTGGCAATTTGTTCTGCAATGTTTGATCTGTGGTGTTATGACTTTGAAATTAAAAGACAACATTATTTCAACAGGACCTCATTTCTGTGTCAGCAGTGAAGAGGAGGGTGTGAGGACTAAGTCCGTCAGAGTGGCTGTTCAACCTCAGACGTGCAGAGTAAAGAAAGCAACCAGGATATTTTTACACACAAATTAGAAACGGTCTAATTATTACTTCCTACTGTATAACTCGCAATCGCGCTTCAGGCAGCCAAAACGCCGCATTGGCTTTACTCGTTTTGATCAGATAAAAACCAAATGGAAGCCAATCAGCTAATTGACACAACTTTTCAGCACCTTGGAAAGCGCACCGCACCAGAACGCTGAGCTGGAGCGAATCGTGGTAATAATAACAATAATAATATTAACCCACGCCGAGCAGCTGAGCGCTTGAGTGCGCTCATCAATACAAATTAATTTGATGTAATCGTCTTAAGCGCGTTTAATTGTTTTATGCCACATCAGCACATAGCACAGCTGACGTTGTTCATGAGCATGAAATTAGCATTCAAATATTTACTGTACCTCGTTAAAGCTGAGGGAGAATGAATGAGAGACAGAGGGGTGGTGGTGTAGGGTGTGTGTGTGTGTGTGTGTGTGTGTGTGTGTGTGTGTGTGTGTGTGTGTGTGTGTGTGTGTGTGTGTGTGTGTGTGTGTGTGTGTGTGTATGTGTGTGTATGTGTGTGTGTGTAGTCTATCCGTTTTGTAAACTACTTTGCCTTTAAATGAATCACTAGCGCCTCAGTTCTGCTTATAAATGCGGTATGCAGGATCTTGGCCAGTTGGGTGCTTTTTTGTCCTATCAGCTTCTCTTTAACGTAAAGGAGGGGAAAAAACACCCCTACGCCGTCTGTTGATTGGCCACAGTGTTTGTGTCCATTGCGGTAACCTTTCCAAAGGAGCGCTTCCATCAAAGACCCTTAAAAACGCGCAGGAGCGAGGCCTAACCTTCAGATAAGAGCTACTTGTGGGGTTCAAGCTCGTTGATAGGCAGTGAATGGCGCACAGAGCCCTCTATAAAACAGATCGCTCCTGCCCTCATATTGGCTGAGCGGCGCTCGAGGTCGTTAATATGGCCAATAAACGCACACCTGTGGCCGCTCCACAATTAGCTGAAAGAGTGGCCGAACATTTGTGCCAATTACACTGCCACAGCTCATTCAAACTACCGTTCAAAAATTAGAAATATAAATAACAGCTGATAAATACATGATGTTATTCAAACTAAGCTGTTGCGCATTTGTTTTGTGTAGTGTTTGGTTAAAAAATACTGCCGTTTCATGAAGGCAATAACTCAGCTGAAGATGTGATTTGTGGTGAGCAGACGGCTTTATGGCTTTTATGGACTTATGCAGCCACCTACCCGAGTGTTGTCATGGTGACAATGGTGTACCAAAACGCTGCGGGGATACTGGTGAACTTGCTGGCTGTGGAGCCTTTTTCTGCATAAAACATGACCGTTGCAAAGATAATGATGGCCATGGTGAGGGAGAATAGTAGGAAGCCCAGTTCAGAGGCGCAGCTCTTCAAGGTGTAGCCCAGGATGCGCAGACCCGCGGAGTGTCGGGAGAACTTGAAAATCCGAAAAACCCGGAAGACTCTCAGCGTGACGAAAGCGCCGCTCACCTGGTCGTTGTCGGTCATGACCAGGCCGATGTAGTAAGGCATGATGGCGACCACGTCAATGACGCTCATCACACTTTTCATGAACTTGTAGCGACTGGGAGCTGCGATCAAACGGAGGAGATACTCAACAGTGAAGATCATGACGCACGCAGTGTCTAAACAAAAGAAAGCCAGCGCGTAACGGTCTCCACATGACATCTCCTTCGACCTGTTGGGCAGAGTCCCGCACGGAACCGTCTCCACCACGTTGGCCATCACTGATATGGCAATGAAGAAGCCTGTGACATAGTAGAAGACCAGAGCTAAGGTGCTGGTGTGAGGGTTTTCAAAAGCCCGCCACAGGAACTCCCGGTAAGTCAGGTTCACCGGCGTGACGTCATTGCTCATGTCCATTTCCTCGTCATCTTGAAGCCTCTCCGCATTTTCGCGCCTCCGGTCCTTGTACTCCTCATAACAGCAGTCCCCGATGATCTCGGGGATTATACCAAAGAAAGCGAGCTCCTCGTCGTACGCGGATATGCATTCTTGGCGCGGATAGTGCAGTTTCCCCGTGCGGTAAAAATTGAGGATATGTCTAAAGATGTCAGGGTCACGGTCGAAAAAGTACTCATTCGTCTCCTCGTGGAAAAAGAAGTCTCTCTCCGTGCTCCCCAGCAAAGTGTCCGGGTACCTCTCCAAAGTGGTTCGCCACGTCTGAAACTTGGTCCCGCTTACGTTGAGGATGATGAGTCCGTCCTGGCCCTTCTTCTTGTCTTGGGGAGGGATGGGCATCGGGGTGCTCGCCACGGGCATCCATCCTATGGCCGCCGCTCGGGCGAATGGGAGCCATGCCGCTACACCTGCTGCCATGCTGACCTATAGTGTTTAATACAACCCTGCTCCGGTTATCACAGTGCTATGGCTCAGAGATGAATTGCATCTGCAGGAGGAACAGCAGATAGAGAGACACTGATGGTTAGGCTTCTGGAGCACCAAGGCTTAACAGAATGTGATAAGAACACACACAAACCCATTTACTTGCACTGATACTGCGCATAGCACTGTTGAGTATCACTCTCAAGCCTTTTCCTCGTTGTAATTGTTCAGTTATGGGAGCCTACTTTGCGGCAGAATATGAATTGGATTTCGAAACGTCACCCATCAATAAGCAGGAATAGATTTTTCATTTTTTATTTTTTATTTTTTATTTTCAACGAAAATCCAAGTAACAGAAAACCACCCACCTTAGGTAAGGCTGCTCTTTAAACTGCATCCACGGTGAGTTTAATAAAAATACCTATCCTCGGAAGAGAATACTTGCGATTCCGCCACCCATCTATCTTTCACTGCGGCCAGACGATAGAGGAAAAACAGTAGAATAACGTCGCATCAACAAGTTAAACAATTCAAGCAGCAGTTTTCTCAGCAGCCAGCGGTCATTCGTCCGAGCGCGGTCTTCTCCTCCTTTCTCTCCTCTCTTCTCACCATCCGTGAGGCAGCGGCGCTCAGTTGCATGCGTTTTTCCTCTCGTTGCAGCTACTCCTCAATAAACTCCTGTTCCTCGCGTCGACTGCAAGACCACCCTCCCCCCCTCCTCACCACCGAGCCCCGACTGTGGAGAGAGGAGAGAGAATCATATGCAGAGAGAGGAGTGGTCCTATCTGCACCCAGAGATTCCTCTGCTGCTTCACACGGGGGGACTAATCAATGCGTAATGGTGGTCTAAGTAGGCGGCATCTCCCAAATCTCAAGTTAACGCTCATGTTGGCGTGTTTCCTCCCGCTGCACACCATCAGCCCTCTCCATTCAACTTACCCCAAGTGTATCGTATGTGATACTGTATCATGAAATATCTTGAGTAAGGTGGCTTATTTTCTGTGTAGGTCGTAATTGATTCAGGCTTTCTATAGCCACATTAATACGCAAAGTCCTCTGAAGTTTTCGTCCTTTTTTCTTTGGAAAAATTGCGAATACACAGAATAAAAATAATAATTCTGATACTGCTCAGTTTGGAGAGTTCAGAGCGACATCCTTGTTTTGCTATTAAAACTCCTGCGGTGTATCGTGCATTTTTTTTTGAATAATAATACATGTACGGATTTCAGATCAGCAACAAATCGTGATCAATAATGTTTCTTGGATTGCATCGTTCTGTGATGCTGTCCGACGGAGTTACAGAGCTTTAAAAGGTCAACATCATCGGGCTGCACTGCTCTACTGACATTTTCCAAAATAAGCATAATCAATGAAATGTCTCTTGTGTTCCAAAACACAACACTGGCATCTCCGCGGGGATTCGAGGCAGCTGCGTCCGCTGTGTTCGCAGCGTGGACCGTATTTGGCTTCAGATCCACATATTAGGACATGAAGAGCACGCTCCCTCTCAGCCTTGAACGGATTTCGGTCCCGTATTTCACCGTTTTGGTTTCTTTTTTCGGTTTTTATTTTCAGCACCATGGACAGCACCTGAGCTTTCAGTGTCTCTGCAGACGTGCCTGTGTGAACGTTTACTGGCTTGTTTTGCTGTGGTCAGTTGGCTGTAGATCTTCTCCAGCTTCAGCGAAGAGCACAGGGGTTCAGAGTCATGCTTTAGCACACACAGCTGCTGAGCTTCTAGAAAATGGACGGTCTCTTTGACCATTAACCCAGACTCCCAGCCCTAAGCGGAATGGGATGTGGATTCATTTGCTTTAGGAAATCTACTGCAGCTGCTCTCGTGCAAACTGTACTGCAGTTTGCAACAAGTGAGAAAGAAGCAGCCCAGTGTGTTGCTCAAGGACAGTTTGACAGGCAGCTGATGGGCACATTTGATGTTGCACCAGTCAGACCTGTGGCTTTTGTTTTCCAGATTTTGCAGCCGGTGCACTAAATTCACACTCAGCCTCTCGTCCCCTCTGGCACAATGCTGAGTTTTTGTAGGATGAATGCACAGGACTGTCAGAAGTGCCATTAGTGTATGCTGAGCATGTCAGAGCACAGTCAGTGTTCAGTTTGAGCAGTCAGGCCCAGGGGCTATGTATTCATCAGGGCATTTAAATATTCCAGCGGTTGCCAAATGGCACCAAACACAGGCGTCCCAGCTGAGCTGGATGCCAGACTAGCTGCAAGCTTGTCAGAGCACAGATAGCCACTGTGTTTTAATTTAAAGAGTAGTCAGAGTGGGTATTTAGCTTTTAACATATCCTGTAATTTAAGCAAAGCAATTTGTCCAAAATGTTCTGAATTTCTCATTTTTCTAACACGACACTGTAATATTTGCTGAGTAAAATGAGTGTGTGACAAAGTGAAGTAGATGATGGTTTTTATCTTTTATGCCTCACATCTCCGTTTGCCTTTGGTTTAATTCTCTAAATCATCACAAGGTCTTTCAACAAGTGAAACCACAGTTCTGTCCTGTGTTCTTTTCAAAAAGCCTTCACAGTATAGCGACAGACACACTTTACGGGACCAGTCTTTTTGCATGGTAGTGGTCTGTGGTGTGGTGGGCCGCTCAGTGTCAGAGTGCTGACATACTTTATGAACGCGCTACATTCCAAGAAGTTCCAAGGTCATTTCAGACGATTGGTGTTGACACAGAGCGGAGCAGATGATTTAATTACATCGTCTGTGTGTTTATGGATTTACTCTTTGGATCATGTAATTAGCATGTGTCCTCAGCAAGGTTGAACAACTCATCCGGTATTTTTGCGATATTTTTCCGTGGACCTGAGCTCACAGATGTAAGCCACTGATCTGGTTGTAAAATAAATGTGTAAACCTCAAAACATGCAGACATTACAGTTAGCCGTGGCTTCCAGTAATAGTAATACATAATCAGGCTCATGTCCTGTGGAGCCAGATAGAGCCTGCTGGCGTTTTCAACTTGTACCACTGAAGTGACGCTGAAGCCTTTGGGATTAGGTTGTGTAACAGGATACATTTTGTAAACAGGTCCTTAAGTGTGGTCAGTGTTGTAACGCAAAGGCATGCACCCAAAACAAACACACGCACTGACTGTCCTGTAGATTCTCACATAGGCTCGGCCACACAAAGCCATCTTTTTTGCATTTGATCCACTGACAGCAACAGTCTGTCCACTGTAGTACACTAGTGCAGCCCACACTGCAGCCTGTTTTCTGTATTCTATATTTAGTCGGGTCCAGCTCAGTGATTGAGATGATTAAACAGATGAGTCCCCTTCACTGGAGACGTGCCAGGGCTTGTTAAGGAAGAAGTGAAGGGGTAGCTGCCATTTGATCCGGGTCATCAATTAGAGAATCTCAAAATATTTGAAACTATTGAAGCGATTCCTTAAGTTTAGGCCAGAAATAACATGTGAGCAGCATGTACCATCTGCAGTGCAAATGTTTGCTTCAATGCCTGCAACGCCTTTAAAGACAATCATATAGGCGCAATGCTCAGCACTGTGTTGGTAGTGGGATGGAAGTCTAGTTTAACCTCACAATAAACTTTGTTTTTATGGAGCATTTCAACGAGATGCAAAGTTCATGACAAGCGATAAAGGGGTAATAAATAAAAGGCCAATGGGATGAGCAGTAAAAATCCCAGAAAGGGAGAAAAAGGTTAGAGACGAATAAAACAGGCAAATTGCACACAGCACCCTATTTCAGGCCCGGAAACACCCTGGCATGTTTTATGACATGCTGCTAATGAAGTCATGAATCGTCCTTGTGACCTCTGGGCACAATGACATGCTGATATCCTCAGGTGAACAGCTCACAGCCACACAGCCCATCTCCAACCACGTCATCTCCCTCAGCTGCCTCTGCCTTTCCTCGGCTCTAATGAGTTATTGACCCCCTGCGGATGTGTAAAATAGAGTAGGTCTTCTTGTTTCTTTATTGCATATGGCAGCTGGTGTGTGTGTGTGTGTGTGTGTGTGTGTGTGTGTGTGTGTGTGTGTGTGTGTGTGTGTGTGTGTGTGTGTGTGTGTGTGTGTGTCTCTGTGTCCACGTGCGTGTATGTACACATGCGTGCGCTCATGTGTGAAGCTATTTATATGTGTGCTCGTGTGTGTGTGTACTGCAAGGAAGGGGAGGCTGATGTTTGTGCTTGAGGACGGTATGAGTAGTTTTATCCCCATCAGGACTGCTGAAATAATCTGTAATTTAACAACTGCTGGTTGTCAGAAAGCTACAAATAGGCCATATGGGTACATGTGTTTCACAGCATTTGTAATGCTATCTGTTTTTTTTTAATCATTTAAGTTTTGCAAGTTCATTCTCTCTCACCAGAGACAACCAAATATGTTAAAACCTACGTAACTAGCACCATAACAAGCTGGCAAAAAACACAAAATTGCTGTTTAAATATGGTCTTACTCATTAAACTATTATATATATAGTACACTCTGGATGGGAAACAGTGAGATGGGGATAAGTGTTCCACCCACTGGCACAATTTTAATTGTTTTTCACCTTGCTCCTTCTCACTGTGTCTATAGGGAAAGTAGCTCTTGTCATCTGGTGAAGAGGTGTAGAAGGGATTAGAAACGAAAAGGGAGGTGTCTGTCACCGTGAGTGCTTGTGGCTATAGCTGAAGCACATACACTGCAGCATGCGTCTGGGGCTTTGAGAACTCCTCGAGTACAGTATATCACTGCAAGATCAGCCGCGAGTCCCTTAACCACCACTGCACGCTGGCACACGAGCTGGAAAATATAAAGGCCATGAAACAAAACAGAAGCACGCTCTCCTTCACCTTGCCTTGTCAGTTCAACCTTGTAGTATTTCTTTGGCCTTGTAGCAGTGCAGATAAATACAGATGTGTGTTTATCTCGTGTGTGTAATTAAAAACCAAAGACAGCATGGTACCCAACTGGCAAACCATCATTGAAATAGTAATTCTTTTCCAAGGACATTGGATTGTTTACCCGCCTCATCTGTTGAACACAGTCCCCGTTGCAGAGGTGCTGAGCAGATGCTATGTGAGCACCCAAACAAAAGGCTTTTAACAGGTTCACACTGTCTGTGCAGCTGCAGCCCCGAATTGAAATGAAGCTGTGGCAAGTGTTGAAACCTTTATATTCCTGCTGCTTCTGTGCACTGAAGTGACGGCAAAGAAAGGACCGAAAGTTCGGCTCAGGATCAGATCAGACTTTCCACATTCAGTGCACATCGGCCATCGTTGGTAGATTTAAATGACGGGTGTGCTGGAGCGCATGGGATTGCATCCAAAATAGAGAAAAATATCATTAATCCATCTACATTGGAATCGTATTTGTTTGGCAGATGTGAAGTACTGTTTCATTGGATTGTGTTCATCACTATTTCTGACTGATACTTGAATGTCACTGGCTTTAATACTGTTGGCACAGACTTGGATACTGAATCAATTTTTTGGATCTGTTTTCTGTTATCTTTTAAGATGATCTGACTGGGATGAAAGTCCGTAAATACTAACAAGATGAAGCCATCAGTTCTCTCCGCGCACCCTAAACTTCTCTCTAATCCCTAAAGATATATTATACTCGGTTTCAAGCATTCAGCGCTTTTCCAGAAGGACTCTCCCTGAGTGCCACGTTAGGATAAGCTTTAATTCCTAGATCGCCATCGCCATCATTACAAGCAACCGACAGTGAGGCAAAGGGTCAGGAGGGGATCGGGCTCGGGGGCAGGGTTGTTTGTTTGGGCAGTGACAGTGTGGGCTTCTCCTGACGTCATTTGTCGGGACTTGGCATTGGCTGGCCTGACCAGTGACATTTGCTTTCCCACCATGTGGCCCCTGTACTTTGAGGCCAGATGGCAGATGATGCCTCCAAAGCAGACGACACACAAACAGTCATGCGAGCATATCCACGCACACACACACACACACACACACACACACACACACACACACACACACACATTTACATAAGCGCACACACACTGCTCACAAGTTTCCCTTCACTCAGCAGACAGAGGGGCAAAGCAACAGATCGATTTGTCACCCAAAATAATTTATAAAGTCCTGATAGAATGCCAGAAAGTAAACTTGGGGAAAAGTGGATGTATTATGATTGGAGCTGGGTAGATCGATGCTTTCCTCTCTCTGTGAGGCTCAGCTTGTTTGTTCAGGGTGAAATATCATCATGAAGGCACAGCACACAGCTCTTCCGCCTCTCCTTTATCTGGACTGTCTGTTTCTCTTCGTCTCGTGTCCCTGTCCTTATTTATTCATTTATTTATTTATTTTGCTCGTATGTGTGCTTTAGTCCCATATGAAGGAGTCGTCAGTCATCTGTGACTAGTATTCAGTGAACAGCCAGTGAACTGAGGTTTGTCATTGAACCACCTATCTTGTGATGTTGTCCAGGCGTCCAGGGAGACACGGGCTAAAAAGCAAACTGAACACTGTGTTGGGTGTGTATAAGTGTGGCCTATTAACCCTGCTAGGAGGAGGCAAATCAATTTACTCCCTTTGAAAGTTTTATCAATCATAAGCATCGCAGCTTGGAGGAAGAGTAAATGAAGGAGGGCTTTCTCTAAATACATCATATCAGTAAACTGCGATAAGCATCAGCACTTTAAAGCTTCTTTGAGCTGCTTTTGTAAAATCATTTCTGCGCTACTAGAGAGCACACAGACCAGGGAGTCACAGGAAATTATATGGACAGAGAGGCGATGACAGGGAATGGTGATCAATCCATAAAAAAGCCCAGTGCGAGCTGCTTCTCCGAGCATATTTCATTATTTCCACATTCACTTCCCACTGCGTTTGTTGTGTAACTCATCAGACTATAAATTTATTTTCTGTGGGGAATTGAACCCAAGCAATGCAGAATTTGACCAATTGAATGCACACGACATCACATAAATACTGCAGGGGGCTGATGTTTACACCAGCGACAGTCGAAGAAATAGTTCAACATATTGGGAAATATACTTATTCCCTTTGTGGCAGAGAGTTAGATGAGAGGATCGATACCAGCCTCATATTTATCTGTTTAAGGCTACAACAAAATCCACCTCCCACCACCTCTAAAGCTCACTAAATAACACGCTGTAACTGTTTGCTTAATTTGTACAAAAACTGAAGCATGAAGCAAAGTTTACTGACTGGACTATTTCTTGGCTGGGAGCAATAACTTCCTGTAGTTTCCACTCGTTGCCTGGCAACTGCTCAGAGGCAGGACATAGTTTGTCAGGTAACCCCCCGTGAAACGAAGAAATATTGCTTTAACAATTCCATTTCTGTATGGATTAAGCAAATAAGGCATAATATGTTATTTGGTGAACTTTAAAAGTGCTGCCAGGCAGATTTGTTACCATTGCAGGACTATGTTTGCTGCTTTCCTCAGTTTCCAGTCTCTGTGCTAAGCTAAGCTAACGGGCTGCTGCCTGCAGCTACATATCTAATGTGCAGGGGTGCAGTGTTATCAGTCTTCTTGGGAGCATATCTATGTTCTCAGGGTTGTACTATTCTGTGAGCACACATTAATCCTCCTGTTGTGCTGGGTCAAAACCCTAACACTGGGAACATTGGACCTTAGGAACACAGGACCCTTGGTGAGCACATATGCAGAGCTGTGGAACATAAGGCCCTTTGTCATGTCCCCATTATGTGCCGTATAAATGTGATGCACCAGGGACCACCTTCTCATCCAACTCTCTCATGTGCTTACCAAAATACACTGTTGCCCATAAAGTTGGAATAATTTTGTTTTCAGATACAATCCTCTGTTTATTCCTAATTTAGTGCATCAGTCATCACTTTTGACCAGGTGCAATGATTACATTATGTAATGTAATCATTATGTACATTATGAAGATATACACTTTATCTGTCAAGAATAACTCACATTGTCACAATCATTTCATGGAAAGAGGTAAAAAATATTTTATTCCAACTTTTTTGAGCAACAGCGTATTAAAGAATCATTTTTAAAATTTGCAGGTTTCAGTGATATATTAATGAGGAAACCATACATTCAGCATCCTTAGCAATGTGAGTGAAGTGAAGTGAAAAGATCACTGTAAATAGGCTATGTGTCATGTGTCAATTGAAATTCCATTGAGCGCACAATTGTCTTACCCTTTAAAGAAAATCTTTACATGGAACAGCTTGATACAAAGATAATGATGTATTTCAGTCTTGTAGAAAGAGCAATATGGCAAATGAACGGGTGAGCTGCAATGAATAACGAGATAACCTGCCTACTAAAGATAAAGGGGAGGTGTTGAGGTCATCAGCTCCAGAGCAGCTGCTATTGGATGGCAGTTCAATTTGAGAGGGGCGGACCATCCTTTGAGAGTTTTGTAATTAATCAAAGTCCCCCTTTAAACTCAACTATTTCACATTCAATTTTATCTGCTCGTCTCCCACGTGCAAAGCCCTTGTGTGATGTGAGCCCATATCTTAATTACTCTCAGATCACTGATACCCCCCCACACACACACTCGCGGTATCTCTTGAAGAGACAGAAAATCATTTTACAGCTGAGCAGATAAGTCCCCGTGCTCCCTTTAACAGCCCCCCTAGCCAAAGCACATCTGACAGTATTGTAATGACAGACAGGCAGCGAAGGGCCTTGTTCCGATAATTCTTCAGCTACATGCTAGTAATGAGCCCCCCACAACCATGATGGATTTCAAATTGAGCCCCTGCAAAAATATTATAATTTCAAAGCAGACATACATCGTTAATATGTTATTAATGGCAATGGCTGCTGGAACTGGCCTGCTGCTGTATAAGTTTTTCAAGTTGAGTGAAGGATCATTATCGAACGTGTGTTTGGGCATGAGCTTGTGTATTTGTGAGCATTTACTGAAGATGTGCCTTGCTTTATTACTGGGCCATACTAAGGCCACTAATCACTGAATCTAATTTGGTGTCATGTTCTACTTAATGCAACGTTTGCTCTTTTTTTTGAGTGCCTGCAACAAAATAGTGGAGTCACACTCGGCGGTTCACTCAGTGTCGAGTGCAGATCAGTCACCCGAAGCGTTCAAGATGTTTTTCTCTACCTCGTTTTTCTTTTGTTCTGCTGCTGTGATGCACTGAGCTCCCTTGAAAAATGATCTGAGGAACGCTGTTAAAACTTGATCCATAAAAGTTTTAATGTATGTTTCATGGGTAATTAAAGATTTGTGCACCCGCAGGAGTGACTGCGGTGGCTGTGGAAGTGATTGCAAAGGTGTGTGTTTAAACTCATGAATACCTGAATGGGAAAAAGTTTGGACAGGGAGCATTACTGAAATCCCACAACAACACTGTCAGAATCGGACTCTTGCCGCCCGGAGCTGCTTGTCAGATATCATGATGGCGAGTAGCACATGCAAGCTTTAGAATGGCACAATCCAGCATGTCTTCTGATGCTAAAATAATTATAAATCCCTCGTTCTATAAATAAACCTGCCACATTAAAGTGCAATATTTTGATATGCTAAGCCAGGGGTTTCTTTATCCGCAAAGGGAAAAAAAGGCCAGAGGGCAATGCTGCGGCTTTGAGCATAGCTCAGGGGCTACACTGACAACACAAGCGAGCGGTTAAATTAAACAAGAGACTGAAATAAACACAAGGTGAGCGACCCAAACTGATCTGCTGATATTAAATAGATTTCGACTTTCTGATCTGCCTGAGCAGACACAGCAACATAAAAGCACTTCCATTTCACTGTGCCTTAGTGTGCCTTCTGTCCAAATTAGAGTAGTAAAACCACATTTTATTACAATTTAAGGTTCTCATAATGGTTGGGCTTACCACCACGAGTATAAACATCGTTAGAGCAACTATTACCGCATAAAGCAACACAAATATTCACCTGCAGCAGTTTGGTTTTTCCCACTGGCGGATGAATCAGCATGCCGTTGTCTAATCACCTCCTTTCACTCTTTCAGCTTGTTACTGGCTAATCATGCTCATTTAAACGGCTCACATGTGTAATTACCGCTGTCAAGCAGTCCCAGGCCTAGCAGGTCAGCTTGCTTAGAGGGCCAAGCCTATTATGGAGACGCTAAGTTATGATCACAGCTGTAGGCCAGCTGTAGTAATACCACCCCGGGGAACAAATGCCAGTCCTTCTCATTGGGAAAATAAAGTGTTTGTTTAACATAGAATGAGGTATGTGCAGTGTGTAGCTTTGATTAGCATGAATGACCATAACTCATTTATGGCTCATCAGTAGCTGCTGTTTTCCAACCAGACCATTTCGGTGAAACTCAGCAGGCCCTAATGATGAAAACACTGACTTTTTGCTTCTGTTTTTCTCCTCACAGCATAAAAAGCCTAATTGTGTTGGTGAAAGCTAATGACGGTCATGATGAAGCAAAGCTCATGCAGTTTATTGATGGTGTTTTTTGTTTTTCCAAGGCTGCGGGAGCAACAGAAAGACGGGGGGGAGGGACAGAGATAGTCGCATCTTGGGAAGTGTCTGTGCTTACCGTACGAAAACGGTTCTTATTTAGGATGTGGTGAGAGTGCAGTGACACTCAGAGGATTAGCCACAGCGTTTCCATAAAGTAAGCGCTCTCAGGACACCTTCAAGTCTTTCTCGCTTTGCCTTCAACTCCCTGTTTCTTCCTCGCACTTTTCTTTTACTCCATCGCCACGCTCCCAGGAGGTGAAAGAAATAAGCCCTGAACTGTTGGAAGAGAGGAGGAAGAGGAAGTGAGAACAGGGTGAACATAAATTCACTAGGTGTTTCACCAAGATGTGTGTGTGTGTGTGTGTGTGTGTGTGTGTGTGTGTGTGTGTGTGTGTGTGTGTGTGTGTGCGTGCGTGTGTGTGTGTGTGTGTGTGTGCGTGTGTGCGTGTGTGCGTGTGTGCGTGTGTGCGTGTGTGTGTGTGTGCGTGTGTGCGTGTGTGTGTGTGTGTGCTTGCTGCATGGGTGTGGGAATACAAACAGACATCTGGGGGATGTCATGGTTCCTGCAGGCTATAAACCAGTGTTTAAAAAAAAAAGCAGTGCATATCCGCAGCTGGATTAAACCAGTGTTATGGCTGGTTTATGGACTGTGCCCATCCAATCAGCTCTCTAATTAAGCAAGAGCAGTGTGGGAATGGTGGGAGCATAGCACCTCATAGCCCTCAAGATTATTTTTGCTGTTTACTGGAGCCAAAAGACTTTGCACTGTGTGACTGCTGCAGCGCCATGTTGACACGGCTGTTTTATTATGAGCAAATACAGTTTTTTCCGGAGCCTTCCCTGCTTAAAAGAGTCTTGGCGAGGCGGACCCAGGAGGCTGTACATTCTATTTCATTTCCATTTGAAAAACAGTGCAGTGGAAATGACAAATGTGTGAGGCCTATTGAGGAGCCTTCAGGGCAGTAATGTAAATAACAGAAATTAATCATCTTCTCCAAAGAGGGAGAAACACGCCTCACAGTCACAACAAAGGTCACAAATCCGGCCTACGCCTTCACATCTTCCAAACAAGAAATGACAGACTTCTGACACGCCACTAATGTTTGACTGTGTGGTCTGTGTGTTTTACTGTGCGTGCGTGTTTACCGAGTGTGTGCTTTCACGTTTGTGTCTGAGTGTGTGCAAGGATCTCTCTGCCAGTGCATTTCTTGTGAATCTGCCTTTGAATTTCCTTGGTTTATTTGTTTACAAGTGCGAGGATGTGCATGTGCATCTGCATCCACATACATATGTGCATGCACGCCTCTATTGTCTGTTTGAGTGAGTGCTTGGTCGCAGATTCACAGGATACCTTTTTCTCTGAGGCTGAACCATCTACTTTTAGCTGACAGCAAATAGTTGAGCAGAACCAATTTAATCTTGTTTTTCAGCCCAGGATGACATACGGGAGAATAAAGCAGTGAAGCTTGTCCTAACTCTCCTGGTGGAGGCAGCCACCACGGGCAGCTGTACACTGAGGAATAGATGGTAATTGCAATGTGTTGATTTGAACTTTATAGGCATCATGGGAAGCTATGGCAACACATTGTGGTATTACCATGCGCTGGGCAGAAACAAACTGCAACCCTCTCATAGGTAGTCTAACAGCTTCCAGGGAAACTAATTTGCAGCTCAGGAAAATACTACCTGACAGATCGATTCACCAGTTGTTCCCACAATTAATGGACGATTCACTCTCATGGAAAAAAGAATCCTCTGGGTGGCTTTGGCACAGGAGAAGGAGAGCACAAATGTTGCTCTCCCACATCTCATAAATGTCACAATTAAAACCAACCACAAGCTCTGTGTACATTACAATGCCTCCCGGGGGACAGCTTGACATTTGGACAATCATGTTGAGTTTCTCATCACGAAAGAAGTTGGATTTTATGTACCCTGAAGAGCTTGCGCATTGCAGCATTATTGGGCTCATTTGGAGAGAAAGAGGTAATTGCACTGGAAATAAAACACAGCACAATGTTGCACATATATTCATAGCAGCAAGAACCACCGAAATAGGCTTTCTCAATGACGCCGATCTATACATAGAGCTGGTCTGAGCTGAAGTGTTGCTGGTGAAGAGCACACACCAGCTGTCAGTGTGGGGAAAGAGAAGAAAATAGCTTTCATCACTGAGGGGAGAGGACTGTCGGCCACGGGGAGGCAGAGTCTGAATCAGTCATACATTTTCAAGTAAATTCACATGGGTAAACTAGAATTTGACTGCAGGAATCCAGAGTGGTAACGTAACCGAACTGCTCATCCTCCCCAGAGAATCTGCAGATGAACAGAGTAAAGCTACAAACAGCAAATCCTTTCAGCCCCCAGAATTCTGCAGAGTCCAAACCAGATTAACTTAGCTTTGCACCAAGTAGTCGATGAAAATTTAAAGGAAAGGCCTTCTGATTGTTTTACGTAACGCCAGGGTGACTGTGAATGAACTCGTGCTCACTCTATCTAGACTTACTCCATTTCGAATGGCTGGAACTGGGTAGTTTAATCATTGCCCTGTTGCTTATGTTTTTGTTGATGGACAAAATTATGGGATTTGACTAAGAGGATTAAAATGACAGCAGCTAATGAGACACAGCTGGGACTGGATCACAACAGACAAAATTGTAACCCACCCCCTCGCCCCAGTTGGAGTTACAAATCCATAAACACATAAACAGACAACACATGCACACATGGGCATACACATCAGCACACAGGCACATATGTTCCCTCTCGCTGTCTCTCTTTCTTTTACTCTCTAACACACACCTAGAGGCCAAGAGACAAGCTGCCACTCACTTCCATATAATGCTTATTACACAGGGTTTATTATCCCATTCAAACGGACCAGATTAATTTGTATCCTTTCTACTGGATTTAAAGTATTCCGCCCGACAGGACACACTGGGAATAATAGCGTAATTGTAAACTCTCCCTCACCCCTCCTCCTTTAAATGTTGGTCACAGGGAGAGGGTCAGTACATGACAATGAGGCTTCTGAAGCTATAAATGAAATTCAAGGTTGATCCACATCACGTTACCACCTTGATCCCTTGATCCATATTATTACCTCCCTATACCGTGACAGGATAAACGGTAGTGGCTGGCATCTTTAGAAAAAAACAACACCTTATCTCTCTACTCTGACATGGAATTAAAAAGGAATTGATCACTTTTATTTATTTATTTATTTTTTGCCACTTGGGGACAGCGGAAGAAGCTGTAATCACAGTGCTGATATATCATCACCAAGGAGCAACCTCCAGGGCTGCAGTTACTCAAATGGCCAATTGAGGCTGGCTCCAAAAGTGAGTCAATCCCCATAGACCCCCATATTAAAATGCTCCATTTTACAGCAGAAACAAACATGTTTACAGCCAGGAACAAAAACAGTTTGGGTCTTTTTCTCATATGAGGGGTGATTCTTTATATAACTCAATCCTTTAAATTATATTAAAGCTTAAAGTTGTGTATAATTATGGACATGGTCTATGATCAGACTAGCCGGGAGTTTGATCAGACTAGCCAAGATGGTGACGGCTGGAGCTGCTGTCACTGAGCTTCACAGTGGTTCTTCAGAAAGAGAGTTGTCTATTAACACATTCTGCAAAGCAGCATTAACATGCATTTGGAATTGTGTGTCTGGTCACCTGGCAGTCCAGTATTCACCCTGCTTTTAGCTCTGTCACTTTGAGCAACTCCTTTCACATGACATGTAATCATCTGGACTATTGTTAAATATTTCAGCTTTAAAAGCGCAACCCATGATCCAGAAGTGTCCAACATAATGAATTCTTTTCATAATTCATTTAACATCATGAACTTTATCAGAAGAAATGCTTGTAATTTATATAGTTAAAAACAAATGACAGACTGGGGCTTTAATGACTTTTAGAGGCACAGCATCATCTCATATCTTCTATGTAAATGTCACCATGTGATATTTAATGCAGTAAGTATCCTGTGTGTGGAACAGAGCGCGCGTTCATTTAATGATCATGTGATGGATTTCCTGTGATGATCACTGTCATGATCAGCTCTGTCACCAGATTTGTCTTCTAATCCTTGCAGTAAGTCAAACTTTCCATCCTTCCACCTTTGTCTTTCCACTCATGTGTCAACTGTATGTGTCTGATGGAGATGGGAGATCTCATAATGTTAATGACTTTCCTGGACAATATGTTCTCATGAGCAGTCTGCAGCAAACCCTTACACACACGACAACATGCTTAATTAGATTCATGGGGAATAAGATGGGCCTACATGACACTAATGTGGCCTGAACCTACATGATAATGTAATATGCATGTTAATAAAGAGGCATCTAGTTTAAAGATTCTAAATAATGTAAGCAACACATTATTAATCATGACCAGGAGCACGTCTAGAAGACAGAGTGCCTGCAAGGCATGCATTTTGAAGCTGATTATGTGTGTGTGTGTGTGTGTGTGTGTGTGTGTGTGTGTGTGTGTGTGTGTGCCTGTGCGAGTATGTGTGTGTGTCCATCAGTGTGGGCGTTTTAATCTATGTACACCTTGTGACTTTCGCACACAGCGATGATGCATTATATTGCATTTTCTCATACAGCAGTCAAAAATGACATTCCCAGCATCAATTTGCCGAGGCACATTTATTGTGATTCCTCTCATCTCTCAATCTTACAGACAGCCCAGTGTTCGGTTGGTACGTTCAAAAGGGGGTGACTGTATAATAATCAAACTTTGATAAAACTAGCTGTGGCTCTCCCTGAGATGCATGCATTAAAGTGAGCCCTGCTAGTCAGATACAAAGGACAAAATGCAGACACGGATTGGAAATCAGAGGGAAATCACAGCAGCAAGGCTGTGGCTGTGAATTCCACCATTACATGGTGTGATGTGGGCTGAGGAAAGAGCTAACAAGATCAGAGGGATAACCCGTCCATCCGCAGCATCCTATGGTCAGCCCTGCATGACGGACACAGCATCTCCACATGCAAGGCTGCCCGATTGTGTTCAGATTCAACAATTAAGTCCAGCACTTGTTTAGGCTGCAAACAGTCAATCGGCTCTAATATTTGGAAACACATCGCCCTTTCAAAGCTCAAGGGCCACACTATTATTTAGCTTGGCCTGATGCTGTGATGAATTAGTGAATTTCTGTGAGTGTGCTCTGAATTTCATTATGCTAATATTAACCGACGGCCCATCTGTAAGGAGCATCAAATAGGGTGTATTTCTGTACAACCAAGCTATTTCTATCTGGTGGAACACAGATTTAACCACCTGTGCACATATTCTAATACAACATGATTTTCATAGAAGCTCTGTGGCCATGACTGAAGGAATATTCTCTAACAGGAATTGGCAAAATCACTGAAATGTAAAAAGCAGTGCAGGTGGTGCCCAATGACCCACAGGCCTCTATCATCTCTGGGTTAAAAGCTGATTGAGACCAATGACTTTGACTCTTACAGTAAGAGGGAACAAAAAGTTATGCTTCCATTTCAAATCAGCCTGAGTTGCAGCCCATACACAAGACATGCTTCAATGATCTGAGAAATTACAGGATACCACCCCTTCCAATTTCACCATCACTGGACCAGACTGTTGCAGGCTTTTGAAACAATTACCCCAAGGGGACCGGAGTAACCTTGTTTATAGCTCATTGAGCATCCACAGTTCCAATTTAGCACAGGTAATTACAACATCGTTATCTTCTCCCAAATCTTCACCAGAGGTGTTATCACAAAAGCTACCTTTGGCTCAGCTGTTTGCCTTTTGGACATTGATCGAAACAAACACAGCATCAGTATGCCTATGCATTTCTTGGACAGGCTTATGTTCGTTCTCCAGGTGTCGGTGACCCAGCGCAGCCTGCTCACCCAGAACACATCAGTCACACTAACACACATCTGTCGCACCGGTCCTACCCACTCCATCACAGCCATGGCTGGTTTCTCTCCTTGAATGTCCCGCCCCGCTAGGAGAGGACAAACAAATCTTCTGATTTGCCTCTAATCTGCAGTCTACCCTCAGCATGGCCCACCGTCAACCCAGCACATCAAGGACAAGCACACCACAGGGGGGCTATCCATTAGCGCAGCATCCTGCCTCTACCATAGTGTGATAGGGACAGGGCAGAGGGATACGCTCCAATTAGTGATGGAGACATGGGGACTTTGCCCCTGACATGTCCCTGCTGCTCCACAAAAGAAGTGTGAGCTCACCTTTTTCTTACAAAAGGAAGGCTTTCCTTCCTGCCATTCCTCCTGCCTCGGGCTGTTGCTGTTCATTCACCTCATGGAGCCAAACCATTTCGCATCATGCTGTTTCTTCTTGTGTGTGGTGCCGACAGTGTGAGTGCGCCTGTAAGAATGATTTGCTGGCCAAACTTATGTGTGTGTCTACGTCTATGGAAGAAAATTGTGTGTGATCTTGTGTATGTGTGCTCGGGGTCGTCTTTGGCATGCATCTCTCGTCCGAAGCTTCCATCAAGAGAAATCCATCCCTCTATATAGTGCAGCATGTTCAGCTTGCCTGTACTGGGTTAAGATAGGTTGGACCAGCTTCATGCTTCGTGCATTTGCATGCTGCATGAGCACAATCTGCTGACGCCCAGTGGGAACTCTGTCCATTTGCATTGTTTCTACGTTCCTATGTGAAGGGAATCAATTTGCGGCCATAGTCTGATTTGTAATGAGAATTTGTGTACATGAGAGGTAAGAGACACAGAAGAAAGCATGGCAACAACACTGTGGTATGAATATTTCATCTTTGTTCTATATGAATAAAACACAACATGGTCCTGATTCAACTACAGGACAGCATACCTTTCACTGGTCCCATGTGGATGTGTCCATTCTAAAAGGGAGAGATGAGCACTCAGATATGAATGAGGTTTTCCATCATAAGAACACCTCCCATTGAATCGAAACTTCAACAACGGCCTGCACATGCAAGTACAGCCTTCAACATAAACACAGAAAAAATCTAGCGTATTTGGTTGATTATGCAGTGTATCAACTATGCATGAAGCAATTACATACCAGGGCCTTGGGGCTCGGATGGAAACCGAATGGATGAATTCCTACAACGATCCTTCCTTCTACTCTCTCTACGTGTCCATTCATTAATCCAGCCGGGAGGCCATTTGTTTGTGCAAACATTCGTTTAGCTGTTTGTTTGTCTGTCTGCTCAGCCATGAGAGCTTTTCCTTTTTTTTCTACTTCAAGAGATGCCAGTGTCTTGTGACCAAATCTATAGGGATTTCCATCTGAGTTGAAGAGAGTGGCTGCATTGATAAATAAAGGTCAAAGGTGGACGAAGAAGGCCCGGGAACAAGGCTTGCGGTGACAGAAGAAGCGAGAGGAGAAATAAACCACTGGATCTGCAGAGGCTTAGATTGATTGGAATTTAGAGAGAGGGAGGAAAAATTAAATTGGAGGGTGGGAGGGAGGAGGGAGAGGCTGGATCAGAGTAGATGGAGAGAGAGAGGAGAGCAGGAGTCAGCATGATAGGGGTAAAGCAGAGAATGAGATTTTTGCCCTGAGAGCACCGACTTCAAAAGCTTTTGGGGGCATGCCTTTACACAATTTTACTCTTAACATAATCCAGATTTCGGAGAGCGGGAGTGTGTGTGTGTGAGAGACAGACAGTGAGGATGGGGATGAGAGAGATGTAAAAGAGACAGCCCCCTCCCCTCCCCCACATTGATCCCCCCTTAGAACAGAATTAATAAGTCATCACCCATTTCACTAAGTCCAACATTTATGATTGCTTTGAAGGTTAAGCTGTACACTGCATTAGCACGTCCTAAATGAATTTGCAGCAGTCATTGACTCATATGCAGCGTGTGTTTTTTAGGTTGTCTCATAAGGACTTTTGCTTGTTTGTTTTTGTGTTTTTGTATGTGTCTGTGAGCCTGTCTGTCTCCCATTCTTCCATCTGGATTCTTTTAATCCCATTCTCTTCCTCTAATCCATCTTTCTCCCTCTCTTCCTCCCACACTCGCTTTGCCCTCTCCACCCTCCTCTCCCTCCTCTTCTCTTTCCCCCCTCTCTCTCCCTGCTTGCTTGATCGCTGCTGTCTGCATAGCGAGGAGCTGTATCTTCCACGCGGTTGTGATTCACTTGGCAGCCACTCCAGATAAACATGTTGTGGTGGACAGACGCCTGGGTCCCGGTCCGGAGGAGCAGGACGGGGACGACAGACTGACGTGGGTGGGCCCTGCCCTGGTCCCAGCGTCAGCACGGGCAGCAGCGGGCAGCGCCAGCCACTTGGCCAGATGGTCCGGAGTCGAGCTCTCGCCACTGTTCATCAAATACACCCGATCGCTCTGTCTTGCCTCGCCATGGCCCCCAGCATCATGTCACAGTGGAACCAGAGAAAATTAGCACCTAATTATAGGCTCCTCTCTGTGAAGAATGGTGCCGGTGCTGGTGGTGTGTGTCAGCGTGTGGAGGCTGGGTGGTTGACTCACTGTGGGGCCGAGGCCTGCAGTCCACGCAGAGGACATACAGAACACACACAGGCCATGGCAGAGACACAAGTGATTACACACACATATGCATCAGAACACACACTAGCAAAAGGCTGAGCCTCCCTTCTCTCTGGTTGATTTGTGCCTCAGCAGGGTCTGCCCCCCCCCAATAAGGGTGCCACAACAGAAACCACTTGTGTTCCATCTCTGATCCAACAGGATTAATTACACTCACAATGGAGGCCGATGCCTCTGGTTTCTACGCTCCGCAGGCTCCCTCGCGTAAAGGATGGTGTAGTTAATCTTCACTGGGAACAATGGAGTTTTGCTCTGGTGTATTTGGATGAGACGTAGCTTTAGAGGAGAGCTTGACTATGCTGCCATCTTGTGATTGCATCTGCACAAGTACAGGATGCAAATGAGAGGACTGAGAGAATATCCTGGACTGCTTCATCAGTGCAATACTAATCAGTGATGGTGAATTCATGTCGAAGTCAAACAAATGGCTATAGGAGATTCACAGATGTAAAACAAAATATTAAAAGCCATGAAATCTAACTATCTTTTAGATACTTGTCTTAGATACTACTAGATTGGATACTACCAGCTGAGCACCTCTTTGATCAAGAGAAAATATCCTGACAGCTGCTGTGACAGAAGAACCAGCAGTGGTCTGAAAATAGCTGCATGATGAAAGTATCAAAATCTTAAAAGTAAGAAATGCCTCCTGCTGGATTAGCAAAGGGTCCGGCAAGAAATCAAATAAATTCACTCAAATTCATAAATAAATTCATAAAATCACTTTTGTCTGGAAAGTTAGCCATTAAATCTTTATTAGGTCGGTAAAGACTTACCAAAAATAGGTTAATATAACAAAAAAAAGTCAATTTCTCATTCTTAAACCATACAAAACCATATTGCATCACACTTCAATACTGCTGATTACGCCAACATCTCTTAACATTCAGTTATTATGCCATTCATTTACGACAACAGAACAGAGAGAGGAAATTTTATGGACCGAGCAAAACATTTAACTAACATCACTCAAGGACTCGTAAACCACGCTGTTGTCTTTACATCACTCTGAATGTGGATGCATACTTTGTAATTTCTAGAGTTAATACAAAACTTTGGCACAACAGATGCTCTGTCATCAAGAAAACTGGAAGCAAATGTCCTTGCAGGTTTTAGTGCATTTTGAGTGTATTGTAATCCGCTGAAGGCCAGAGAGCAGCGCCGGGAAAGAAGTGCTAGGGAGTCTGACTGATGCGTGCATATGATGACAAAAGGGTGGTGGGTCAGTGGAAGAGAGGGTACGGGGCATTGGTGCAGTTCATTTTAGGGTGCAACCACTTTGTAAGGGCTCCCAGGGATGTTGTCGTCACCCCATTTGACGATGATGGAGTAGCTGCCCTTGTCCTTGACGGTGTAGGTGACGTTGTAGAGCTTGTTGCCCATGTGCTTGACATACACCTCCTCGCAGGGAGCATGGGGTCCGTGCACGCCCACCATCAGCATGTTGGTACCTGGACAGAGCAGGAAGAAGGGTTCAATGATCTGGTGTGTGTGTGGTTGTGTTACCTTAAAACTGCACTGATCAAAATTTTTATATAACCAATGCGTGTCAGAGGGGTCACCATTGTGACAAACCCACAGAGAACTGTCAACCAGTTGTGCAGCCCACCTCAGCTCTACCCCTGTGTTTTAGTGTCTGTCAGCTCTTTGTTTTGGTTTTACAGTCTGCAGCTTTAATGTCTTTGTGTTCTCTCACTAATTAACTTTTTTCAGCATCAGCAGGGACCAGTTTTCAGTAAAAATTAATATGTATGCTACTTGCCCAGCCCAAACTCCAGACAGACCAAGTTAGGAACTAGCTCTGGAATGTAGTGGAGCATTTAGCCGCTAAAGAGCCAGATATTTCCCTCAGGAGCTGGTGCAGAACAAAGAGAACTAAAAGGAGAGTGAATACAAGACTTGGTTGCCAGAAACTCAGAAAGAATGCTAATTTTGTTTGCTGGATGTGTAAACTTGCCATTGTTTGCTAACACGTTCCTCATAACAACTTTATGGGGTGATAACATATGAGTGTTGTGTTTACAGCTTGTTCCTCTGCCCACAAGTGACAAAAATCAATATTGCTTTAGTCTGTGGTGTCTGGAGAAGCTGTGTGTTTGATAAATTTGTCTTTACTCTATGAATATGAGGTGTGTGTCTTTATGCCGCTGATCGTCTCACCTGCTTTGCTGCAGTCAACTGTAAAATTGTTTTTCTGTCCGACCAAAGCCTTGGACAGCCCTGTTCCACGACAAACCACCTTGCTGGCATCAGATGTCAGTTTGGTTGAGGTGGTGGAAGAGGAGGAGCTGTAGGCACCTCCGACTTTGGAGGTCTTGGTAACTGTTTCGACCAAGACAGAGGAGGTCTCATGGAGGCTGTGTCCCCCTGACAGCCGGGCGCCTGTAGGGGAGGGAGAGACATTAGAGGGAGCGAGGTTATCTAATGTCATCATGGCTCAGTCCAGACATTATATAATACACTCAGTATTGACAAAGATATGAGGGAAGCAAACACACTGCTGCTCGTGTGGAGTGTCCAGATGGATGTGGACTACTACCTGAGCTCAAATAGGAAAAAATTTCATACCATTTTCAAATAAAGGGAACGTCCAGGACTCCAAAGTATTTTAATAAAAAAAGGAGTTTGTATACACCAAGTGGTGACAGGAATATATCGGTGTAGTGCCAGAGGAAAGCTGCTTTTATGTAAGACATACACCGAGTAGAATGGACCAAGATGACATAACATTTTCCTGACTTCCACACATTTTTCAGAGGAACACTTGTTTCATAACTGAGACACTTATCATCTCAGATCAACAGATCAGATGGGAGAATGACTGTCAAGCAGACCTGTGATTTTAGCTTTGAAAGGGCTGCCCACGATGTGCTGTGGCCCTCCGTATTTAATGGTGATGAGATAGTTGCCTGGTGCCATGGGTGTGTAGGTGATCTTGTAGCCTTCAGGACACTCCCGACAGTCCATCTTGACCTTGGATGGCCCGTCGATGTTGACTGATAGAGTGGCAGAGCCTGCGTTACATGTTTTGACCACAAACTCTGAGGGTACGCCTGGAGGAAAGAGGGAAAGGCAGAAAAAGATGCTCAAAAAATAAAAACAGAAGGCGCTAAATTATCAGCAAATGTGCACAGTTGTAACAGTGGTGGTAATAACTACCTGTGGTTCCTCCCTGCAATCCTGGGCCATGTGCTGTCACCATGCCTGGGTCTCCAATCAGCCCCGGGTCTCCCACTCGCACTTTAAAGGGGCTTCCAGGAATGTGGCATCCATTGAACTTGACATCTATAGAGTGAACTCCGTTCTCCCGCGGGATGAAGCGGATTGCATTCTTGTCTGAACACAAGTTAGAAGATGTTACTGATCTGTTACTCATAAATGACGCTTACAGGCAAAAAAGCTGAATTCTCTGTGTTGTCAAGTTTATTTTCGATTACAAAGGGAGGTTGGTGCGTACCACTGTCGAGCTCAGTGACATAGCATTCCTCAGAAGAGCCAGAGGGGGTGTGGACCTTGGCGTCAACTACACCGCGAGCTCCATTGCGCTGCACCATGAACGACGCCTCCTGGTTTACTTTCAAGTCCTTCTCCTACAAAATATAATATAATCAGAATACATGTGTGTACGTGCATGCGTGTTTGTGTGCCTGCACCTCGAGGGACACAAAGTGTGTGACTCATGCCTGAACGAGAATAGATGGAGCGGTTGGGTGTGAGAGGCAGAAAAGGTCAGAGTTTACAGCGAGGCGTTTAGTGTTTTTGCCCCACAGGCGGACGAGCAGTCCTCCCAGACATAAGAGGTACCGTGACATTTTAAACGTTGCCCTGATATTGCACTTCACCTGGCTTCTTGCGGTAGAAAAGCACTCTGAAGTGGCATTTGAGTTGACTAAAAATATATGTTCTTAGCATTGTTGGCAGCTGCGATGGAAACTGTGAAAGCAAATAAAACAAGCATCTGTGGAGTGAGGAGACCAATATTGAGAGCTATCACAGGTATCTTCAATAGGGACTTTATCTCCTGCTCACTCTATTCTTGTTTTCTTCCTTTCAGGCAGAAACACAGTCACATAGACGAGCTGACTGCCCACACATAGCACAGCTTGTGTTGCCCCACATTAGCAAGGGACAGTTAATCCAGCCCTTCATCACTGGCCAGCATCACAGTATTATAGTTGTGGATAATGCTCCAACACTGGCATTCAATTACACTCCAAGGGCAAAGTGCTATTAGACAGAAATATCTCCAAACTCATACATTATGTTACATGCAATCTGTCATCCAGTCCTGTTTTTTAGTGCTGTGCTTATGTCTGCGATTGTTTTGTTCAGCAAATTAATGTGAATTTTGTCAACTGCGTGCACAAGTGCGATCTTACCTGAAGGCTTGTGACAGTGAGCCTGCGGGCCTCGTCTGACAGTGTAGCAATTGGAACGATGAATGGGCTGTCAGGGATGTGCTCGTTGTTGAACTTGATTGACACCTCGTAGTCGCCTGGGGAAGCAGACAGGTTATTTACTTACAGCATCAAATGAACTGGAGGAAGTCTGGAAGAATTACCGAAAAGTTCAGCAGTTTATGGACAAAAAAAAAACATTCAAATGAGGAAAATTCTGCACGTGTGAGCCACAGAAGTTCTACCTGGTTCTTTCACTATGTAGGAGACGCCGCAGGAACCATCCTTCCTGTCCTCAAAGGAGATTTCAGCCTTGCTGGGGCCCTCTACAGCAATGGAGAGACCGCCAGCACCTGCCTCTCTGGTCCAGATACTGAATTCAGCTTGAGGGGTGAAACAAAGCTAAATTAGACAGTTCATCTTAAGTTAAACTACACTAAGAGTAGACTTAAGACACTTCTTTGCACTGATACCACAGACTGAACTTACAAGGCGCTCCAGCCACGCCTCTTTCCAGACCAGGTCCTCCTGCACGGACCTTGTGCGCTCCTCCCTCCCCCATGGGCCCCACAGTAAACTGGAAGGGGCTACCAGGGACATGTTGGCCTCTGTACTTGACATTGACAGTGTGGGGTCCAATTTCCTGTGGGATGAAGCGTACGCTGTATGTGCTGCTCCCTCCATCCACTATGTCAGCATCCACTGTTTTCCCACTGGGGCTGGTCACCTGAGCGGTCATGGCCTGAGAGCCACTCTCGACTGGATGAGGCAGAGCAGCACAGAGGACGTGTTTACACATTTACACATTACAGACATTTGCACAGATAAAAGACATTCTTGGTTAAGAAATACTACAATATATATCCTTTAGTGGACAGTTTACGGAAAATCACACAAGTCAAAAACTGGGTTTAAATCGACGCTCACCCTCAGGTCTGGCAGTAATGCCAGCGAAGCTGCTCAGGCTCTCTCTGCCCAGAAAGTCTCCAAAAACATCTCTGAAGGGGCTTCCTCCTCCGCCCACCTGCGTGCTCTCCTCCACTCGCACCTCCCTCTTGGTCTCTCCACCACGGGTTTTGCTGATCTCTGTGCGTTCAGTGCGAGTGTAGGTGTGGCTGCTGCGGGTGAACGTCCTGGTCAGCCTCTCCTGAGCTGAAACCATCTGGAACCAGTTTCCTACAGCGAGGAGAAAGCAGTGAGAATACGAATGTGAGTACACCGCAGGCTCATTTATTTAAGATAGTTGACCGCTGCTCTCTAACCGCTTCTAGCTGACTTCTGCACACACCTGGGATCTTGAGGTTAAGGCCACATGTGCTGCCCACTGAGGCGATAGAAGACGCCTGTCTCTTTCTAGTAATACTCTCCTTGATCCTTCCTTCTCCGGTCACCTTCACTGTGAAAGGACTTCCTGGAGGGCACAAACACATATGCAGCGAACAAAATATATGCTGTTTCTTTTTTTTAAGATGTTTTAGTATTTGCTGATTTTCCAAGTAAAATATTCTAACCTGGGATGTGCTTTTCAGCAAACTTAATGTTAACGATGTAGCTTCCTGGTTCTGTTGGACAGTAGGTCACTCTGCACGTCCCGTCCTCCACATCTTCACAGTTGATATCCACTTTACTCGGACCCTCGATTGATAATGCTAGACCTCCATAACCTAAAGGAAGAAGAGAAGCAGAGAGAAGATGAAAAAGAGGTTGTTGCCTTTGTATTTATTCCAACTGTGCTTGCCATAAAGGTGAAACATACAGTCGCTAAAAGCTTACCTGCGTTCCTTGTGTCTACAAAGAATTCAGCCATTTCGAAAGTGTGGGCCTCCACCAGGCCTTTACCGAAAGCCTTCACTCTGCTGGCCTCGCCAATCTCTGACTGGCCAACCATGATTTTAAAAGGGCTGTTGGCCACGTGCATGCCATCCTTCCTCACGCTCACTTCATGCTCGCCAACCTCCTTAGGCGTGAAAGAAATACCTGTGAACATGGAAGAGGTGGAGAGGAAGAAGAAAATCAAGAGTAAGCAAAATGAAATATAAATGCATTAGATGAATCTCAGCCTCAGTGTCTTATCTGTGTTCCACTCTTTCTCTTATCTGGCAAGTCCATATCTCACCAAGGTGTCTGTTGGGCAGTTTCTTCAGCAGGCAGGGCTCCTCATTGCCTGATGGTGCTCTGATACTGGCAGTCAGAGAGCTCAGATCAGTCTCTGCGATCTTCAGGGACACGTCAGCCGCTGTGCCAACATTCAGCTGGGATGTCCGGGTTATTGAGTCATCCCCTTGATATAAAAAGGTGGTTTAGATGTTTGTCAGCCCCTAAAACCTGATCTATTACATACACGCTCACTATAAATATGTAAAAATCAGCTGTATAAAAAAGTCAGCCTGTGGGAGAAATGATTTATTTCCTTACCAGTGATCTTCGCAGTAAAGGGACTGCCTGAGATGTGCTTGTTGTCAAACTTGACAATGATGTTGTAGTCTCCGGGAGCTGTGGGCAGGTAGGACACGGTGCAGGTGCCATCTTTGTTGTCCTTACAGGTGATCTCGGCCTTAGAGGGACCTTCCACTGCCAGCGACAGACCGCCTGAGAGGGAGAAAAAACACCCTGATTCTTACTTTTCTGCAGTGGGGTGCTGACATCAGCTTGTAACGATTAACTGTATCAGCACGCTGGAATATCACTGGTAAAGTCAGATATGATACCTTCTCCTGCATTCTTGGTGACGACAGTAAAAGTGGCAGCCTTGTTGACCATGCCGTAACTCAGACCTGGACCATAAGCAGTCACCACTCCACTGTTCACAGCATCCACAAAGAACTGCAAAGGGCTTCCTGCAGTGGATATAATCATTGGTAATAACTGTGTGTAGTATTGTTTCAGGATGAGATGACTCTCATGTTTTGCATAGAAAAAAAATAAACTGAGTGAGGTCAGTGTTTCTGACCTGGAATGTGGTTGCCCTCGTATTTGATGTCCATCTCATGCAGGCCTCTCTCTGTGGGCTGGTATTTGATTGTGATAGTGCCATCCTTGTTGTCAGTGATATGCGGACGGGCAGTCTTGCCTGAAGGCATCCGCACCTCACCTGGAAATGACAGCAGCTTGGTTAAATGTCAGTGACCTAAAAAAGATGTTTTGTGGGTGTGTGTGTTGTTTCTGTTTGAGCAGTGTTTGTCACACCTGTGATTTCTCCTTGGTGTGGCGTGAAGGGGACGAGGAAGTTAACAGGACGGAAGAGAGGATCCACAGTATCGCGGGGAACGACTGGCTCATTTGTGGCCTGTCAGTACAGAGAGAGAAGAGAAATAGTTGGTTTCATACAACTGTCAGGACAAGAGTGGATAAAAACACACCTTTAACAGCTGTTTAAATACTCTTGTACTCACCACGACCTGGAAGGGGCTCTTTGGAATGTTTTGTCCTCCAAAGCGGATGGTAATAACATATTTTCCAGGTTCAGGGGCTGTGTAGTAAATGTCAAAGGTCCCATCATGATTCTCCACCACATCCATGTCCAGCTCCATCCCCTGTGGCGTCTGCACCTTGCAGGTCACCTTGCCTTTCCCAGCAGCCTTGGCATCCACTGTGATAACTGTATCCTCGGAGGTCTGCAGCTTCTGAAGGTTTGCTGTTCAGGACAGAGAGGGAATGAGGATGAGGTGTTGCATAAATTCATGGATTGTATTTTCTAGCAATGGAGCACAGAAATAAAAACAATGCCTCGGTTACTCACACACGCCATGTCCTCCGATAGACACTGGAAAGGAAAAATGCAGGTTTTTAACATAAATAAGTAAACGCTGCAACTGTAATACATTATTTTTATTATCAACAGGATTATGGATGCACGATGGTTTTCTTACCTGTAAGACGACATTTGCTGGCGTCTCCTGTGGGCAGGGACTGGATGCGGTATGGGGAGTAGGGAATCTCATCTCCTCCATATTTAATGGTGATAGTGTAGGGGCCTGTAGAGTCAGGCACGTAGGAGACAGTGTAGGTGCCGTCCCTGTTGTCCTGGATGGTTGCATTCTTTGGCTTGCCCTCTGGGTCCTGTCAATAAACAATATGGAGTTATTTTAGGTGGTGGCCTATGGTTCAGAAATAATTGTGTAAACGGTAGCTGAACCTACCAGAATCTGCACGGTGAGCAGCCCCTCTCCAGCATCACGAGCATCAATGGTGAACTCAACAGGGAGGCTTGCAGACACACCTTTTGTGTCTAGACCAGGGCCACTTGCGCGTACCTTACTGGCATCATGCCCAGGCTGAGACATTACCTTGAATGGGCTATGGAAGAAGGAGAGAATGTCAAGTGTAATTACTAAGCCCAGTCCTACAAAAGACAGAAAAGGGAATAGAAAATTTGCTGAACTACACTTTTCTTTTTTTTAAATCCAGCCAGACAGAGCAGAACTTTAATTAAGACATATCTGCACATACTGCCAGGTTTTTTTTAATTCACACTGTACCTGTGTGGGACTTCCTGGTCAGCATATTTGACAGCTACAGTATAAGGGCCATCCTGGGCTGGGGTGTAGTGAACTGTGTGGGTGCCATCACCATTGTTCTTCACACCAGCTGGCTCCACAGTACCTGCAAATCAGACAATATGGAAATGATGACATACAGTACCGCCAGCTTGCTGATCTTTGTCAGCTTAGAGCAGGAAAGCTTAATGGGTTTTCACAGTTAAACAGGATGTACTTTTACCTGATGGGCCATAGAGTTTGACATCCAGTGGGGCCTGTCCAGCCTGGGTACAGTCTACTGTGAAAGTCTGAGGAACATGGGCTCTCACTCCGGTGCCCAAACCTGGACCAGAGCACTTCACCTTGCTGGGGTCCACAGGGTCTCTTACTGGGACACGGAATGGACTGCCAGGAATAGGATGACCACCATAGTTAATGTTGACGTCATAGTCCCCAGGAGTGAAGGGGATGTACTCCACACTGCAGCTGCCATCTTTATTGTCCTTGCAGGATATTTTTGCCTCCGAGGCTCCCTCAATGGTAAGGCCCAGGCCTCCTGTACCAGCACCCCTGAAAGAGAAGCCGGCACTTTTAATTTATTGCACATCTCTAAAGTTCTCCCAAGTTTCTCCATTAAATGTGACCCAACAGTACCTGGTCTCCACCGTGAAGCAGTTGGGCTTGTTGGTAATTCCTCCCTCCAGACCTGGCCCAAAGGCACGGACCCGGGTCGGATCACATCCCTCCACCACAGACACTCTGAAGGGACTCTTAGGCACAGGTGCATCGTCATACAGCACCTCAATCAGATGCATTCCTGCACACAAACAGATACATCAGTTCAGTGTCTGACATCATTCCTCAATGCCTGAGTGTTCTCATAGCGAGCAAATATTTTCTGTTATTGCCACTTGCTTTTAATTATGGGCCAGACAAATTCCCTTTTAGGGAGATAAACATCTGTTTATTTATAAAAGACGCCATCTAGAGTGCAGACACTCTGGTGAATGTACAAGGCATTACATCTGTTCCCTATTCATTATTCTGTTACAACATTTTTCTGACAGAGCCCTCTCAGTAGGCCTATATGCCAGATTCCCAGCCGCTCTGCTATGATATTAGAGCATGTCTGCTGGTGGAGAAGTGCTCTGTGATCTCTTTGCTTTGTGTTATAGGTCTCTATTAATATCCCCTGTCATTCCCCTGCTGTATAGTTGTGTGCAGGCAGCCTTCAGCACACATACCTGCCTGGTTAAGAGCTTCTGTTCCAGAGCACACTATTTATAAAACAGAGTCTGTCTGTCTCTCTACCTCCCTGCTCTCTGCCCCTCACATCATTGCTCCACTGCATCATTCTGTATTTATACCACGCTCTCTCTCCCTCTTTCTTTTCCCACTCTCCTGCTTTATTCCCAAATGGCGCCCAAAGCAAGCACCTGTTAGTGATTCCTTCTTCTGTCTCTATGCACTCTCTCAGGCAGCCTTTCTATGTAAAACCCTGTATCTATCTGCAGCAGGTTAGGTAGCTTTTGACACAGATCTGTACTTCCATCACTGTTGTTCAATGCCTCTCCGGCTTATGATCGTATAACTGTGAGAATTAAAGCTCTTATATGAAATAATGTAATATTTTTCTCTTACCATCCTCGAATGCTGTGTACTCCACTCTGTAGGTGCCATCTCCCTTGTCAGTGATGTAGGTGTCTGTGTTGGTGCCGGAGGGGTTGATAATGCGCACCTTCACATGATTTCCTCCAACCTTGTTGAGGGTGCGGGCATCAACAATGAAGTGGGTCGTGACTTCTCTGAGGACCCCTAGAAACAGAAGAGTCCCTTCAGGTGATTTGTTGGCAAAGACAAACAAGACTGAGTAGGCTCAGTCATATTTAGACTTGAATCTTAAATAAATAAATCTTTAGAGCAGACTAATGAAAAGTTCATGAACTAGTTAAAATAGTACATAATATGGTATATAATTCAAAACTTTCACTACAGATTCATCTATCATTTATTTTTTTCTTTCATCAAGTGATTTTCTAGTCTATAAGACATCAGAAAATTCTGTAAAATGGGCATTAAAATCTACCAGAGCCCAAGGTGACTTCTCCTAATAGCTTTTGTTTTCTGGGCACCAGTCCAAATATATTGAAATTTGAGTGATACAAAACAGAGAAAAGAAAGAAATTTACATCTGATAAGGTAGTTGGGTGATTTGCTTGATAAATGATTTCAACTATCTCTCTGACAATTAACTAATCAGTTTACTGACTCATTCTTTTAGCACTAGTACATATATACATATGTTTATTTAAAACCTATATAGAGTTCTAATTCATTTTAAGCTCATGTCTTTGGTCTTGTTACCTCTGGACTCCACTCCTGGACCATAGACATGCACCCCGCTAGTGTCCACAGATGGCTCAACCTGCAGGACCTTGGGAAACTGGGGAATCATATGGCCACCATACTTGATCGTGATGGTGTGTGCACCATGGAAAGGTGGGATGTATGTAACAGAGAAGGTCCCCTCTGCAGTTTTCTGTATGTGCACCTCAGCCTTAGCCCCAGTCTCTGACACAATCTCAATGGTGAGCTCAGCATCGCCTGCCCGGGTGCAGTCCACAGTGAAGGTCGCTGGCTCACCCGCCTTGGCTCTCTCCAGACCTGGTCCACTCGCTGTCACCTTGCTGGGGTCCAACGCTGTGCGCACTGCAGCCTTGAAGGGAGAGCCGGGGATATGCTGCTCAGCAAACAAGATGTTAATGGCATATTCCCCAGGCTCAGTGGGCAGGTAGTACACTGAGCACGTGCCATCACCGTTGTCCTGGCATTCAATCTTGGCTTCGCAGGGACCTTCCACCGTCAGGCCCAGCCCACCTGCACCAGCTCCCTTTGTGTCAATAGTGAATGGAGCTGGTTTACCCACAATGCCTCCCTGCAGGCCTGGGCCAAAGGCTCGCACCTGCAATGCAACAGTCAGGTCAGTTTTTTAGATGTTGTTGCAAGCTTTTATTCAAAAACATCAAACAACTATATGTCATGTTTCATGAGCCTCAAGTATTGACAAAGTAAAGAACCACATGCAGCTTTCATGAATTTCTACCTTTGAAGGATCAGCAGGCATCACTGCTTCGACCCCAAAGGGGCTTCCCATCACCGGGTTGCCATCATAGCTGACATCAACCTTGTACTGCCCCTCCTCTGGGGGAATATACTTCACACTGTGAATGCCATCGGCTTTGTCTGATTCCAGCTTGCATGGGATTGGTCGGCCAGAGGGTGAGGTCATCTTCACACCTACGTTTCCCTGCCCACCAGCACCCTTTGTGTTAACAGTGAACTCCTGATCCTTGCCAACCTCCACTTCTGCGGAAAGATTATCATGAAACACTTAAACTGTTGCAAAAAAAAATATTTTTAAATCTGTGAATGTCAAAGTATTTAGTGTTTGTAACTTACTGTTGTCTAATCCCTCCACTTTCACCTTTCCAATATCCAGAGGTGGTGCCACTGTGATGTGGAAGGGGCTCTTGGGAATGGGATCTCCTCCGTGAGTGACTGAAATTACCATGTTACCCTGTAAAGACACATTTGAGGCATTGTTGTGAATAATCTCTGCATCTGTTCTAAAGGTAATGGGCTTCAAACAGAGGTCTACTGTTACCTGTTGAAGAGCCGTGTACTTGACAGTGTAGGAGTAATCGTGGTTATCGATGATCTCAAAGTCACGAACTGCCTCTCCTGGGCTTGATGCTGCAAAATGCACCTCAGGCTTGGCCTTGCCAGCTCCCTTCGTGTAGATGGTGAAGTGGGTTGGAGTGCCCACCTCCACTCCTGAAACACACACGTGTTTTGTCAGTGCTGCCAGTCCTCGTCTAATCAAATATTGTATTGTAGTGGGTCTTTGTTGCAAATGCAAATACATATAAATTTAGCATGCTTGGCATTTGCGCTAATTCTGGTTCTTGGTGTCAGCTGATCTCACCTGTCTTGTTGAGTCCGGGGCCCTCTGCTCTCACCTTGCCAGCATCGTGGGAAGGATCCACTTTGACTTTGAAAGGACTGATTGGAATTTCCTGACAAAGCCAAAATCAGAAGAAATTACTGAAGTCTAAATAAAACTCCAAAAATCATTCTCCAAAACTCTTGCAGTGAAAACTGTATTCTTACCTGGTCTGCAAACAGCACCATGATGGTATATCGGCCCGGACCCGGGGGAGTGTACTTGACAGTGAAGGTGTCGTTGTCATTCTTGATGATGTCAAAGTCAATGTCTGCTTCGGCAGGGCCAACCACCCCCGGGGCACACTTGATTCCAATGCTGATGTCCCCTAATGGCGCATAGCAATGAGCACAGTTCACTAAGGTCATTCAAAAGTAGATGAATAAAGAGAATAGAGGCACTCTCTCCACTGCCCAGAGCTTTATTTTAAGTGCATTTCATACATTTCAACTTGCCTCAGCTTTGTCAGCTAAACTGCACGGATTTATTTTCTCTGTTTATAGTTTTCATTAATTTCATTAAGAGCCAGCTAAACTCACAAGTGTTTTTGTAACAAACCACCCACACCTTCTCCTCGTACATGCTCACCTTGACCAGCCTCACTGCAGTCCACGGTGAAGTATGTTGGCTCGTTTGCCTTGAGCCCTGTCTTCTCCACTCCAGGCCCATAGACCTTGACCTTGTCTGGATGAGAACCCTCTCCAACCAGCACCTAATGAATTCACAGTGTACTTGAGGCAGAAGCAATTGGTTCAAGTACAACTGCTGCAGTCCTTTAACTTTGCCTATATTCAGTGAAGTATCATTATACTAAATTGACTGAATGTTAAGAGCAGCAGTTCTGTGTGTGTGTGTGTGTGTGTGTGTGTGTGTGTGTGTGTGTGTGTGTGTGTGTGTGTGTGTGTGTGTGTGTGTGTGTGTGTGTGTGTGTGTGTGTGTGTGTGTGTGTGTGTGCGTGTGTGTGTGTGTGTGCGCGCATTGTCATGTTTCTTACCCTGAAGGGGCTGTTGGGCACATTGACCTCCCCCCACGCGATGATGATGGTGTGTTTAATGGGCTTGACAGGAGTGTACACACACAGAAATGTGCTGTCTCCCTTGTCAGTGATCTTGATGTCGATGGTGCAGCCTTCAGCATCCTTAGTGGATGCAAAAGCATGTCAGTACTGGACTGCCACATGCAATATAAATGACATGTTCTTATAAATAAACAATGAAGGTTTCATAAACTGGTGCTCTCCGTACCTGTGCATAGATCTTGAGGTGACCCTTCCCTGCCATGCGGGCATCAATGGTGAATTCAGTTGGTTTGTCCACAATGACACCAGTTGGCTTCAGGCCTGGGCCATAGGCTTTCACCTGCAACGTTTTTAGAATATGATCAAAACAGGTCACCATAACCTGCTTTATATGAATTGTATGTAATTCAGTGAATGTGAATTACCTTCTCAGGGAAGATGTCATTGGCTGCAGGAAGGATGTGGGCCATGAAGGGGCTGTCCTTGATGTCCTCGTCATCACAAATGACATGGACAGCATAGTCACCTGGCTCAGTGGGCCAATAGCGTACATCACAGGAACCATCACCCTTATCATCACACTCAATTTTAGCCTGTGACGGGCCTTCGATGGAGAAGCCTGAACATAAAAATAATTCAAACATTCAGATTTCACATTTAGAATACATAAAACTCCCCTTTACTTCTGTAAGAGCTCATATCACTTGCACATGGCTCACCGAGAGTTCCAACATCAGTGCCGATGGCCTCTACCACAAAGTCAGCAGACTTTCCCACCATGCCAGTCTTCAGACCAGGACCCCAGGCCCTCACCTTCTGAAAACCTGCCTCCTCACTCACCTCCACTTCGAAGGGGCTGCAGCACACAAGAATGCACAATATTACCTCGCGTAAATGTGAATGTGGATTGTTAATGAATGGCTAAGGGCAGCAATAGGACCTTACCTGCGTGGGATGGACTGTCCTCCCCAGGTGATACTGACTGTGTATTTACCAGGCTTAAGGGGATAATATTCACATTCATACACACCGTTTCCTGCATCTCGCACTTTCACTTGTTCCTCTGCACCAGCTGAGGATGAATAATACAGTTAATATGGATTTTTATGAAGTTGTTAAGACAGTTTGTGCATCTTTTTCAGAGTTTTATCATATACTATGTGAATGCTAACCTTCAAACAAATCCCAAATAAAGGAAATAATTCTAAAAATGTTCGAGGAGGAGTGGGGAGTGATGCAGAGAAGAGAGAGCTGTCTGACTCACTTGGTCCTTTGACTGAGACGTTCAGCTCTCCGCTGCCAGCTCCCTTGGTGAAAACTTTGAAGTCTGCAACCTCCTTTACTCTCACGCCTTTAGGCTGAAGGCCCCTGCCTGTGGCTCTGCAGGCATTTGGGTTCATGGCTGAAAAGAATGACAACAAGTGTGAAAGAGAAATAGTTAGCGAAGCAAAAGGCAACTGAGAGTAGCCAGCAGTTGACGGCAATGTTAGTAGCAAAGACAGTAAAACATCCAATTCGTGTGGGATTTCTTACAGGTTGAGTGACAGAACCTGTAAATGAGAACGATGCTTTTCGCAGCACATTTAACACAAAGTGCAGAATGCTGAATGGGATATTGACACATTTGAGAGCATCGAGGGAGCGTCTGACAACATTTCAGTCACTCTGAAATGTTGACTGCAGGCTTAAACCGAATGCTGGCTGGTGCAAATTCAGATGTGATAAAAACAAACATGTCGACAGCACAAGCAAAGATATTTAACAGAGAAGAACAAGTGGACAGAAATGCAAAGTGGGGCAATCTGTAAACTATTTGTAAAACATCTCATCACTCTCTGAACGTAACCAAACCATCAAGCTGCAGGATGCAAGAAGATGGAGCAGGCGACCAAGCATGGCATTGAGCCATGGCACCCTAATCTTAGAGAAAGCACAGAGGGGCATTTTGCAGGGCACAAGGAAAAGTTTGGGGGGATCTGGCTGAGCAAGGGGCACAGGCTCCTCCCAGCAGACCATACTAACTTGGGCGGCCAGGTTTTGGGGGGGGCAACCCCCTCCCACCCTTCGCTCCAGGAGGGGTGCGCACTGACTGAGGGACTATCTGCAGGGGAGCTCCCACAGGAGGAGCAATGGATGGAGCTAGAAATGACAGATAGGAAGGGTTATGGTCTATGCCAGGTGGTTGTTCCCAGGGTAAATAAAGATGACTGCAGATTGTGATGGATAGATCACCCTGACACTAACAGCACGCTAAGAAATCAGATTTGTCCGACAGTAATTTACAGCACAGACAGATGGCTCACCCTCTGCGATGTTGACAATGAAAGGGCTCTTGGGGATCTCCTGGCCTGCAAACAGTACGTGGATGGTGTGAGGCCCTTCCAGCACAGGACGATAGGTGCAACGGAAAACGCTGTCGCCCTTATTCTCCAAGATGAGCTCTACTGTGTCCTTTTTGCCCTGAGGATCGACGATGACCACGCTGACGTCGCCATTACCGGCACCTGGGTGTGACAGGAAGATGATCAGTTATCACAGGTCAAAGCTGCTGTAGCTTTTGTCTCTCTGAGAAGATTCTAGTGATTCTTTTGACTGTTTTAAACACTTCATTTTATCAGATCATATTCCTGCATGTCTGCATGTCAGTATGTAAAGCGGCTGAATTTTCCATACTAACCAGCTGTGTAGATGTCAAAGTAGGTGGGCTTGTTAGCCACATTGCCTGTGGGCTCCAGACCTGGTCCCCTGGCATGCACTTTGCTGGGATCACCCATAGCCTTCGCTACATTCACTGTGTAGGGGCTCTTGTCAATATCCTGCCCAGCAAACAGTACTTTAACCTAAGAAGCCAAAAGCAAGACAAATGTAAAACACCTTTTAAATAGAGTGGTGTGTGGATTTAATGTACAGCAGACAAAAACTTCAGTTCGATCTTACCTTGTGAACACCCTCGACTTTAGGAACATAGGTGACAGTGTAGGTTCTATTTTTGTCATTGTTGGGTTTAACCTTAGCCTGGAAAATAAGAAGGCAGAGTAGGAGAGGGTCAGATTACAGATTAGACTTTGCAAAACTTTGAAATTCATCAGAATTATGTGAGAAAGATAGGAGCCTGTACACTAGCATCCCTTGTGTATCAGGTATGACTTACCTCCTCTTTGTGACCCTCAGGATCCTCCACGTAGACCAGAACCTCACCACTGCCAGCTTCCAAAGTTTCGACAGTGAACACAGCTGGTTGCAGCACCTTGTTGCCATGAGGCTCAATACCTGTAATGACACAGGGCGTGGTGATATATTCTGCAAGGTCTGGACCAATGCAACATTCTTAGCAACAAGCAACAAAGTGAAAAATATATATATCTTAAGATTTCCTGAGATTAAGATACTTGTACTATTGCTAAGGTGTCTTTCTGGGACTGTTGCCTTGCATCCCTGCTTTTTTTTTTAGGAACGATATTCATTATGCATTCATAATGTTCATATGAACTGTGCAGGTGTTCGTGGCCACTGTTGGGTTACCCACCAGGCCCATAGGCTTTGGCTTTGTTGGGGAAAAGTTGTTTGGGTTTGAGAGGAGCTCCAGGCTTCAGCTTTGCCTTGGGGAACTGAGACAGGTAGGTCATCACCGAATGCTCATCCACATTTGGGTCCACAATCTCCTCAGGGGCAATCACCTGCACCACAAAAGGGTTAGCATGGGTTAATCATGTACAATATGTGTGTGAATAAAATATAATAATAACATTTTTTTTACAGTTACATATCAACACAAATGATAGAGTTCAGTTGTTATGCAACATCTTGCAACAACCATGACCATAAAAAACATCATTGCCTTATTTCAGTTTGAATTGGCTCTATTATCATTTTAAGAAGGCTATGATTGACTCTTTACAGAACGTTCCTTTATTGTGCATGCTGCAATGGGATTTAACACGGATTAAACTTATTTATTACCCCCACCTTTGACTCCTCTCTCCCTTCCAGCACTTGTTTGCCTGTCTATCACACAGTGGCACAAAGCCATGCTCCACGCTGGTTATATTTAACCCCAGGACAGCAGGGTTAAGGATTGTTGCCCTCAATAAGCCAGCCAGGGGGATTAATCCTGAGCCAGACCTCTCCCACATCTCCTTAACACCACCACACAGGAATCCAACCCCCAAGCCTGCAGAGCCCTGACATACACCCCACGGCTATCTCACCAATGCTAAGCCTCATGGAGAATAGCTAACCCTGTGTCTTAGACAAACAAGTAAACAACCTGCATAGTGCACATTACAATGCAGAGACTCAGAGTCTTACAAATGGGACTGGAAATATTGCACTCTTGCACTGTTCACATTGTTATTCTGATGAACGCAGGCATATTTACACCTCTGTTTCAGTGGCTGGCTCGGAAGGCGTTAAGATATCTCACACCTCCACAAATTCAAGAATCTACTAAATAAAACTCCTACAAACTCACTTACTGAGAGCTACAATACAGTAAATGGAAATATTAGAAGTGAGCTGGGTAATAAATATTTCATGACACCCTCCAGCATGATCTCCTTGGAAAAACACAAGGCCCCATATCATGCACAGCACTGCCTTTTTCAGCTCAGGGTTGCCTCACAGGTGTATGTGAATGTGGTGAGCATGTTTGCATTTGCAAATGCATTTCAGTACTTGTTTTAAAGTGCTTGGAAATAATTGGCGCTTCCTGAATGTTTGTCCACTGAGTATAATCTTTGTTGCCAATCAGAAAACAGAAAAGACCCCTGCTTTTCAATGCAGTGCCCTATGCGATCAACCCCACCCATCTGACACCTGGCTCAGCAAAGGCAAACTAAAAAGAACTTTTTTGACTGACACCTATCATGCATCTTACCTGAGGCACACCCAACCAGTCGTCAGCCTGCTGCATGGCTTCTCTGGCATTCTGCACAGGCTGGTTTGGGTCCCACTCTGCCCAATCAGGACACAAACCTGACAGAACGTAAACAGGGTGATTAGACAATAACTAACACCGACTTACACTGCAGTTGCTATAGTAAGGTCACTTGGGCAGTCGTTACTATCTGTCTAATGCCCCCTACTACAACATCACATGACCTTACCCACACTGCTCTGCTCCTGTGAATTAAATGAGGGTGTCTTTTGACTGCTCAAAACAAACAACCTCGAGACGCTCTGGCACTCTCACTGTGGCTAAAGCTAGCCTCCACAGCGCTGCTAATGCCTAAATTGGATTAGTGTTGGTGATGGAGTGGCCACTCACTCTAAAGGCCCATACAGGCACACCATAGAATACTATCATCCAATCAATAAAGACACGGGACCACAGTATCAACAGGGCTGAGTTTGAATGCATATGGAAGGAAATAGTGTGAAGTGACAGTGCGGAAAAAAATTTCGGAAGCTGTCATTTGGGAGGCAGCAGGGTGCGCCCTCCCCCTTCTTTCTATGGTAAAAGTGATGTCAGTTCTGGAGTAAAGCCATGAATAGCCATGTGGGTCATAATGCAACATCAAGGCAATACCAAGAGAAGGAGACGTATGCTATAGTTGGAAGTTGTCTGTGAAATGTTGGTTTCTTTTAGGTCGTAGCAATTAACTTGTTTTGCACATCTGTACCTGAATTAAAGGAGCTTCAGTGTTTCAGAACAGAGCTAGTTTCATCAGTTACCCTGCTGTTTGGTATTAGCTGATGAAACAGCACAACCTTGTATGGTCAGCAATGCAGCAGTGTTTGAAAGATGCGTCTCTGCAGATCAATGGCTCATGTAAACACAGTTAAACAAGGTTCTGTACTCCTCTTGCTACTCCTCCACCTTTCGCTCTGTGAAGCACAGCTAGGAGGGGTTCTCTAAAGTTTAGTGTTGGAAGCAGAAGCTTAAACTGGCGCTGGCTCAAATTGTGGCCTTGTGGACCTTGGATCTGTGGCTTAGGCACCTCCCTGTGACAGATCACTCTGTATTTTGTTGTGGAGCCAAGCATCCCCCTTGACAGAAGGGGAGGAATGGTGCCCAAATTTGGGGGTGTTGTGTAGCTGCAAGGCTATAAACACTAAAGCCAGAGCTTGGGCCTCAGGGCCCTAAACAGTGAGAGTGAAAGCTTCAGTCATTGTAGGACAGCTGGCAGGGACGTCCTCCGGCCATCAGCAACCCCTTTACAACCCACTGACACTACCTGGTCCCCAGAGACAGATTACATTGTCTGATATCTGACCCTCAGTCTGGATGTGTGTTTGTGTGCGTGCTCCAGAATATGTGGGGGATATATAGCCCTCATTTCTAATGAGGACCAAAGGAGATAAATTCTTGCGAGAACGTGATACTTCAGATACACTGACTGACAAATGCCTGACCCCAGCCTCCATAGCAACCAAGGAAAACCTGTACATACAACAAGCCTTTAAGAGGCACCTCACGTAATTTGACTCAGCACTTACTCCACCCGGCCTGTGCACTCAGCTCAGGCCGCTACACACTTCTTACCAGGGGCACAGTTGTCGACCAGAGCTCCCAGGGCTTTTCCATCCCGCCAGTCACGGTTGAAGTTGTTGATGGGCAGCTGGGGCACCTTGTTCTGTATCCATCCCAACAAGCGCTGTTTGGGGGTCAACTTCTTAGTCTCCTCGTCATCCTCGTCATCCCACATGGGCATGGAGATAGAGTAGTGGAGGATGAGAGTCCAGATAAGACCCAGGATCAGCTTTAGATTCCCATCCACAATGGCTTTGCTATCTGTAGTTGGACAGTAGAGACAACAATGTTCATGAGGATTTGTAACTTTCAAAAGGTCACATAATGCACCATGTCCTACAGTATTTGGTGGTACGCTAGATAACTGCATCTTCCAGCTGTATTTTCATTGTTAATTGTTTATGGGCCCTTCCAGGGAGATTTGTGCTGCCTAACAGTAAATCTGGTTATATTTTGTATTTTGTTATCACTGATCCAGGCAGCCCACAGCTAAACCATCAAAATTTAAGATCTGTACATGAGTGCACTACATCAAAACAGTCTTTCCTTGCCGTTCTGCAGAGTTGACCAGGCTATTCTGAGTAGAAATATAAACAATGATGATTGACTGCTGAGGAGACAAGAATCTAATGCTCGTCGCTGCTTCCCCCGAGCCCCTTTCTCTCAGACAGCTGTCTGGCTGAGGACCCCTGACAATCTGTCATCCAGTCACAATGGTACGCTGAAGACAGTGACAGCTGAGGATATGTGGAAGTGGATCCCACTCTGCATAAATGCCACTTGGATTTCAATTACGTCCAAAACTTGTAGCGCCAGTGTGTGATAAATCAAATAGGTGGAGATTAGACTCATTGACAGCGAGCACGCGGCTCATTTCCTGAAGTTCTCAGAGGAAAAGTTTGTCAAATAAGCCATTTTAAATCCACTTTAATTTAGAAATTCAGCCATTTAAGCCGAGGAATCTCTGAGGAGCGCTTGACTTTAATGTTTCATCGACTAATCTTGTGTGATACACTCTGGTTAATTCAGTAAGAAGTTAATAAGGGAGGGACTTTGATGCCAGTTGTTCATCACGGGACTGTTTTATTGAGACTGTTTATCTTTTCATAGATTGCTGCCTCCTATCAGAGGGTAATGTCTGATGTGCCACTGTGTGACTGGCACAAGCAGGTGGCACGATTTTGCACAGCGTGGTTTTGATCCGACTTTAAGGGCAAATGCGTGGTCAAAGAGACACCCATCAAATTGTATCTAGTTACAAACTGTGACACATGTGCAACTAAGCCTGTGGGGATTTTTTTTAGTGTCTCTGGGTCACTGGAATGAGACATTATCTTGAGAGGGCTGCACTGACCCACTAGAGCTGCATGGAGGGAGAGGGTGCGAGCAAGGAAAATGCCAGGACTTCTATTATCACGCCCTATTTCTGTCAAAACAGTCTGACCTAGTGCGGTGCAGCTGGGACACTAACATACTAAGTCCTAGATACACTATCCTGCACACAAACCCTGCAGAAGTGATAGCTGTGATTGTGACCTTTGCCCTCCAGTGATCAACAGGACACCTGAGATTTCAGCTTGCCATTGAGAGTTTGCCCGAGTATCATCACACACACGCCAGGTGGACACACTGTGGCCTTCACAGTCCGCCGGCCAAAGCCTCAGCCATGCCGGGAATTTCACTCAAGTGTGTGGCAGGCCCATTAGTCTCCAAAACAGAAAAATACTCTGTCAAAATTTTAATAACTTCCCCCCTGTATGAGTGGTGGGGTTGTCTACAGGTGTATAATTAAGCCATAACTCTACATCTTACAATATCTACGTTTTTCAGATTCTGCTAGTAGTTTTTCCTCAGTTATTACATATTTCTAAGAGGCTGCATTCTGTTTGGTCTGACAGAGTGAAGTCTTCCTCTGGCGACTCTGCAGACACACATCCACAACAATTTATTGTAAGTTCAGCTATCTGTACCACAGTCTGATCCCCAAATCCCACCAGAGTTAATCCTCCCCTCGCAGGAGTTGCTGATGGCTCTGGCTGTCAACGAAGAGCCCCACTGAGTCGTTCTGACCCCTGACCTGGCAGAGATGAGTGAGTGTGCCAGCTTGTGTTTGTGTATAAAGGGGTGTGTATGTGTGTGTGTGTGTGTGTGTGTGTGTGTGTGTGTGTGTGTGTCCACATGTATAAACTGCGTCTCATTCTCATTAGCACAGTCCTAGTGAATTTCCAGCCCACAGTTTGCCGCATTGCTGCAGCAGGAGTTAGTTTAAGCATACGGTGGAGCCACTAGGCCTTGGCCTTGACACAAGTTAATGACCTCAGTGGCACCTCTGCAGTAACTTTCCAATAAGTTGTTGACCCCAGCTCAATGCAGCTTTCCAGAGGCCTGTGAAAGCCATGTATCGCTGCTGGCTGACGCCTGGGCTGATAACATACCAGCAGAGCAGCCACAGAAGGTTGATGTGTTTGTCAAGATATGACACTCAGCTGACATTACTGCATCTTATTAGATCACTGTCAACTATTAAAGTGATATCTGACAGCTTTTTCCTATCTAATAACAGTCTGGTAACTCTTTATGTTTGCATTTTACGGCTGAATTGTTTCCATCTAAGAAACCATGTCTAACTTACCTATTGAGACCAGTTTGATGTGCTCTCTGTCCAGGAACTCCAGCGCCACAGACACATTTTCCAGTTTCATCTGACGGAAGTTGGGTCTGGTGTGGTGCTTTCTGTACATTTTCTTCTGGCTCAAAACTTCCAGGAGTGAAATTAGCTTCAGGCCGTCAGTGAAATCTCTCTGCAGGTCGGTGATGGTCTTGTTGACGCACTTGAGGTGCTCGTTGCACCACCTGGTGAAGGTGTTCTGCTGGATCTTTTTCCATGGCGCGTCCTCGGCCAGGTCCTTCTCCGTGGCTGGCATCTCGTCGTCCTCCTCTTCCCCAAAGTCGGTGGCCTGGTAGTACTGCGGAGGCAGCTGGTCGTCGCTGTAGTTATTGCTCATCATGATGGCTTTTTCCGTGTCCACTTTTATACCTCGGTGACACTTGCAGAAAACTTTAGCAGGTCGATGGCAAGCGCGCTCCCGCGGAGGAAAGTTCAAACTTGGAGGAGTTTAAAAAGCAGCCTAGATACTTTTCAGACGTACTTGCGAAGAAACCACTTGTGTCGGGACAGTGATGGATTAAATGATCCGATTTACAACGTGCGAGGCAGCTGGTCGTCCGCTTTTTTTTAATTGGCACCCTCTCGACAAGTCGTTCCTTATGGCCCCGAGAAGAATGACGCTTTTTGACAGATGGAGTTTGGTGGCAGGTGAGCTGGAGCAACACTGTTGGAGTTGTTTAACTTGACTGTGGTGAGAGGAAAGAGATGGGTATATAAAGGACGCGGGGCCACGTCACTCAGCCTCTGTGATCATAGTCTATTTGTTAATCCATAAGGATAACGGGAGACGGGGTCGGTTTACGCGGAGGATGGGGCAGCGATTGGTCAGACCCCGGGCAGCGAAACAGTTGCGGCTGTATTTTTAGGCGCTCCTATTCGGGCGGCTGTGGGCTGGGACTTCACGATTGTTGCGCATGTGTGTCATGTTCAGGATCCAAGTGGGTGAACAATTGAACTAAGAAAAGAAGGTGAGAAGTGTAGTGAGCCCCTCTGTCTCAAGAAACTGTCCTTTTGTTTGTTTGTTTTTTTACAGAGGATAGTGGTGAAAAAGTGGGTTTTTGCACTTGATCGCTGAGAGATTTTAAAGGATGAGGTCACCCTGGTGAAGGTGAAGCAACTGCATTACGTGTTTCCCAGATATCTGCCACCCCTGAGTGAAATGCAGGTCTGTGTGGACAAGCAAAGGTCAATGCAAGCTCAGGGAAGGGTATGGGGGGATGCTTTGTGTTAAATAAGACCTGTTTATTTGGATTTTAATTTACAATGATTAATGTTTGTGTAACATCAAGCACAGCCAGACTGGTTAAACATATTGTGGGGAATGAGAGCTGAGAGTTGTTGGCTTTCAACTCATTAGATTCAAGAACATTTCCAACTTGAAAGTTGTCTTTCTTTTAATGTATGCCTTTTAAAATAAAAATGAAAGAACACAAAAAGACAAACTACCTTCTTGACTTGACTGAAAGCTAATTAGTGTCATTGCTGACTCTAGTCAGCGACTGCATGACAGTATTCATTGATTGAAGATGAGGCTGCGCATAGAAATACACTGGGGCAGTCGTCAGCCTGTCCACATAGTGAAATTAATAATCTATGCACAAAATGAGTCAGTTCCAATAAATATTGTGTTTGCTGCAGATTCCTGGACTGTCATGGTGCTGTGACTCAGCAGTCAGTGACATGGCAGTGACACCAGATGCCAGCACCATCTTTGATGAAGTGGTGGGAGGTAATAATAACTGTGACACATGCAGAAGGCATTCTTAGGATATGCAGCCTGGACACAGCCAGGGGTCCCCATGTTGATCTCCCACTGAGTCATAAGATGCTCTTCTGACTTTTTGTTTGTTCTTCAACCGTTTTAGCCGTTTCTTTTTAGAATAATTTGACCCGTGAATCACATAGAGCAATCTGTAAGATCTGGATCATTTTATGCTGACTTGAGTCATGAACCAGAATTATGGAATTTAATACCAGGATTTCTAAATCATGTTGTTCTTTCACAGTGCGGCATTGATCTCCACAAAACTATTGTTACAAGTTGCTCATATATTGGGATATCATAGTTCTTATGTTTAAACAGTAGTGGAAGACATTCAGCTCATTTGCTAAAGTTTTATTATCTTTCTCTTTATCTGTTTTTATGGCAGCAGCACTGTTGTGTTAAGGCAGGATTTGGACCCAATAGCAGACAGGGAGCAAGGGAAAAATAGGAATTTATTGAGTGGATAATGAAGGAAAAGGGGAGAGGGGAGATATGGATTGAAGTCCAGAAAGCCTGGAGGGTTGAGGCTCGTGGATAGATGATCAATGGCCGTGGACAGAGGTAGGCTGAAGACGCCAGATATGCAGGAAACTCTGAGAATAACAGGTGAGGCATGAAGCACTGAGGTGGAGAACAGCTGAGAGAAAAGCTGAAGCGCACAGAGCTCAGGTGGTGTGAGTACAGCGTTGAAGGCGCGTGATGGTAGAGGTACAGATGAAACTAGGTGGTGATGGCTGAGGACTAGAGGCTCAAGGCATGTGGGGGCAAGAGGCTGGAGATTGGTTTAGGAGAACTCACTGAGCACAAAGAAAAGACTGCAGAGATTTTGTACTGATAATCTACACAAGAGAAACAAAGAAACTTGTACTTGCAGGTAACACTGATAAACAACCAACTCTACCACTAAGCAGCAGAAACAAGCTGGCAACGAGTCTCTGCAGTCCAGTCTTTATGCTGTGCTTGATTGTGATGAGTCCCAGCTGTGTTGGAGCCAGCTCCCAAGTCACACTGTGGAAACACATGAAACAAAGCCCACACCTCTCCACAGTACACTGGCAGACACTACCAAAACTTCCCAAACCACCACAAGTACATTTCAAACAAGTTGGCACAGGGGCAACTAACGACTGGGAAAATTGTGGAATGCTCCAAAAACACCTGTTTGGAACATTCCACAGGTAAACAGGTTCATCACTAACAGGTGAGAGTATCATGATTGGCTATCAAAGGAGCATCCTGGAAAGGCTCAGTCATTCACAAGCATGGAGCGAGGTTCGCCATTTTGTGAACACATGATTGGATAATGGATATTACTACATGGGCTCAAGAACACTTTGTAAAATCTGTGAAGACAGGTAAATTATTTAATTCTGTTTTTTTTTTATGTTTTACACAGCATCCCACCTTTTTGTACTTGGGGTTGTCAGTGTAGTGAAGAAAACTTTGAATTTTTGCAGAACCACAAAAACTCTATTTAATACTGTGCTTGAGTAACTTGTAAATGAATGCTTAGAAAATGTAAATTGCACCACAGTGTTCACAGTTTGAGATGTACATGAGATACAGATAACAACCTGTGTATTAAACAAAAGTTTTTACAATGTGATTTTGAACAGATCTACTTTGGTATGTATTGTCACACAATTGTACAATTTAATCCCACTCTTGATATGAAGCATAAAGACTGTGTGACAAAAATCAAATCACAGGGATCTGTTGACCCAGACACCGTTCACTTGATATTACATCACCAGAGACTGCCCACGGCTGCTCTCACAGTCAGTGTTCCACCTTTTTTAATTAGCTTTTCCCTGTTAGGCTGTCAGTTGAATATATTAAATATTTATGAAGGGATTTGGGGTGAATCTGCTGGACAGATAGGCCTGAGGCCAGGGCCCATTTGATGAGGTTTCACTGGTGATCTGAATCTGACATTTTGAGCGTTAAGACTCTTTTTACTTCTGTAGCCGTAACTCTGACACAGAATGAGACAGGAACCTGATTCAGAATCTCTCGAATATCTGCAGAAATTAATTAAACTTAAACCTATAGTGGCAGAGGGTTGTTCAGCCAGGTTTAACTGCAGCCCATGACTAGGTCTGCACATCCAGACTGCTTTTAGATCATTAGACACACTTGAACTCAGTAAACCATGAGTCGTGGCTATGGAGTAATGAATGTAGCTCAGAGACCCTCATCAACAACACTGACACACCAGTTCCTGCCATCTGTAAAGAATACGTGTCTGGGAGCTGATGTCACGTCTCTGGAGTGAACGTTATTAATATCCATACAACCCGTGTAACGTGACGCCAGCAGAGCGATGGGTCCCACTTAGGTTGACTGCTGGTGATTTCATGAATGAGATTCTGTGACACTTTAAACCCTGAGAGTGTGATTGCCAGTGAGGCCACCTCCCAAGAAAAGAAAGCTCTCAGATGTCATGTGGGGTGCTTATATTTATTTTCTCAAGTCATTTACAGTACAAAATAGACCTCCAGGTAACAAAATAGCCACGACTATATTGAAAACAACAATGCAATCAATATGTAAAGCAACAAGCTGATAAACACTGTGTAATATAGAAGCTTGTGAAACTATGATAAAGTTAATGAAATAAGTTCAGAAATAATGAAAGTCATGTTCTGAATCAGACAACATTCATTATGTACCATTGCAATCAATGGGAATTTAACTGCAAACTGATATTTTTTTTTAAATAGACAGTGACAACACTTGCAGTCCAGTGGCACATTGTTATTATTAGTGTATGTTAAAATGCAGAAATAACACTGGTCAGGCATTGCTTATCAAGGTTCTGTTTAATAACAGATGCTCAAGAAAAGATTTCAATACAGTTCTGAAATTTAGCAGACTGGAAAAACCAGAAGTCATATTGCTCTTTTCGGCAACCTAGATCAAATGCAATCTAAATGCATGCAATGGCTACACCACCTTTGAACCAAGAGGTACTGAATATGATCAGCAATGCGAGCATTAGTTCATATAACATCACCATAAATAAACATTTACACAGCATATAATCTGGCTATCAAATATACGATGCTCTTCCAAAATAGAATAAACTTTCTACAAAGCTAGTACAAATGGATTTAAGAAATATCTCTCCCATAGTACTGTATGTCACATCTATTTACACAAAATACAAAGTAACTGATTGAACATAAATTATATATTGTGCTTCTATATGTTTTCTAGCATGCTTTTCATTTCTAAAACATTTTCACAGAAAAAAAAAAACATTTCACAGATGTAAACAATAATCGGAGTCCTGACACATATACATATATTTATTGTAATTGATGCTTAAACAAACTGCGATTTTCTCACACCTTTCTATTTACATATTTTGGAACCATAACAATCTCAAATCCCCTTACAACCAACAATCCCTGATTTTTTTCACTTTAGTGGCATCAGCGGTTTAATCAAGGTGTGACAGGATGTCGTGCCTGTGTGCGATCACCAACCCTGCGATCACCATAAATCTAAATAACAAAACCAAACCATTTAAATCCTGCTGCAGTGGAAAAGAAAGTTTATTCCTCCATACTGAAATCAGTGGAGTTTAAATGTTAGAAGACATCATAATATAGCTTAATCATCATAGAATTTGCTCCCAAACTTGCTGAGAATCTTAAAACTACAGCAAACCACACCGCATGTGTTAACAGTGCAGCTGTGGTCGAAGGGTCTCAAATTTTCAAAGTGACTGGCTTTCTGACATCATGCTTAAGTGATAATTAAAGGGTAAGGAGCTGTCAGGTTTCAGAGTCAGACACAAGACAGTTGTGAAGCAGGAAGTAACAGAGCCGGGAGCAAAGCACAAAACCAAAAAACACAGTGAAGAAGAGCTGGTTTCAGCCATGAGGATGATGTCTGGTTAAACATCAGCCACATGCACCGAGCTAACGGGGGCTTAGTAAGTGATAGTTATGTAGATTTTGTGACATTTAATCCAGTTACGCAGTATGCAGCATCTAGTATTTTGGGAAAAGCAACTAATATAATTAATAGTGAACTTACAGTATTAAGAAGAGATGCAAACTGCTCTTTTTGTTTTATTTTAAGGGCATATTTCAGGGCTTTCAGTGCATTAAATGTCCAGACTCCATGTTCGTCATTATTATCAAAGACAACTATGAACAATATTCAAACAAACAAACAAATAAATAAATAATGGTTAAATAAATCGAAAACCAGTTGGTGCACATTAATGATCAAAACCGTCTTTTTATCACATTTTTAGCTAAAGGAGGGAAAAATAACACAGACACGGAGGAGGAATGACACAGCACGAGCAAACATTTAGTGGAGTGAGATCATGTCCTCATGTGGGCTCTCTGCAGGTCAACTCATCATCACAGCCGTCTCCAATCTCAGATGAGCCTGAGCGCATCGTTCTCAGCCTCCGTGTAGTACCTTCTTGTTTAGAGGCCAAATATTTCCACGCATTTTCTACTACGCAGCTGTCAGCTCTATCAGGTGTTGAGAACTCCAATTCAGTCTATAGACATTGGCAGGAGAGAACGAGGGCTGGTCTGAAGCAGACGTCCGTCCCTGTGCAGTTGTTGCCCATCCAGTCAACATCGGACGAGAGCTCTCAATAAGCTAGTCATCATTAGCAGCACAGCTGTGGCTGCCGTGATAGTCAAAATGGAGTTCCAACCTACCTCACTCCCCTGAGGGAAGACAGGAAAAGACTGATGTTAAGAGTCAGTAGAGGCTCTCCGTCAGCCATAGAAAAACCATTTGGAAGATAGGCTTCTTCGCTGTCTTACAAAGAGTGAGATGAGAGGTTTGTTACTGCCCTCATGTCTGCGCATTAAGTATGGAGCGGGAACCAGGGAGGCCATTAGCTTAACATAAAAGCTGAAGCTAGGACAAAAAGCTAGCCTAGCTCCATCCAAGATTCCTAAATACAACATACTCCTGCAAAGCTGATTAACATGTTGCATCTTGTTTGTTTAACCTGCACACAAATAGAAACATAAAAACAACAATTTGTGGTTTCAGGGTTGTTCCATGCTGTTACTATTTCTTGACGAGCAACAGTTAATCTGTCCGCCCACCACTTAACTGCTTCCTGTGGGTTGCGGTGACAATGAAGACGAGAGGTTGTAGCGCTTTGACGGCAAGTTGTTGTGTACAGATTAAACAAACAAGATACGATATGTTACTTACAGGGATTCAGGAATACAGGGATTACTGGTATGAATATTTTTGAATTTTAGACGGAGGCTCGCTAGCTGTTTCCCCCTTTTTCAGTGTTCGTGCTAAGCTAAGCTAACTGTGTCCTGACTGTAGCTTCATATTTAAAGCACAGAAATGAGAGTGGTATCAGTCTTTTCTTCTGACTCTTTGCAAGAAAACAAACAAGCATGTTTCCCATAATGTTGAACTATTTCTCTAAATAACTTATTCAGTACCATATTTTGTTATAATTTGCCAAACTGCCCACTCGCCCCATGTCCACCTTCCATAAATGCTTAATGTCATTATCTACCATCACTCTCTGGAGATTTTTCCAGTGGGTTTAGACCCTCCCATAACAACCACCACTCTAAATGAATCTTGAGTAATGGTTCATATTAAAAGGTCAGTTCACCCAAATAGCTCAATAACATATTTTCTCACTTACCTCTTGCAGTATTGAACCACGCAGATGCAACGCCCAGGTTAAAAACCGTGTTCTGATTATTCTGGGCAATCCACAGAAAATACTGAAAACTGTTTCTGTGAATTATCCAGAATAAACGAGAACAACCCCTACATTCAAACAAACAGATAAGACCAACACGAGATAAGGTATGTGAGAAGTCGTGTTTTTATGTTATTTGGGTGAACTGACTCTTTCATATCTGTGTGTAAGAACCATATGTGGCATTAGGCATCACATAGAGATAAGCTCCTCCCATACCTTGCCCTCTGGGACGCCAGCTCCGACAACCAGCACCAGACCACAGCCACTATTACAATCATTCCTATGAAGGGGATGGAGAGAACAGGGTGCTCAGACGGATGGATGAATCTCTGAGGAGGGAACAAAAACAAACACAAGGACCATGGGGATGAAGGGAATGAATGAATGGATGGACTGAGGAGGCAAAATAAGGAGAACAGATAAAAACGTGACGACAGCACAAATGGACCACTACGGTAAATCATTAAATAAAAAGTGAGATATGGTCTATGGCTGTGATATAAAGGGGGAGGGTGGTGATGGAGTGGTTTACATTTCCCGTTATACAAAACAATGCATAACTGCGTGGTGACATACGCATCGGCTCAATGTGAGTATGTGTGAGCAGCCCCGTGTGGCATTTATTGGCTGCATGTGATGTTATGGTGACAAAAAAAGAAACACATACAGCATGAGCGTTGTGACTAGCACATGGTGATATTTTTGTCTCTCTATCCTCATTTTGTAGCTCACTCGCTTTGCTAAATTTGTTGTCATACAGGCTGAGAGGTCATGGACATTCAGAGAACAAGGACAGCATCAGAGACAGGCACGGGTAGACAGTTTGACACAACGCAGAGACATCTCATCACGGCTGTTGTAGACAAAACACAGAGTTTTAGTCCTGTTTGCTAACTACAGAAAACATGCAGGACCATGTTGGTGTTCACAACACAGCACTCTGCATTGCTTCCAACCAATTTCCAAAACAAGGCTCCAAAGTTTATTTCATGTTTTTCACTTCTTTTCTGATTTTTGGATGCACATTTCCTTTCAGCGAAAATCAACTTGCAGAACATTGAGTCTGTCTTCGTGAGGTAATGTAGCTGAAACCACAGATTGTCCTCGGGTGGGTGCGTTCAAGTGCCACACTGCTGCGTTCACAAACTAACTGTGTTGCCAAAAAGTCAAACCCAGAGGACAAACAATGAGCAAATATAGAGGACACGAAAGGGATGGTGAATTTGGTGGCTGCAGCTTCTTGCATTCAGAAGGCTGCAGCTCAACTTAAAGAGTTTTGGATGTTGCAGTTCCCCACTTGAAAACAGAAAAGCAATAATAGTTTAATTGTGATAAAAGAAAACAGGGAAAGCTGTTAATTGTTCCATTGTTTCAAATCATTTTTCATTTCTCTGCAAGTTGACTCTCATACAGCACATTATTAAAATGCATAGATAGAGTCTAAAGTAGGAAAAGCATTAAAAATCTAAAGGTCATTTAATTACTTTTCCTCTGCTGAACAATATGTGCACTGGATTCAGTAATAAAATAAGCATCCTTTGCTTGGTGGCCGAGCGCCTTTTTGCGGATTTTGTGTTTTTGTCCAACAACAGTATTAAAGCATTGCTGTCACAGACACAGTGGGGGGAAAGCTTCCCCAGCCCAAAGCACACAATAAATACTGATATGGGCTGACAGGCCAGGTCAGTTCATATCAAACATATATCGCTACAGTATGAGACACATAAAAAGTGGGCTCAACAGACACAGGATACAGTAGGTGTGATGTGAGGTGTGTTAGGTGTTAGTTGACAGTGTGCAAGGACAAAACGTTTCTTTAATCATGTAGAAATCAAGGCTGGAGGTTCTTCAAAGCTAGAATAAGTTCACAATAAATGAGCTGAGAACAGCCTGCTGTACAGAACCTCATGTCATCAATGCAAAGCAAAGCTAACCACACAATCTAAATATCATAAGGACTGACATCATTAACCATTTAAAGCTGAATATTTCAATCAGTTTGCCTTCTTCTGATACCAACTGTACACCACCGTGTTATTCACGTCTGCCCCTCACCTGAGCGCCCTCTGACAGCTTCTCCAGCTCTGCCTTGCAGCGCTGCAGCTCCTCCTCCAGCTCCGCTCTCTCTCTCTGGCTGCTGTCATACAGTACCTGCAGCTCCTGCAGCTCCATCTTCAGACCGTCACACTGGGGGAGACAGAAGGCAAATGCTCAGTCTTTTGCTTACTGCATTTAAAAACCAGTGAAACCAGTTTTAGCGTATTTGATTGAAATCATCATACCTTAAATCATAATGCTTCACTCATACTTCTAATCAATCCACAAGGCACTGCTTAGACATGAAGGCATCATACCTCTCTCTGAACCTGTGAGGCCTTCTCCTCCGCCTGTTTGAGCTGGTCCCTCAGGGAGAAGATCTCCGCGATGCCTCCGTTCCAGCCGGTCGGTGTCATGGGCTTCCCGTCAAATGAAATATTCTTCTGGATGGAGGCGTCCACCAGGCGACAGTTCTCAGACTGGGCCATGGTCATGTAGCTCTCTGTCATGACCTCATCTGAGCCGCTCTCCACCTCCTTCCCCTCCGTGCCCTCTGCTGCGTCTTCCTCCTTCAGCGACAGGTACACACTGGAGCTGGAAGAAAAGGATGAAATGCTGAAGGCTACAACAAACTTTCAGAAATATCTGAAAGCTCAAAAACGGGCTTCAATTACTGTGATCAAAGGCCGGAAATGGCTGCATTGCTATTTTATGTGATAATCAGAGAGCTTGTTAGCATTTTTCTGCTCTGTCTTGCCAAATGCACAATGCAGAGATTTCATTGTGTTGTCTGATAACTGTTATTTGTGGTTCTGCTGCAGACATGCCACCAAATGTATCTAGCCAGCCTTGTAATAGGAAAAAATGGATTACTTTCATTTTCGTCTTATCTTTTTTTTTTTTTTTTACCATCAGTTAATTATATAGTCTATAAAATGTCAGAGGAAATGAAAATGTTTCTCATTTGTGTGTTCTGTCTGACCAATAGCCCAAAACCTAAACTGATTTTTTTTTTTTTTAAATTACATTCAAATACATGCAGCAAATCACATTTAAGAAGCTGGAGCGGGAGAATGTTCAGCGTTTTAGCTCCATAAATTCAATCTGCTTAATTTTTTTAAATTGTTGTTGCAAAATACCATCGCAGGGTCCATTGAGTAGCTGTTTTAGTCATCCTGCTGTTGTTACTTCACCACTCTAAAACTAAAAGCCTCACAAAGTCTCACAGAAATCAAATCAGTGCACATCATTAAAAAAAATCTTAAAACTCATTTTTTTAATTTGGCTTTTCCTCGATTTTACAACTATTACTGTGTGGGTTATTTCTCCCTGTTGTATATGTTGTCTTCTCTGTGTCCTCTATCTCCATTTTCCCCTTTTTCTTCCTCCTGTAAAGCACTGTGCAACTTCTGTTTCAAGTTGCTCTATAAATAAAGTTTGCTTTCGATGCATCACAATCTCTTCCTCAGCAGATGGAGAATGCCCAGTTCTCCATCTGCTGAGGAAGAGATTGTGATGCCTTCAAAAATTTCAGAGCAGCTGCTAAAAGGATCTTGTTTGCAGATTGTTTTCAAGCTCAGGACTGAACTTTCAGTCTCACAATTGTTGTCGATTAATTCTCTGTCAATCCACTAATCAATTACTAAAGTTTTACTGCTGTAATGAAACAGATGGCCCGTCGTCTCTAAATGAGACATGACGTGAATTGGCTGTGAGCAGGGGGTAGTATTCCAGAGGGTCTTCCCTCCGGCTGATCCAGTGGGCACAGCTGATGAGCGAGCAGCCATTGACCTCTCACCATGTCCTCTGTCTCTGCAGCAGCTGCAGCCTCTCAGAGAGACGTCTGTTGTCCTCCTTCAGGGTCTGACACTCCTCCTTCAGCATACGGCACTCCTCCTTCAGCAGGTCCACGTCACCTGACAGAACAGCGAAGGTCAGAAATGAAGATATTCATATTTCTATCATTGTATTGTTAAGAAAATGCAAATAAATGAATTTCAAAAAGTAGCTTGAGGCTTTAACATTATCATAATACATATAGAATATATTAAAGGAATAATTTGACATTTATGAAATATACTTATTGGCTTTGTTGCTGTGAGGTAGGTGAGACGCTTGACATCACTCTCATATGGACAGCAGTCAACTGGTTAGCTTAGAATAAAGAGTGGAAACAGCTAGCCTGGCTTTGTTCAACGGCCACAAAATCTACCACACACCTGTGTAGGAACCTAAAATGTCAAACTATTCCTTTAGGATGAAAGCCCCTTGCATATAAAATGTTTTCATGAAGGACTATAACAATGACATACAATATTAACTCTCGTCCCTCAGTCCCACCCCAGGCTCAGCTGCAGAGCCCAGCGATGACATCATGTGTTCAAAGTGTGTGTCCCTCCCCCTCATGACTTCATGTCCCTGCTATCCTAAATGCAGACACACATCTGCGTGCGCGCACACACACACACACACACACACACACACACACACACACACACACACACAAACACACAGCACTCCCCTCGCAACACTCAGCAGTCACATTTGTAATTTGTAATATTTATTAAACCCCACAAATGATTTATGTGCCTGACTGCAGGATGCTAACACGATGTGAGATTGGAACAAGAACATCATGCTTTGTTTTCATAATATCAGCCACAAAGACGGATCATGGGCTATTTGTGAGAGTTGGGAGTTGGATAAATTCCACAGTACAAGCAGAGACAGTGGGTTTGTGTCTTTTAGTGGGTCCTTCTCACTGGTGGCTGTTTACACGAGGTGTGAAGATGAGGTGCAAAAGAAGACGTATTGTATTTTAGCTTTGATGTACTGTAAGTAAAACAAAGTTGTAAGAGAGGAGAAGGTATGCGTGCAAACACCACCTCTGTTTTTCATCCCTCTTCTCTTACATCCATCTGTACCTCCTCATGGTTTCTCGCTCGTTACTACACTGCTCCTCGTCCCTCACCCTCTCTCCTCTCGGCCTCCCTGCGCTGGCTCTTCATGCTGATCTCGGCCCTCAGCGTGGTGATCTCCAGCTCGTACTCCTGTGTCTCCTCGCTGAGGCGCTGCAGCTCGGCCCGCCGGCGACACAGCTCCTCCTGCAGCGAGGCGATGTCGTTCTCCCTTTCTGCCGCCGCCTCCTCTGACGCCTGCTGGAGCAGGAGCACCTCCTCCTGAGCCACACGCAGCTCCTCCTGGGCCTCGGCCAGCTCGCTCTCTTTCTCCTCCTCCAGGCTGTCCATCTCCTCCTGCACAGAACGCAGCTGGGCTGCGGGGAGAGGAGGAGGAGGAGGAGGAGGAGAAATTTCCTTTATGGGGGCTGTGTGGGTGATACTGCAGTACAAGTATAGGGGTGTATGTGTGTGTATATATGTGTGTATATATGATCTCACCTGAAGTTTTGTAACAGTGGCGCTGTATGTGTTTGTGTGTGTGGGTGGTGTGTTCTTGCACGTGCATGTGCCTGTGTGTGTGTGTGTGTGTGTGTGTGTGTGTGTGTGTGTGTGTGTGTGTGTGTGTGTGTAGGTGTGTCTGTGTATGTGTGTGTGCACATGCTGTATGTGTGGGAACCATTTGAGAGAGGAGCTGATGTAACTGACGGTAACAGTAACTGTTTTCAGGGTCAGAGTCGGATTATTAGTATCTTCAGGAAAGGAAAATCTTCTCCACTTCACATAATAACAACCAGAAGTACAATGATACAAGGAAACGGTGATAAAACCGGTAATAACTTGGTTAAACAATTCTTGAACTAATGCACGGAATAGTTTGGCATTTCCCCAACTAACAAAGATAATACGTTGCAGCTTTTACAATAATGCTCCACTCCTTCTTCTTCTATGTTTCTTTGTATGTGTAAGGATTGGGTTTGGAAGATTTTCTTCTTTATTCATTTTTTCCCTCCTGCACTCGGAGCCATTATGCTCAGTTCTTTGGATATTGTGCATTTCATTTACCCCCATGACAGTGCTCATTTCTGAAGAACCACTGTGTCTGAATGATTTCTTGATTTACTCATGTCTCCCAAAATGTAATAATAATCGGTCCCAATAGAGTAAATAAATACCCCCAAAGCAATAAGCCAAATTACAAAGAATACAAGTTACATCCTCATGCACATATATAGCACTGTCTGTCTGAGATATTCAGAATATAAATCAAAAATAATCAATCAATAATGAAAGAGGAGCGAATAAACCAGTTGATGGACTAGTCTCTCTTATTTTTCTGGGGTTTATCAAAGTGAAAAACTTCATTGCTGAGTGTTTTACTTTGTTGGTACCTTGTAGATTCTGAATCTGTCGAGTGAAGGTTTCAGCCTGATGGGCACTGGCCAGACGCTCATCCTCCAGCAGACCTGGTGGAGAGGTGAGGAGAGGAGTGGGGAGGAGTGGGGAGGAGTGGGGAGTGGGCAGACAGATAAGAGGAAAATGTCACTTCAGCAGGCCAATAGAAAGATGACAACTTGATAAGCTGTTCAACCTTGAGGCATGACTGAATGACTGCAGTTTTGTGTGTCTGCCTGTGTGTTAATACAAGACCACCAGTATATTAGATTTGAGTGTGGTGATTTATACATTTTATTTTCATTTTTTATATTTTTAAAATGTAAATGTCATGTAAATCTCTCTCTTTCTCCCTCGCAGTGGCATATAATGTCATTGTCAGTCAGTCTGTCCACCACTTTGACTGAAACATCTCAGCATAGGTTGCCATGAAATTTGGGACATTATTCACGGTCCCCAGAGGATAAAGTCTTCTGACTTGTTGCTCCCTGATTTTTCCTCTCGTGTCATCATCAGGTCAAAACTTTTAATTTTCCCAGTGATTTGGTTTTATCACCAATTACCTGCAATCTTATGACTTTCACGTTACTGAAAAATGTCAAATATTAGCATGCTAATATGCTCACATGAACATGATAGACATTATACCTGCCTAACATGAGCATGTTAGCATTGTAATCGTACTGTACTAGCACGCTAACATTGGCATTTAACATGAATACAGCCTCACAGAGCTGCTAGCATGACCTTTGAGTCGTTTAGTTTCGTTTTCTGCTTACATCATATTACAAGCAGTCTACGCTCTAAGTGGTGAGCGTAGTGAGATAAGAATTCAGTAGTATGATTAGAAACTTGTATTACTGATCAGTGAAAATCACAGATCCTGTTGATCTGTACCTACACCTCACCTTATATCATTCTCTGACAATGTACACTCAGGACCCCCCACCACCTCCACCATCTCCACCCCCCAACAGCTGCCAGCAGCCAGCAGCCAGCAGCTGACTGTTCCCAGTGGGAGTTGACCAACCGTGATTCCTCAGTGTGGTCTCGGACACCCAGTCTGGAAGCTTCCCTCAGCAAGCGCTCAGATGTCTGAGGAATGCCTCTCCTGCTGCCAGACAAACAACTGAGCTCACCACGCCATGTCTTTTAGTATGACACACAGTCACATACACACACTCACAAATACACACACACACTGAGCTCACTGCGGCCCCATACCCAAGGCCTTACTCACTGCTAGTGTCCCTGAAAGTTAAGCTCATCATTTCTAAGGTATGATGTGATGCTCCATTTAGCGGTTATGAGGAACTGACCGTGTCAGTGGCTGCATATAAGCATTTATGCTTCTCCATGTTCTGCTTGATGTTGATGAACGGGGGATGTCTGTGGTGGAAAGTTAAGCTGTCCAGGTAAAGGACAGGAGTGTTTTCCTGTGGTTGTGTGGGAAGGGTTGAAAAATTGTAAACAGTCGCCGAGATGCAAATTGATTTATTTATTTATTTTTTTAATTTTATTGTAATAACAATTAAGGTTCAGATCTCCCAAACAGGAATCCCCTCCCATCTTTCAACATAATAAATTTGATTGATTGAGAGGAAAGACTCCAGATGGCAAAAGAGCTGTGAATGGTGTTTTTCCTTTGTCTTATTTAAGCGTGTTATTTGTCAATCTGGATCTTATTCCCAGATTTTGTCCACTTTGTTTATTGGTCTGGATGACATTTAACCCACCGCCTCGATTGCAGAGATTTGGCACTTTGGCACAATGATTTTCAATAACTCTTTACATGCAGGTTGAAAATGGTGACCGCGTCTCATTTCACAAATTATTGTTGAATGCAAATTGCACATACATCCACGAGCCAGAGAGTGATGCATAGCATGGCATAACCACTTTTTGGTCATCTTGCCAATGACTTACCTGCCTTATTTATGCAAGCACACCAATTTGCTTATGTTAGTGTGAGTTCCATTTATCTTGTGTTTTGGCTGGGGAAATAGTAGCAGCGAGCACAAGAAGATGGTTAACGTCTGCAAAATAAAATAACAAGCTAAACACTGTGCAGATTGCATTGCCTCTATACCACTGAAGGAGATTCCAGTTCTGGCAAATTGCATTAAATCTGCTAGGTAGTTTACTGCAAGAGCAACAGATATATCCAGGGGTTTACTTTCAGTTTGACTCAATGAGTGTTTGAGAAGATTTCTTTGAAGTTTTGGGGATTTTTTTCCCAGATCTGCGTTATATAAATCTCTGTATCTGAGGATGATGAGTAAAATGTTTGCATGGATCATAGTCATAAGGGACAAAAATATGAGAATAAAGTTGACAAATGTCTGAATTTCCCTGTAAATGCAGGAAATTGTGTGCGGAGGTACAGAATTTGGGTTATGTGGAGGACATTTGTATTCAATTTCATAGATCTTTATTTCAGGTCGGATGGCTGTTAGTAAATACTGAATAAAAGATTGTGAGAAAGGAAGATTAATGATTAAAAGCGTTTAATAATGAATTAACACCACAAGATGTCTCAGTGGAGGTCTCACCTTGCAGCTCATGGAAGCTCTCCTGGTGTTTGTTGGAGGTCTCTCTGGCATCATCCAGCTCCAGCAGCAGCTGCAGCACCTGGGCCCTCAGCTCCTCCAGCTCCTGCTCCTCTGTCAGCGGCTCCTGCTCCTTCCTCCTCTTCTCCTCCCCTTCACCTTCCTCCTCCTTCAGCTTCTTCTCTTCCCCCTCCTCCTCCAGAGCTCTCTCCTGGTCCATCTCCTCCTTCTCGTTGTTCTCCTCCAGGACGCCTCTCTCCTTCGCTGTTATCTCGTTGTCCATGGTGGGGCTGCACTCTGCTTTCAGATCACACGGGTCATCTGACGGAGAGATGACAGCGATATTAGAAAGGGATGCCTGATTGGGAGAGAGAGGGAGACAGAGAGAGATTTACAGGTGACATGCCCCTCTGTCATCCCAAATTCAGTCATGCTTTGAATGCAGCATGGATTGTGTTTTCTTTTGAATCAACAGCACCATCTGGTGATTAGAGTGGCACTGAGTCTTCTGCACACCAACCTCTATTTCACTCATGTACCTTAATTTAACACACTAATTTAAATACTGACAACACTCCTGTCCTTGAGATCAGAGCTGAGATTTTAATAGAAAGGAAACAAGAAATCCATTAATTTGGGGGGAAATGCATCAGATTTTCTGCCTATAAATGACTAGCCTGTCAAAGTTTTGATACTGTGCAGCTGTTAAATGAGGCAGCACTCATATAAAATACATGCTGATGACAATTGATCACAATTTTATGACACACACGAAACATCTTTGTTTCACACGTTCCTCTATCTGCACGGTGATTTCTGACCAGTAGATGGAGTGAGTTAGCTGACACAATGCGGAGAGGGAAGGGGGGAGGTGGGCCTGTATGCTGAAGCAATCACTATGACTCACCACTCAACAATGCACCTCAAAGTTCATAATAACACAAGCTAGCACTCATAGTAAGAGAGATGTGACAAAAAAACACACATCTTTCTCATATTACAGTCACATTACATCTGTTTTCCTGGTTCCTTTAGACGGCCCGGGCTGGGTCAGGAGCTGCTGTTAATGTGAGCCTGTAAAGTCCAATGAGACATTGTGCTGTGTAATGTAGGGATATACTAATAAACCAGATTTGACAGCATCAACAGCTGTCGCCCGCTAGAGCTGCAAAGACAAATGCAGAGTGGGTCAGAAAACTAGAAAGGAGGGCATCATTCACGCCACAACAACGGGATGGTAAACTCCCATTTGACTAGGAAGAAAGGTCTGTTCCCATTAGTCAGATGAGATTTTCCATGAGGCAGGAGAGGTCAGAGCTGAGTGGAGATTATATTCAGTGTTAGTTTGTTCTTATGTCTGGTTCAAAGGTAAAAAAAAGCCTCAGTTACTGTCTGATCCCACAAAATTCTGCTTATGTCTCACACATTGACCTGCTATCATTTCTCTCTTATTTCTCAATAACAAGTCAAGTCAATTCAAGTCCATCTGAGAAATAAATTGAGCATCACACATTCCTGTTCCAGTGGTCTCTGAGCGCCTCAGAATCGCTGTTTGTACTCAGGAAGCAGAACGAGGACTGAAGAGGGGAATAGTGTCTGATGTGAGACAGAACTGAGAGATGTGATGAGAAAAATGGTGCAGCAGGGGACAGAGCAAGGCATTAACTAAAGATCTACCTAATTAAGAGTGATGCTCACCGGTGTAATCTCGGCTCAGGGGATGCTTCCATTTCTTGTGGTAATTATTTCTCTGCCGTGTTGTTCCCCTCACCAGATGCAACTATTTCCATCACAACCAAGCACATGCAACATACTTTCTGTCATAAGTGTATGACATTAGCAGCAGGCTGCACCCTTAGTCCTTCCTGTCTCATAATAATGTTCATTTAAACAATGCAGCCCCTGAGAGGCAAGTGAGAGGTTTCATGAGCACTGGGCTATTTTGTCATTAAACTTTGATGCTGCTGTAATGAGTTAGTCATAAAGAAGAGCGCTGGAGCCGGGTGGCAGGGAGAGAGCTGGAGCTGCTTGTATAGCCAGCGGCAGCAAAAGGCCATCAAGAGACAAAAGGCTTCCCACTGAATATCACTCACATCCAAATCCTCCAGGACGCCCAGCTCAGGGTGCAATAACTCGGAAAGCTTCAGCTCATGTGATCTGTGCTGTATTTTATTTAAAAGGTTTTGTAGATGTTGCATTCAGATGGACACAAACTACAACTGAAAGTGTGAAAATATGGCAAGAATGAAGCATTGTGCACACTTCTAACACGCTTAGGATATCCACTAATACTCGACAGACGTGGCAGGCAAGAAAACCCTTCCCACCTTCCTTTGATGGCATCTTTGCAAAGGCATTAACCTTCATCTTATCAGGGTACCCCTCAACGTCCTGTAACTCAACAAAGCCACCTGACAGAGTCACCCCCGCTGACCAGTGTTCCCAGTCTGTTTGCCGTCCTAGCTTTTCCCAACAGCTTGCTAATCATGTCTCTCCTTGCAGAAGCTTTATCACCTCACCTTGTGAGTGAATGTCAAACATATTGTGCAGCAGAATCAGCTGCAGTGACACCTGTGATCACTCCACTGCATTCTTGGCACAGTGCTGGTCTTTAGTCACGCAGGGATTGCATTAGACATGGATGCTGCATGCACAGAAGAGCAGGGACGGGCAGGAGAGTCATCTCGGGAGCAGTGTTACAGCTCCAGGGAGAGGATGGCTTTATCTAGCCACAGCACATTCCTTCGTAATCACGTTGCAGCAAAACACATTGAAAATGTCACCGCAAACATTGTGCTTTCGAAAAGAGACAGCAAGCAGGCTGAGTGTTCTTTGTCAGCGTCTCGGAATAGCTGTCTGAGATTAAATTTAAACATTAATGTAGCAACACAAGGCCTTTGTTTTGCTTTTGATTTGGTGTTCAGTGATGGAGTGAGGACTGTAATGGAATTTGCACTTTGCAAAATTGAAGAGCAGAGTGAGGATTTTAGCAAACAGAGGCATGCTGGGAGAGCTGCTTTAACCTGGCACCACAGGAGAGTATGATTCTGTCATGAGAGTTATCTGTGTGTTTAATATGCAGCAAAAACTGAAGTGCAGTCTGACAGTGTGATGGAGCAGATAACAATATACAGAAGGCATGTCTGCATAAGGAGTTTTTTTACCTTAACACATTTCTTACAATCTCGATCTTCATTTTTCACAATGCTTCATGTATTTGGGTGCAACTTGACTTGAAATGTGGTAGAAATTCACCTTCTTCTCGCTGCGACTGCTAGTTAAATATCTAATTTTACGGTATTTAGGGTAACATCTGCGGTCAAATCAGCTGTGAAAAAAGAAATGACGGCTCCCTGAAACAGGAGGCTCCCTGCAGGTGTAGTGTGATGGTCGCCTTGTGATGAACCAAGCTGAAAATGGGACTGGGCAGAGTGGTGGTGCTGGAGTTGCTGGTGGCAGCGTTAATAGTTTGAGTGTATGTGCAGCATTTTTGTGTTTGAACTTTTGATTTAGCGTCTAAAGTGTATAAGAAAATTGCATGAATTTATACTGTGTGTGAACATCTCTGTGTGCTCATACTTGTACCTGTGTGTGTATATACACCTTGTGCGCATGCAAGCTTGTGTATGACTGTGCACATATACAAACACACAAGTGCTAGGCATCTGTATGTATGCCATGGATCTCTGCAGCTGTGTAGGAGGCCATGCATAATGCACACCACCCCCTCCTACCCCAGCTTTGAAGCCAGCCCAGTACTGATGCTGTAGCTTTTCCCCGGCACTGGCACACTTCCTCAGCAACACATAATACAGAGCAGGGAGGGAGAGTCGAAAAAGGCGGACCATGTGAGAGCAAGAGACAAAAAGAGGAGACAACAAGAGAGATGGAAGGAAGGAGACTACTCCAGCTGCTCCCCTCCTCGTGAAAGTAACAGGAGGCAGGTGAAGCCGTACACAAGTTCATCTCCATGGTGACCTCTGCACACCATATGGAAAGTCACCTTGGTAATAAAGCTATGTTTTTGCCCACAGATCTGCTTACCATGGAAACGTTTCTCACCGCTATTTGCTTTGCCCCACAGAAAAGCCCAAGTGATCTTATCAGGTCTCCATGAGGCCCACATAGTGAGGACTTCAAACTGCGTGAGACTCGGCAGCTTGAGATGAGGAGAGAGCTACGCTGGGCAGAGGGCTCGCGAGGTTAATGTGAGTTTATCTCTACGACTCTGTGTGCTTTGAACCTGAAAACTCCAGGCAACGTGAGGAACAACAGAGGCAGCAGAGGACAAGAAAAGAAACAGGAACCACAAGCACCCAAGAGTTGGACTGACTTAATGAGCCGCTCTGTTATTTAAATGGAAAATCCATGTTTGCACTTTCAAAGGGAAATAAGAGAAAGTGGGTCAATGGAATAGAGAGGCATTGCAGAATGTGCAATAATTTGGCCTCATTAGATGAGCATGCACAAATACTGTGTCAGTGTGTACATACTGTAGGTAATTGATTTAGGGAATATGTTTTTTTATGGCATTGTGTGGCTGTGTGGCGGTGCAGTGTGTGTACATGCACTTGTTGTGTAGCTATTCCATTAAGGGATATGAATGGTGACAGATAACAAAGCATGAAAACAAGTGATGCGGTAATAATCCATTTGATCACAAATCAGCGCCTCCTACCTGAAAGTAATCTCTGTGGAAGGTTTTACATCAGTTAAATCACAGAGGAAACATGGGATACCACAGCTCACCACGTAGCTGCCAAATTCAAAAAGGATAAAGAACCAGCAAGAGAGAGCGGGCGTCTAATGATAGGTTGAGCCGAGCGTTTCTGCGAGGGAGACGAAAAGTGAGGAAAAAATCCATAGAATAAGCTGCAAGAAGGAGCCGTGAGTTCACGAACCTTCTCTATTCACTCCAAAGTTTCAAGAATTTTTCCATGATGCAACCAAGAGTGAATAAAAAAACATGTGGCACACTCACTTTTGTCAGCGACCCGCAGAGTGCCTTGAGAGCTTGTTTTAAATTGAAGCACTACAAGTCTGACTGGGGGAAATGGGGATGGGATGGTGTGGGAATACACGTCAGACTTCAGGGCTTCAGGGCTGAGAGAGAAGGAGCTGGGATACCTGAGAGTGGAAAAGCATGCAAGATTTGTTTTCATTTAGCCCCATGACTGGCCACGTTAAACACTGATGTGAGAATCTCACTTTGTTGTTTTTCTCAGAGGCCTCTGCAGCTCCCACATCTACAAAGTTTGTCTAAGGCGGCAACTTTGCTGTTTGCTCCCAGAGAGCTGAGAAAATCCTGTTTGCGCACCCTCGGGAGGCATCACTGCTGATGTGAATTTCACAACGAGAGGGCACAACACTGGAGAGGACAGGAGAGAAATGCTGTGTGGGCTGAGGCACTGGCAGGTGCAAAGGTTTGCGCGTCTATGCGGGCGCATGGACGTGCATGCGTGTGTGTTGGAGGGTGTGTGGGCGCTGAAGAGAGCACAGGATTGCGATTGAAAGAGGGGGAAGAGATACTGAGTGGGAAAGCAGAGAGAAGGATGGCGAGAGATATGCATGGCGACTCGTGCAAGTGGGAGGAACAATATGGTGGCCGGTGGTTTTAAGACACACAGACAGCTTGCAAATGTCAAACAAGCCTCTAATGGTGTTTTATTGATCAGAGGGAGCGTGTGTTCGTGCAAGGGCATCTGTATTCCCTGTTGGTAGATGTAGGAAGTGATGTTAGAAGTGTTCCTTCCAGTGCAGTGTGGCATTCATTTCCAGAAGGACTGACAAAGCGTTGGAAATTAAAGCTGATAGAAAATAAGTACTGTTCAGAACAAAGCCACCTTTTGTTTTGAAGGACAAAAACGGTGACTTAGTCTGAAGAACCCAGACTGATGTCTCACTAGAGCTGACCTCAGCCAGGACAGAATAAATGCACTTTAATCCATTCAGATCCCCGAGTGTGTGTAATTCAAAAAGATTCCAGTTAATACTAGCCATGACTCAATCCACTTTTCTCTCTCTGCATGTCTGTCCTTATTATGGTCAATCAGTCAGGATTCACGCTACATTAAACCAGACACTTGCCATCACTAGATGCAGAATTTCCCGCTTTAAAAGCATGCCTGAGGCTGTGATGAAAGGAAAGAGATCCCAAGAGTAAAGATAACAGGAAAAAGCTTGTTAGGGAGGAAGAATTTCTCCTGAGACAGCATGTTATGATGGTCAATACACAGGCTTCAGCATAATAACTGTAATAAAGCAAATCACTCACTGAGCCTATAGAACAAAGTGGTTTCATAAGTCTAGAAGTAACCCACCAAATACATGTTTCTTAAAAGTTCAATTTTAGGACAGCACGACGCAGGAAGAGGAAGCCAGATTGTGGCAACCTGGCCGCCGGTCAAAGGGCCGCTGACCTGTGGTTCTCTGAGTCCCTCCACACCAATAAACATCCGCCCAGCAGTGTCCCACACAGAGCCGCACAGTCTGCACGCCCATTCAAAGCAAGCACAAAACACACTCTTCTTCCTCGGTGGGACACAGAAAAACATTCCACGCATTTCTTCCCTGAACGCACACTTACACAGTGCTGATACTGAGTGAGGCGAGAAGACAACGAGCTGCTGCTCGACATGAACACTGCGTGCACGTTCATCTGTGAGCAGAAAACAATTCAAACGCAAAGTATAGAAAGAATTCAAAGCTGGACTGAAAAGACACCCAACACTGCATGACTGCACTGAATTGTCAATCAGAATAACATATGCAACACAGCCTGGACTAATGACTATATTATTTCCTGGCCCTGGCTGCCAGCCATCCATTACCTGGCAGCATGTAGCCTCCATCAAATGTCCACAGCTGACAGTAATGCCCACTCGTCACTCAGTCTGTCAGCTCGACCACAGCTCTTAATAAAGACGGGCTTCCACGATAATCCCCACACCTCCTACCACCTGACCACCTTCCTCCAGCCCCTCCGCCTCCTCACTTCACCGCCACATGCCTCACTTTAGGAGTAAACACTGTAAGCGGGGATAAAGCATGGAGCCCTCAACCTTTTCGGCAGCTCACATCTCATCTGTAAGTGCAGGGCTAAAAATAGCAGCATCCAACTGCACTGAATAGACACACGCACGCACACACACACACACACACAGCGACGAAAACAGCTGCACAGACCTGTAGAGTCCAAAGCCTCCTCGATGAGTGGAGGTAAACGCAGTCCATCCATAGCCCCCTGAAGCTGCAGCAAAGAGGGAGAGACAGAGAAAGAGAGTGGGCGAGAGAGGGTCAGAGGCTCCACACGCCCACCTCAGCTGCAGGGAGAGAGAGAGAGAGAGAGAGAGAGAGAGAGAGAGAGAGAGAGTATGGAAAGTACTGAGCGCAGCGTCAAGCGCGCGCGCAAACAAGGCTGTACCTCGGGAAAATTTGGGGAGGATCCGGGGAGCTGAAGGCTGAACTCCGGAGCGTGGGAGAGATGTCGAAAGGGGAAGAGGGGAGGAGCAGAGTGGAGGGAAAGATGCTGTTTTCCAGACGGCAAGCTCCGTCTCCCGCACAGACCTCCCTCTCCCTCTCTCCCTCTCCCTCTCTCCCTCTCTCTCTCTCTCTCTCTCTCTCCCCCCTGTCTACTTTACACTCTGTTGACTCCTCTTGCAACTTCATCCTCACTATTTCCTCTTTTTTTAGCTGTTGTGATTATTTTCTTTGTTATGGACAACCTACACCACAGCCCCACAAACATAACCATCAGCACACTGCCATGCTCTGAGCGAGGGAACCCAGGCACACTGAGACAAGCAGCCACAGATACACAACAAACAGTCTCTGAATGTTTCATTCTTATTGACATCTTGGAGCTTCCCTTTGATATTATAGCACACCTTATCAAATATTAAACAATTTGGTAGCTCAATCCACCAGTGTGAAAGAGTAGGCAAAATAGTAGATCTCCAGTGAATGGCAATGCATCTAGCTGCCTAATGCTACTATAAATATAGAGAAACAAAGATTTGAATGTGTCAATGAGTGCAAAGATAACATCTGATGACAAACAGACTTCCACAAGGAGCTCAGAGGATCACAGGATCAAAACAAACTTTGCTTAAAGCGTTCACCACTCATCTGCACTTTCCCACACACACACACACACACACACACACACACACACACACACACACACACACACACACACACACACACACACACACGTATGTCCGGCCTCCATGACTTTACCTAAAATGAGATCCAGGCAGGCTCCTGCAGTGGAGGCTGACAGCTGCAACTGCAGATTACTGATCATTTCCCCTCCATTGTTCATTTCCTCCCCTCCTCTTGCTGATTCTCTCTGTTCGCTGCTAACGAACAGTGGCTCTTACGTGATAAACAGCATATACATACAGCACGTAGCACGCAAGGAGCCAGAAAGGTGAAGTGTGCATTGAAACGGACTGAAAATATCCCAGCACAGACACAGAGGAAAGGAGGGCCAGGCTTGAGTGTCTCGCTGGCTCATGCAGTAGGAGGATGTTCCTATCGCAGCGCTGTCAGAGAGCAGGAAGTGCTTGCAGACGTATACACACACAAACAATATAGTCACACACACATATTTAAAAAAAGCAGAAGTTTGTGAAACGGAAATAGAAAGAAGAAGAGTGTCTGTGTCTCTGTGTGTGTTTGTTTGTACCTGAGATGAACTGCAAGTGATTTCTTAGGGACAGACAATGAGGGATAAAAGATACCAGAGTGAGAAGACTGATGCCTGCTCATGAGCACTTCCTTCGCCGTGGCTCTGTGCAGCTTTCCTCTGGCAGCTGTAATCCCCAGATGAGGTGACTGAGCATGGAGGCATCTTTCAACTTGAAATCATCCCACAGTCTCCTCACCACACACAATAACAGCCTCCCCCTCACACACAGACACACACACACACAGGAAGGGAGAGCTGTGGAGTGGAGAAAGTTGGCTGACAAGGTGTTGATAATGAGCTGACAATGTCTGGCTTCATTCCACCCGTGTCACTCTGGTGTGGCAGGATTCCTGGTTGCAGAGCAGAACGGGCACAGAAGGGATGCAGATACCATCAAACTGTGGTCAAGCACAAAAATAATTCTCACTGTTTTGTTTGAAACTGCTTGCAGAGCCAGATGGGCGGGATGTTGCTGCCTCGGGACAGCTCACACACACTCAGCCATAAAGCTGTTGGCCAAAGCGCGCCGAGATGACTGCTAAGCATTGCACTGTTGGAAGACACTCTCCAATTTTTCTGTGCAGCAATCCCCACCCATACAATAAAGAACAACAATAAAAAGGAAAATCAAACTGTGAAAAGTGTCTATTGGACCAAGGTCTGACCGGCCTGCAGTGGGAGTGTGTTAGAGATGAGCTGTTTGTTCTGTAACGGAGAGCTGTCCCACGGAGTGTGAGGTCATGCGCAGGGAATCTATCCACTCATACTGTGCTCTTTGTTTTGTCCAGATTCAACAAGTCATATGCAAAGACGCCCACAGCTACAGTGTAGACCTCAGGAATGTGAGCCTGTAATTGGCATGTAGCACACACACACACACACACACACACACAAAGGGTAACCATATTTTCAATGTGTATCTGTGGCTTCACATTCAACATCCATGAGATCTTTAGTGGAATGATGGTTTGAACGGGAGTGTTTAAAAAAGGATTTACACAAAAATGTCCATCATGAAAAGGATCATCATGTTTGGTCCAGACTGAAATATCTCGATTGGATCAATTGCCGTGACATTTTGTACATACTTTTAAGGTCCCCAGACGATGAATCCTACTGATGTTGGTCAACAGGTCACGTTTTCAATTTGTTCCAGTACTGTGGACCCGCAAAACTAATGTTATTCCCATCATGCTCAGGTATTCTTTGTGTTCAGTGCTAGATAGCATATATTCTCCTGCTGATGTTAACATCTTCACACAGCAACTAACGTGTCAGCAGACTCCCATTTGTTGATTTTTCTAAAATTAAAACCAAAGGCTAATTATCATCTGCACTCCCTGGACAGGTTGATGTTTCAGAATTAGACAGACAAACTACATCAAAACACATTCAGGACTATCAAGTTGAATTACCGACTGGGCAAAGCTGGCAACTGCCGCAGCGCCCCTGAACCCCCATGTTTTATGCCACTTAGGGGCATTGGAACAACCTCTAAACACAACACTGACATATTAACACATTAGAGATTAGTTGTGATGAACATATTCCTCATTGGGATACATTTTGAGTCATGTTTGTGGCCACTGGACAAGTGTAAATCCAATATTCAACATCCTTTTAGCTCCTAAATTAAATTTCTGGGTCTTTAGCTGCTAAATGCTTCACTATGTTCACTATCTGCTGTTTGGTGCAGTGGGTGAACTGTACAGCCTGTTTATTAGAGCTTCTGTGCTGATAAGAGCAGTGAAATTGAGTCAAAACAGTAAAATTGTTGGCCATAAAAACACAAGAATAAGCTGAAAACACTACAGTGCTCCAATAGCTGGTTATAAAGCTTCCTGCAGAGGAGCCCTGAGACAATATTTAGCTTTAAGAAACACATTTTATAGGTGATATTGTGTTTGTAGGATGCATGAACCTAAATGGAGCTGTATGCAAAACTGGGACTACTTGTTTACTGGCTCTCCAGGTGAAATATAATGTTGTCGTGTGCAGTCTGCAGTATGCTTTTAATAGGAATTTGGAGGTGACAGATCACATGCACAGAGAGCAGGAGGAACAGATGGTCAAAATGGCTCCAAAAGCTCATGTCTCTATCAGGGCCCCATAGTGGTTTGATCGAGCCCTGAGTAAAATACAGCTTAAAAGAAAAGAGACCTAAATGCAGACATAGACCAACCAAATATCAGACCTCACAAATATGGTGCTGACTTTAAATAGATTTCATAGACACTGGTGCAATCAAAAGGAAAATATTATCAGTTATCATGCTGGCACTGTTGTTTCTCCAATAACCAACATTTCATCAATCAAGCAAAAGTACCATATGTTGTTAAATCTCTGAAATTAGTTCTAATGATTATAATTGCTTGTCCAGTGGCAGTGATCAAATAGCACACACTACAACCATTTGGCTGACATAATTTGCTTGCAGATACACCAGAGAGATGAACAGGCTGTATGATTACTCTCTAGTGACAGTGTATCATTGTCACTGTCAGCTGGCCATGTAATGGAACCTCAGCGCTATAAAAGACAGTGATTCACCCCACAATCCACTTTACAACACTGGGCTGCCAGCCTTTAACACCAAGCATCACTGCGGCGCACTACGGTTGCCTAGCAACTAAAGGAAATTGGAGGTGCCTTTGAATTAGGGGATTTTAAGAGGTGATTTATTTGAAGACCTCAGTGATAAATGTGTCCATAAATCTGGAATTTTCAAGTGGCCACGTCGTCGTCTTCGTCATTGGAAGGTCTAATTCTGGTCACAGACACTGCAGCGTCAGAGCTGCAGACCCTGTGCCTGCTGAAGTATGAGACTGTGGCTCTTCGCTGTATGCAGGATACATTTTTTTTACGTTATAGTGCAGTGGAAGGGGAACAGGGCCTGCTTCCATGACACCATAAACAGGAAATGGGAAGGGGCGAGTGCTGCCAGAGTTAAATCAGTGTGGAAGTTGCCAATGAGGTCAGAACTTTCCCATAATATGTGTTCATGAACAGAAAAAAAAAACACCCAAACACACACGTGCATTGATAAAAAAAAAAAAAAAAAAAAAAAACAGAGACAACAAATTCACAAAATGAAAACAAGCCATGCTTAAAGCTAATTCCATCCACACACTTCCCACTCTCTCCCTTCCTGGGAGTGAAAGAAAAAAATGTGTCCCTCTCACTCCCCCTCAGTAGACGAGAGCAGGAGTGAAGCTGCGGCGGTCCTTTTGGTGGCCTCCTCCATGCAGGTCCCATCCCCTACGGTCACCATGCCAACCTGTGTGAGGAGGAGGCTTCGCTGCAGGCCCAGAGAGACTCGACGAGGTTCTGGGATAATTAGCAGCTCATTATGGAGCCCAGTGAATAGGCCGAGGAGCTCCAGGAGCCACAAGGGAGGGCGCAATGGAAAACGCACAGGAACTGAGCACACATCAAAGGAAAGAGCTCACTTTTTAGATCGCATAAAACAGAGGAGAGAGATCGGGAAAGAAAATATTGCTCTCCATTCACACCTACAAATATAGCTCATAATCCCCATTTTTAAGCCTCTGTATGTGTGTGGGTGGCTGTGTGCATGCGTGAGTTAGTCAAGATCTCTGCATCACACCAATCTGAGTGTTTTTCTCCCTCCAGAGGCCTTAGTTGCTCCACAAATGCTTGAAACTAGTCCTCCCACACACATATACACACCCTCACACACAGATACAGGTGCGCACAACTCACCAGTCCACTCTGAAACTGATGCTGTCATAAAGTGCGGGAACACTGTGTGAGTGCCAGAGATCACCCAGTTAAGCTATCTGCCTATCATCCCCATTCCTGTTCCCATATCTCACAGAGTGCCTGTGCTTCTGCTTTCCATGCACGCAGGCACTAGTCACGCAGACTAAACCATGCACACCGCTGTGCCAGGTGACCCATATTGCAGTGCGGCTGAGTTTAACCGTGCATAAGCTTCATTTTGTGCAAGTGTGTGTTTGTGTGTGTCCCTGTGTCTCCATCTACTGCTCCCTGGCAGTGACATGCAGCAGTTATGCTGATGCTGTTATATCGTTGCATATGTGCGACATGTTGCATGTGATCATTTGATATTTAACATGCATATGATGTTATATGGGGCTGCACAGTGGCGCAGCAGGAAGTGCACGTGCCTCACAGCAAGAAGGTCGCAGGTTCGACTCCCGGGTCGGGCCTTTCTGTGTGAAGTTTGCATGTTCTTCCTGTGCATGCGTGGGTTCTCTCCAGGAACTCCGGCTTCCTCCCACAGACCAAAAACATGCTCATTAGGTTGATTGGTGACTCTAAATTGCCCCTAGGTGTGAGTGTGAGTGTGAATGGTTGTGTGTATGTGCCCTGTGATCGGCTGGCGACCGGTCCAGGGTGTACCCCGCCTCTCGCCCGTTGACAGCCGAGATAGGCTCCGGCCCCCCCGCGACCCCGAAAGGGATAAGCGGCATAGAAAATGGATGGATGGATGATGTTATATGCTGCATCTCTATTTATTATTGTGGCCAGGTGATGTTGTGGGAACTGGTGCTGTAAGACTTCATAATAAGAGTATGTAACATGAATTCTTATTGCTCACCATTAACAAAAGTAGTCGCTAGGACTTGGATTAGTTCACACTCAACAGATCAGCTAATTTACAGTTCATACATTAATTGATGTGTGATCAAGTTAGCTGGATTTCAGTTATATTAAAGTTTACTTATATAACTATATTTACATATTAATGTGTGCATTTATGCAAATGTTTGCATCAACCTTCATATTCATATGAGAGCAGGCACTGAACAAATACATGTGTCTGAAATAAAGTTTTATGCAACTGGAATCCAGCAGATTTGGTCCCATATCAATTAATGTATAAAGTAACTGTGAGTTAACGTTTCATAATTAAGTGTGAACTAATCCCCTAAAGTCACAGTGACTTTGTCATGCATTGAATTACCACGTCATGCATTAGTTAAGCATTACTTAAGTATATGATTGGTGCCTTTATCATTAAGTGTTACTGCGTGTACCAGCTTGGCTGAGGGATCATAGATCTACCTCTCCCTCATCATCAGCATCCTGGCTACCAAAGTCCACCCTGATGGAAACCACAGCCGTCACGGTCTACAGACAGCATTGCTCTTCACAGTATGGATTACAGTATGACCTAGATTTGAAGTTAATGGAAATATACAGAAATATTCTGCAATGAGGAAAAAATGTGCAGAAAATTGTTCAAATGTGCAGAAAAGCTGTCGTTCCAATCGTTATTTGTGACAACAGCAGGGGGCGCTACCCTTCCACACTGCTCATGATATTACTGCTGCAGAAGAGGGTTGTCTGTCTTCTGTGACATTGGAGTCTTTGTGTGCAGTTGTGGTATTGATTTAGACAGAATGGGAATTAGTCATCTCCACATAAAGCAAGTCTAAAATCTGGTTTGTATTATGAAGGCTGTGTAAGATGCTGCAGCCTCCCAACATGTTGTCTTGATCTGTTGTGTCAACAGTGCAGCACCTACACCCCCCAGTGGTGGTGGAGGAGAGTATTTAGCAGTTAGAGGACAGGAAATATTTGCGGTGTAATTTGTTAGAAACAGTACGCTTATGAAATTTTTCTAAAGGTCGATTCTTCTGGTGCAAATGCCCCAAAGGAATTTAAAGATAATCACAAGTTTTATTAATGAGGAGAGTACTCAATAGCCTCTGTTAATCTAAATAGGTCACTTTCAGGAAGTTTCAGTGAGTGAGCAAACTTGCATCTCAGTTTCCTTTTTAATACAAATGGTGAAGTAGTCTGTGATTTCCTGACTGTTGTCTACACTGCTGAGATCTATCAACAGTGAGAGAAACCCATCCCATGACAAAACACAATGACAAACAAGTCCAATTCCGAACATCAGTGTCAAATTGATTAAAAAGTCTTGTTTAATTTAACAGAAATTGTCAGACAAAGGCACGTAATGCATGAAAATACAACTGATTGATCACATAGTGCACCAGAGATGAAAAGAGAATGTAAACCAGATCTGTAGTTCTGCAGGTAAAACGTCCTCAAACATGTCAAGACGACAACAAAACCATACGATACTGTCAGTAGAACAACAAACGACAGAAAACATCGACATAAACATGTTACAATGGCAGACAAACATTCAAAAGTGGTCCGTAGCTTCATGTGACATCCTCATAGGCAATTTTCATAAGATAAACATGAAATAATACATGAGTCAGTCCAAAGAAAAAAAAGGAAAAAGGCTCCTAGTTCATCACCTAGTTCAGAGCCTGTAATGTGCCCCTCCGTCATCACTGGAGCACTGAAGGCTGTTTGTTGCTTCTTTAAAGAAAGGGATGTGCATTTTTCCTCTGAAAAAGGCTTGCATCACAGTATAACCCACCAGTTCTCAATCACATCATTAGTAAAAGACAAACATCAGATCTATAAGACATAAAGGGTGCCAAGCCTGTTTTTGTGTTGCTTGGGTGCGTGTGCATGTGTGCTTGCACATGAAAGCTGGTGTGTGTTGATATTACCGCGCTATCAGCACGGTAATGCAGAGGGATTGATTTTTGGCCCTTGAGAGAGGAGACAGCTGGTCTTATCAGAGCCCAGCAGTGGCTTCAGTGGTTATGGATCTCTCACGCCAACATTAATGACACTTCCTCACCGAACCCCAACCCCCCAGCGCCAACGCCGTGTAAAACACTGATGTAAGTCAGAAAAGAAACATTTTAAAAACAGTGCTCGTAGAAATTGAAAGTATTGCACTTTAAACATCAGGAGTAGTAAACAGAATTTAAAAGATGAGTGACCATACACAGAAGACAAGGCAATAAGGAATAGAGAAAGTAAACACACATTGAAAAAAGAAAAAACAAAACAGGATGACCATTGCCGGTGTGCTGTAGTCATTCTGGAGATTCTTCATTAAAAGATATAGTTCAGCATTTGGGGAAATATGCTTTTTTTGTGAGAGTTAGATTAGAAGATTGATACCACTCTCATGTCTGTATGCTAAATGTAAGGCTACAACCCGTAGCCATTTAGCTTAGCTTAGCATGTAGACTAAAAATAGAGGAAAACAGCCACGCTGTCTCTGTGCAGAGGTAACAAAACCCTCCTGTCAGCCACCTTTAGCATTTCACAGATGTGGCCAAAGAATGACCAAGTTTGAGGTTTCGGTTTCGTTTGTATGTGCACGCTTGCAACAGTTTGAGAGATGTTAAAGTTGAGCTGAAGCAAAATGTCAAAGAAGAATCATTTGCTAAATTTGACCTAATCTACCAGTCATTTCCGTGAAAACTGTGGGAAAGAGTGAGTGCCATGCTGCTGCACTGTAGTGATAATGCACTTCTCTTCACCCTTCTTAACCCTTGAACTGCCTTTTTACGTCTTGTGATGATTTCATAGCAATCCACAGAGGGAAGTCCCAACATGTACTGTTATATAAATATTATTTTAAAGGTTAAATGAAAATTGTTAGTAACACACATTCAAGTTCTAGACAAGAAAAAAATCACAAACATTTAATTTCAGTCTGACTTTAAAAAACTGAATGCATGTCTTCTGACGATTGTACAACCAATCCTCTTAGACAGTCCCGCCGTGACAACTGACAGCGTCCAGGCTGCTGCGGTGTTGTTTAAAGTGTGCACTTATCAGGCAGGCACCAGCAACCTGTCTATGGCATACTGTAAACGCTCCCAGTTCTTCCAGAATATGGTCAAAAAACAAACTCCCAGGAAGGTAGCGACCACGTGGTGCCGGCTCCTCATCAGCGGTGCAGCAAACTTGGCAGCAGTGGAGACGCACACCAGGATGACGGTGATGATGGCCAGCATGATGTTGATGCTCTTCCCAAGCAGGACCCGGGCATCGCGGCTCTCGAGCTGGACCGTCTGCTGCTGCTGCTGCTGCTGCAGCTCCAGCTTGGACACTCGCGTCTGACATGACTCCAGAGCCTCCTGAGAGAGACGAAGGTGATGGAGAGACACAGTGTGGGTCTGGATGTTTTCCAAGGGGCTGAGTGGCATTTTGCTGACCTTTTAATCCTCAATTACCCAAAATTCCCCAAAAAGATTAATTATGTGTCAGCAAAGAGACGCAAGGACAGAGATTTGTATTGTCATAAATGTCAAATGAGAAAACAGACTTTGATTTTGTTATCTCATGAAGGAACTAACACATTCAGCTCTACATGGTTATAGACTCATCACTTGGACTGATGACAGCAGTCTTATTAATGGACATCAGAAAAGCTTCAGCGATGTTATTTCAATCTATAATAATGCATTTAAATTTGTTTCCTCCTACCAAACTTCCTGCTGACACTCCACCCAAATGCCACACAGGTACTTCACATGGTCTGCAATTTCCAAGTCAAGCATCACTATGTAATATATAGAGCACTTTTGAATATTATATACCTGTATGTCTCTGGCCCTTTCTTGAGCCTGGTAGGCCACCCTCTCCTCGATGCTGGCCAGCTCCTGCTTCAGATTAGTCATCTCATGTTGGTGAAGCTCTGTCAGGTCGTTTAGTTGGTCTTCCAAACGTTCATACCTGGCAGTCGGAGCAGGAGGATGCAGAAAATTAGAATTATTCATAGAGAGATATTGTATGTGAAGTGCTTCTGTGGATGCTAATGTGATGAATAACATGTGCCATTTAGTAAATACTTATTTAAATGTTTACGCTAATAGTAATCATGTCAATTCTCAACATGAGGACATTAGCATAAACGTTAGACATTAGACCTGCTGCTGTATTACAATGAAATATTAAGTAATATAAACACACCTGTATCTCTCCTCCTGCAGTGTTTGGGTAATGATGCCATACTCTCTTTTAAACTGAGACTTCAGCTCCTCCATATCCTCCTCCAGCTGGTTCTGGGCTTCTTTGATCTCGCTCACCTCCTCCAGGCTCAGGGCCAATCTGCTCTGGCCGTCTTCCCCGGCCTGCTGACCCTGACCCTGACCCTGCATCTGCCCCGCTGATGCTCCTGCCCCCGCTGGGTTCCCGTTACTGTCTGCTGAAATGGAAGCACTCCCTGAGGAGCACTCATCATCACTGGGATACTTGGGCTTGCCCACCATAGAGGTGCTGCTACTCAGCCCTTTTCCTGCACCGTCAGTGGGCAGCGGCGAGGAAGCGTCGAGAGAGGTCTTGAGGTGGGCGATGTTGTCAGCACTGCCGAACTTGTTCCTTATAAGGTTGGCAAATTCTCGGGGCTTGCTGAAGAAGAAAGGAGGGGAGAGGGAAACGCCTGGTCCGATGGTCTTGATCTTGTCCATGGTAGGGTGTCGGCCGCTGCCCGTCATATCTCTCAGCAGCTGTCGGGGAGACTCCCTGGGTATGGTGCTGTGTTTGACAGTGGGCGGATGAGGTGATGAGCTGTGGTGGATTTCATTGTCCTTCATCTTTCGATGGTACTGCTCCAGCTTCTTTTGCATCTGGGCAATGTTTTGAGCTGACTTCTGGTTCTTCTTCTCAAACACCTGCTTGATGCGCCCTACTTGCTGCTTGTCTGCACTGTTTACCAGTTTCAGGTACTCTGCGACGTTCTCGTCCCGCGCCGTCTGCTCAATCTTCAGCTGCTCTGTGACTTTCAGTATCTTCTGCTGGAGGTTGTCCAAGCAAGAACGACTACGCTGGACCTCGAAGCCAAGAGCAGGACCAGGACTTCCATCGCTCAGATCCAGATCCAAGTTGTTCTCTGAAGAACCCCGACGCATGGACGCAGAGATGCTCAGAGAACTCCTGTCCTACAAGGAGGAGAAACAAAGATCAGAGACAGATACTGCGTTAGATACAGAGCTTTTGCAAGAAAGATCTTTTTACGATGGAAATGTGTCTGATAAGTAAAACAAGTTCCATTTCAAACTGGACCCCATTTTTTAGCTCTGGCATTCATTCCTCTTGGTTATGATTACGACAGTATTTTATGTTCAATCACCAGATTCTTTATACAGACAGTTTTTTCTTATTATCATTATGTGCAACCAAAAACAGTGTATGTTTGGGCAAAGTTGAACAGCTAAGTGCAATGGACATTTATAACAAACATTTCATTTTCACTCTCAAATGAATGTTTTGGATAATTGCTGGAGGGGTGCCGGGGTTGTTATGCCCCATGGACTCCATTGTAGCTGTGTCTAGTGGTGTTGCTGTTGCTTTGTGTGTCTGAAAACTGGCTGGTAATGTTTTTATGTTTCAATTTGCTCTTCATATACAGTGATTCTACATAGTGAGCCATTGTCTCTGCTCTACTCAGCCTGTCTGCTTTTGCCACTGTGAGACCATCTGTGCGTGTATGTAATGCTCTTATTTGGCACATCTGTTACGTTTTCAGAGGCAGAACTTAATCCTGTTTGTTTACAGTATAGCACATAGATGACACAGATGACAAAATTCAAATAACAACTATTAATGTGTGTGAAAGAAGTGGAGCGTGTACATCTAATGTAGGTCAGTGATAATGTCACACAAGGCCACAAGGCTCAGGAAATCCCTTTTCCAGACACTGTCCCCTATTTTATACAATACATTAGCATTTTCTGACAGAGGCTCAACATTAGAGTCACTGGCTTATTGACACATCAGACAGAAACTGTCAAGCACAGAACTCTTGAGTTGTCTGCTGTAGATTTAAGGAACTGAAACAGAATAAGTATGGTTCAAGTAAGTGAGCTGAACTATGGCATGAAACCAGAACACCTTCCATAAAGACAAAAGCAACAAAGATGTAGTCAGGTTTCAGAGCAGCATTTGTAAAACAGAGGTGTCACTTCAAGTGCAATACACTGCAATGTAGTGGTGGCCTAACAAGCCACCGCATCTTGCAAGTTGATCACAGTGCAACACCAGGGTAATAGTAGGAGGTGTAAGCTGATGAAGCCTAATACAAAGTGTTGTACAACAAGCACTATGGTTTGTACAAAGCTGCACTAATCCTTAACAAATGTAATGCTGCTACTTTCAAGCAAATAAACAGATCACAGCTAACTCAAGCAGACTTAAGGCCCAATCCTGCTTAGCATTTCTACATTGTGACGTCATGGTTACATATTGCAAGATAAGCACCTTTACAATTAACTAACAGTCACCACACACTGACAGTCCTCAACACATGACTGTCAGGCGGAACTCGGGAGAGGGTTTGCCAATAATAGGATGATTAAACATGCCTATTCATACACTAGTACACACACACAAACATATAGCTACATATAGCAGATACTTTAACTAAAACAAAGACATTCAGCAGGACTATTCCCCTCTCAATCCAGTTACACATGTACTTTCCCATTTACTTGCTGTTGGCACAGTGAGATCACATTCAAAGAACTAGTCAAACTTGTTTGCAAGGCCGACACGGTGAGCAACAATTTGGTGTGTCATCTCTCAAATCTTCAGTTATTACTAGAACACACACCATAATGTGCAACACAGAAGCTGTACTTGTTTTGGCCCTAAGGGTGTCTGTCTGTCTGTCTGTCTGTCTGTCTGTCTGTCTGTCTGTCTGTCTGTCTGTCTGTCTGTCTGTCTGTCTGTCTGTCTGTCTGTGGTCCAGACTTAAAAATCTATAACTATAGAAATTTATTTTACTCAGGGGATAAATCCAAAGGGTGATCCCCTGACATTTCCTGTAACAACCTCATATTTGTCCGGTACTTTGTTTTATAATGACATACCAAAAACCAATATCATTCACATCAGCCCCAGATGTGTTTACGCTAAACTAAGATAGCGATCAATATAGGCCAACCTGCTAAACGTCAGCATGTTATCGAGCTAGCATTTGCATTTTACCTCAAAGCGCTAGCGCCTACAGCTTCAACAAGCCGCTGGCATGGCTGTAATGTGCAGTCTTGTTTGAACATCTAACTAAAATGAAGGAGTCTCTGTCTGGCCTGAGATTTACAACCCCTCATCCAATCAGCTCTGCATTTGATAGGTATACTGCTTAGGGACCAAGGAAGTGCAGCATTGATTGCAAGTTTTTGAGTTTTACAGGACAGATTTATTTGCAGTGCATTACTACCACCAGAAGTACACCAAAGAACTTTTTTTTGGGAAACTTATCGATCATCACTCTCAGGATGGGTGGACTTCCACTGTCGAGTAACATTAGTTAGGAATGCACTGACCGTACATATATCTACAAATGTTACATATAGATGTTGACACAACAAACTTTCATTTCAGTGCTTTTCCTAATATCACAGTGCAGATCAGTGGCTGGGCTCAGGCCTGCCTTTGATAGCTGCCTGGCAAGTGGTGCATAGCTGAATGAATCAATTAGATAAAAGATTGAAATGAAGTTCTGTGTGGACATCAGCCTCTGAGAGGCTCTGTGCTGCCCTGATGCTTTATCCCCCGTGAGGGCTGTGAAAGACGATTTGAGCCGGCTTTGTGAAACGATGGAGCCTCTCTTTAAAAACACTGGCAATGGAGCGGGCAGCCAAGGACAGGCAAACACACACACATTAACTCCAACTCCTGACAGGATGTAAGCAAACTAAGTTTTCTGTTCACTGAATATAGCTGACACTAGTCCTGTTGGTACAAGCGAAACTGAGCTCAGCTCTAGTTTACATAAAAACTGTGCTTACAATTATACTGTACATAGATAATATATACTTATTTATGTATAATGCATAACCAGAGAATGCCATGCTTCTTTCTCCAAGCATGCCAGGGGTATTTCAGCCTCTGTCCTCATCCCAATCTCTCCCCCTCTCTGGCATCTGTCCTTCTTGAACACTGGACTCTTTGTTTCCAGAGAAAAAAGCACACTTTGTCATGTCCTACCTCTGCTCTGTCCAGGACTCTGATGAGCGAGCTACTGCATATGGATTCCTGGCCTGACGTGTAGCCTGAGGAGGCCTGCGCCCAATCACAGTCCTGCTCCTGCCATGTAATATCTTACAAGACAATCAGGTTCACACATCACGTGCCCTTTTGTCAAACCTGTTTGTCATACAAAAGAAAGAGGAGCCTAATATCCTCCTTCTTCAAGAGGAAGCGTAGGGCAGGCTTGTGTGTAGGTTGCTCATATTACCCAGTCTTTTTAGTTTTCAAACAACTAACACAAAGAGCTGCCTGTTTGACCAGACAGCTTGGACTGCACACTATTTCTGCAGCACTGGAACTAAGCTAGCTCCTCAGGCTCTCTCCCACCACCAGCCTTAATCTGAAATGTTATGCAATATTCCCTTCTGTAGCATTAGGGGCCAAACACAGAGCACAGAAGTGTACGTTTATTGCTTCAAGCTGCAGTGATATCATCGATACAGGCAAGGCATAAAGTGGATCAAATCTTTTCCTATAAAAAACCAAGGTGGCTTTCGGCTCTTATGAATCACGGGCCTGATTCACGAGAGCAGCTCAAATAACACGAATAACACGACCCAGATGTTTTACACTAGAACCCAAAAAACAAGGATAACATCTATTTCCCGATAAATCACTCAACAAAAATTGCAAGATTTCAATTTCATAAGCCTGTTTCCACCGCCGCTGCTGCTACTCAAGACTTCTACCCATGCTGACGAACTGCTGGAGCAATCCAAGGGTCTCTCTGGATGAGTGGCTCTGCGCAATGAATTAGCCTCATGCTGATGAAAACGTCCTCCCAAATCTGCTGAGGAGCTGCCCTACTTTTCACTCTGTTTCTCCCAAACACTTATGCATGTGTTCTCCAGGGGTTGTTGAGGTGGGGGGGGTGAAACAGTGCGAGGACTGAAGGTCTATGGGGAGAGCTGGAGATGGCAGGGGAGTTGGGGGGGGGGGTGAAAGCCTACTAACAGGGGAGAAATCTGCTACGACGCGGCAGATGGCAGCGGTAAAGTCTGGCAGTTAGGTGGACTGTCCTTTACCGAGAGGTCACAGATATAACCTAGAGCAGAGTTTGTGAAGAGGCAGCTTTTCCATCTATAACCAGGTGACCTGCACGCGGGTCCTTAGCAATATGATTAACTCGTCCACCCTCTGACTGTGATTCTTTGGGATTTGAAAGCTGGACCATGTGAGATCCATCTGTCTGGTCATATGCTTAAAATTAAAAAATGGTTTATCACCATAAATGTGAGAAAATGTTGTTTTTGAAGATAACAAGCCACGCGTACGCCCACTGCTGTTTGACTCAAACACTGATATTAGTGTGTCAGTAGAGCAGAGGAGGAGAACCAGACAGGAAGTGGGAAACACAAGAGAGAGAAAGAAACCAAAACAGATAAGAGGACGGGAACAGAACAAAGGGAGGATGCTCCCAAACATCAGGACGCATCAGCATGCATCATCCCAATCATCATCATCTCCACCAACAGGAGCTGCAGGAGGCCTTTGTGCCTCAAGGGTGCCTCACTCACACCTCAGCCCTGTATGAGCCCCCTGTCCCCCACGCTGTCCTACATAACACACAGCGTCTGTCCAACACCGTGACCCATTTAATACTTACGCTCTGACCTCACTAGACAGCATAACATAAAGATCCGGCTGTATTAGCCACAATCTTAACCCAACAAGGGAGTGTGATGCTCTGCCTGAGAAATCTTCCCAAATCTTTGCTAGATTTTGGGTGCAAAGTCGGGGGAGTCGTCAGAAACTGCAGATGCTGCTTAACTTGCACTGCAGAGTGCTCTCTCCTGGATCAATGCTCTAGTTAGTGATTCAATTCTACATGCAAAAACAGGCCGTACTCTCAACTGCCCCAGAAGCCGCAGCAAAGCAGCAATTCTGCATTTAAAGTCCTGAACTGGACTGAGGTGCACAAATAATTTAGATCCAGGCGTGTATACAGTGGGTGTGAACTAAATACTGAGCAGTACTGGTGAAATAAATATTGGTTCAGACTAGCCAAATGTAAAGAAACTGAGCCTCTTTCTTGCTAAACTTGCTGTCCCACCCTGTTGGAGGGGACGTTGGCTTTCTTTTGCAAACAGGAAGGCATTGTACCCGTTATGAGGAAGTAATGTTTGTAAGTACTCACAATCGCAGCAGTAATCTGATGAAACCATCGGTACACAGTGTAAGGTCAGGTCATGCAGGCACACAGACACATGCAACTGCAAGCACAGGTGTTAGCAGTGACCTAAGAAACTGGATCAAATGATGAAGCTGTGGTGTGTGGTGCATAGGGTGGCACTTGTTTAGCGTTTTCTCTGTTATTGCCTGTGTGCACCCCAAATAAACACACACACACACACACACACACACACACACACACACACACACACACACACACACACACACACAAGGCAGTAGAGCTGGCACACTCATTGAGATGGAACAAAACCGTCCCTTCAGCAGAGAGCAGACCCACAGAGGGGAAGAAGCCTGCGGTGCTTATTGGTATTCCCTCCAGCTGATCCTCATGGATACAGACGCTCTCCCACTCGGAGCTCGCACAGGGAAACGGGAAGAAAACCAGAGCGGGGGAGAGTGAGAGCAACAGGGAGCACGTCTTTGATTGTAGTCAGAAAGCTGACCCAACATCCCCTCCTCCTCCTCCTCTCATCTGCATCCCACAGCTGCCTATGTGGCCACACTTTGATTGCAAAACCTTTATTTAGAAGCCAAACCGTATGCAGAATCATCAGAATAAAAGGGGGGAAAAAACAGCTAGAGAGTTTGAAGTCTTGAGTTTCCTGAATGACTAATCCCCTGGAGGTCAGCGGAATGAATGGCTTAAGACGTATTCGCCATTATCTCATAGACAAGCTGGTCCAGGACTAAATCAATAGCCCATTAACACTCCCAGCATCTGCTTGCCCCCATGGACTGGCAGAGTATTGAATGGGATTCAATTAAGATAAATATGCAGCTATATTCAATGTACTGATTCAAAGTGAGAGACTGAATCGAGCTAACGACATAGCACAGAAAGTGAAGAGTCAAGCAGCTTGTTCAGTGTGAAACATAACAAACCTAAATAAAAAGAGAATAAAAAATGGGATAATAGCTGTCATTTAATGACTCATACAGAATACAGAACACAGCTTACTAAGGGCTTGCTAATTATACTAATGTGATGGCTAATATGTCCAGGCTTTTGTCCGGTGACATGAATCTCAGAGAGCCACTGCAGGTAAAGCACAGGGTTCATTCAAGGACAGACACATCACTGAGAAATGGCACGCAAAGCTGTGCAGAGCCACCATCCAGCGAGGGTTAAAGACGAGCCTCTCAAACGGAGGTGTTGCATCATCTTTGGCCTCTAACCCACTATATCTGCTGCACAATGGCTTTTTGAGGAACAAAACTGGAATGTCATTTGCGGCCAACAAAAGGAGGAAAAGCATAATTGCACAGTCCAGTGGCCATAAAGCAGCCAAATCCTCAGACGCGTTGTTCTGTTATATTGTGTTGATCGTTATGCCACAACTGTCTAATTGCTTGCTTTAGAAGCTGGCTCAAATCACTTGCGTATAATTCTTTGAAGCTCTACTCCAGAGGAAAACAAGTTATTGGTTTCATTCATTTATATGAGTTGGTGTTACACTTTAGTATCTGCGGCAGCAGGGGAAGTTTAAATAAGAGCGAAACAGGTTGAGGACCTGTCAGAGCTCCCTTTAGCATCATGTTGGTGGGTACATCAACCTGTCATGCTCCACCTTTGAAGACTACAGGTGATAAGAGAGGCAGACCTGAAGGCTCTCACATGCTGGAAAGAGAAACAACCTGCTGCACGATGCTTGACCGACTTTCTGGTTGCACACTCAACGGAGCATTCTTCACCTCAGTGTCACTGAAACTGAGAGCACCTGGCTTTCAGTGCATACTCATGCTGATCCGGCACAGCCTTTAGGGGATTTTTCATCATCATCATTCATGAACATTAGCAAATGCTTGAATGGTTTTCCCCAAAACCTGTTTGTGTAAGGTTCAGGGTTTAGAGAGTCTGTTTTTTTCCAGACAGATTGTAAAGATCTTTCAGGAACATTAGTGATTTGGCTATATAAATAAAATTGACAGACTACATTTCTGTGTGAAGACTTAACATGTAGTTGACAGTAATCAGGCCATTGTTATTTAAACACTACAGATCCCACTGTGGTAAATGACTGCAAAGGAAAAAACAATGTTGCCATGTAAACTAAAGTGGGATTAAGGTAAGAATTTAATTTGTACTCTTGAAAAACTAGGTCAGGCATTGAGTCATTGAGTGGCCACAAAAACAGAAACACGCCTGTGAGATGGAACTCAATACAAAAGCTCTGCAGAAACCCCTCAAGACTTTCTATTTCTGTTCATAATATTACTTTATTTTTGTACTGACTCCATTCTGTGGTTCAATTTGAGGTTGTGCTGCTGATGTACTGTAAGTCTATCTTATTTGACAGGAGGAGGACAAATACAACATCGCTTCAAACTACAGCATAAATAAATTGTTATTTGGACGATCTTTAAAAACCACCAGTTTCAATTCAAAGTATACAGTCAAGAGTTAGTCAACTGATAGATAATTAATCAGTAAGCACTTGTGTCGCAAGTAATCACTTCAGTCATTCCGACCCCATGGGGATGTTGTGCATGTCTTGAACTGGACGCTGTTGAGTTTTGGGCTGTCAGCTGAGCAAAACAAGGAAGTTTTAGAAAGACATCAGCCTGGAAGCAGCTTTCACTATTTTATGACACTCAACAGATCAAACAACGACTCGAATAATCGATCAAACGAGTGTCAGATTAATGGAAAACAACTTCAGTTTCAGCCTTAATTTCGCCACAAGGCAAACCCACAATGTCCCGATCAGGACTCCGTTCACTGTATTAGACACTTCAAGTCAGCCTTTCCGCCGCGCCTCTTCGCTCTGAGCCTCACGGAGCCTGAACGCATCACAGGCTTAAACGCTCTTTGTGGGGACGAAATGCGCAGCTGTTGGGTTCACATGACGCGGAGATGAACAGACAACAATGCGCCGCTGGTACAGTGCGGGACCTGCCGTCTGAGCCGCGGCGATGCTGCAAAAACACGCTCACAGCATACTCACCATCTGGCTGCCGAGGTATTTCTCTACTTCTGATAAACTTCGCACGGACACGGTGGCGCTGGGCATAATAATCCCGTGTGTGTGCTCGTGAAGGAGCCGGTGGTTCTTCACTTCAGGCCAGGACTAGTTTACAACTCACGCCTAATCTCGTATCCATGTTTAACCCCGTCTCTCTCTCTCTCTCTCTCTCTCTCTATCTCTCTCTCTCTCTCTCTCTCTCCCCCTTCACACACACACATACACACACACTCACACACAAACTGGCTGCCCTCTTCAACATACAAAAACTGGAGTGTGTGAACCCAAACTCCGCCTATTTGTGCGTGCAGGGTGGCTGATCGAGGAGGGGTTAACTCTTTCAACACGCGTGCCTGTCAGCGGATGATAAAGTCTGGGAATTAGTTTGTGATCAACGGAATTTCTCCGATAATTCAGTTCCCACAGATGTGGCCATGATGGTTTAAAGTGTGGCTTTACTTTATAGTGTTTTATGATGAATGACTTTCTAATGGAAAGCATTTCTGAAATAAAAGTTGTGGGCGAGAAAATAGGAAATAAATTATGTTTGAAGCTGCGTGTACGTTTCATCAAAGCAGAGTATCATCGGAAAACTGTTCTTGAAGTATCAAAATAAACATGCAATTGGATTCAAATTAGTGATGAATTCAAATCTTGCAACTAATTCCTAGCTGATAAATGACTGTAGTGGGGTAAAGAGTACAGTACTTCCTCCTGAAATGTGGTGGACTATAAACATAAAGCAGAATAAAATGGACATATAACCAAATAATGTACCTGAAATAGAGTAACATACTGACTGCTGAAATGAGGAACTGAAAACCAGTGTTTAAAAATAATACACTGAACAAATATTGAACTGTATGACCAACAGGGTGTGCAGTAAATGGTAAATTTTAGTTTGACAAATAGTATATTGTAGGTCTGCTTGCTGTAATAAGCCGTAGTTTCAGTCTCCACCTATACAATTTGCTGGAAATTATATAATTATATTATAAAAGCTATATCTATGTGAGTAAATGCTTTTTTCTTCTTCTTCTTCTTCAGAAAACCAGTTCAGTTACCTGTTTTGCAGCACCTTCACCAGTTTCGCCAGAGGCCAGCTAACTGTTTCATTCACATTCACATTCATTCAGCTTGGAATGAGCTAATCCACCAAGCTGCAAACACAAAGGCCTGTGTTGCATCACAGCTTGCTAAACCTTTACAGTAACAGACAATAAGTGTTTGTTTTTGCAGCCTGTAAACAGAGACGTCAAGAGAATCCTCTTTTGTTTGCGCAGATCGCACAGTGAGTGCACCACATGTGGACATGCCTTCACATCTGGGGTTCAGAGAGGGCAGGCCAAGTGATGCAGAGGTATGGTCGGCCTGCCTGTGGAGAATCATATAAAGAAGCTGCTGGACACACAATGGATTTCTAAAAACAGCGGCAGACAATATCAGTCATCTGGTCATCAAGTTTTAATGGTCCTATCAGTGCCTTTAATTAGCTGGACACATTGACTGGGTGACTACAGCAAAAGAAAGCTGACAGTCACTCCTCGCTTCCCCCATATCCGCAGAGCCCTAATGAAAAATTGATCGGCTAATAACGCACCGAAGGTCTGGTCCTTTGCACATCGCCCTGCAACATCTTCCTCATTCACGTCACTTGACACGAAACTCAGCAGTAAGTCACTGGGGTAGGATACAGATTTTGCATTATTAATTCAGAGGGAACATGTAAACAATCTGCTGTGTGTATAGAAGCAGTTCCGAGAAGCAAAGTTAAACTCAGAAACTCATCAAGTCTGGAACACTTTCAAAGAGCTATCGCTGCTTTGAACAGGCCGAAAGTGGGCTGATAACCGCCGAGCCACAGTCAAACTGTGGATTGGTGCATTTGATGAGGCAAAAGGAAACAAGCAAAAATCAAATGTTTGCGTGTAAGAGGTCAGTCTCACTGGTCGCCCTCTCTCTCTCGAGGGGGTCTTTGACCGACAAAGGTCAAAGGTTGATTAGCTTGCTGTGCTCGTCGAATAAAGATATTCTGAAAGCTCCACTGATGTCTGTCTTTTTTCTTTTTTTCATTTTCATGATTGCTGTTTTTGTATTCAAAGTCTTTTTGCAGTAATGTGATGTACTGTGAAAATGCTGCTGCCTTTTGAACTAAGAGGCACAGTTAACCAGACCAGACTGAAAAAACAGGCACTGCTACAGAAAATACTTCCCCTCCTTTCAACCACACAGAAAGCCTTTTATAATCCAGACTGCTGACTTCCCAATTTATCCTAACATGACTGAGCATGGGTCTAACGTGCCATATTTTAGGGTATGTGTGTCCAAATACTGACCTAAAAACAATTTGTGATAAAAAGCACACTGAGCCTGGAAATTTACATATGACATATATACTTAAACAGTGAATAATGGTAAGGTAAATATTAGGAATCAGTTCCATCTGCTGTTATTTAATAACCATTAAATTAGTTCTTAATGCAGATAAATTTTTTCACTGGAGCCAAAATACAAATTATGATAATCTTATTATTACTAGTAGGAATTGTATAAATACTGAGAGTCACAGAGTACTTTTAGATATCATGTGATATTTTATGGTGAGCATTCTGAGGGAAAAGTTAATTTCTTCTACAGGAATAAAACATTGTAAAAAGGCACTTTTTAAGGCAACTTTCCTATCAGTCTCAGATTCTCGTGACATTTTATACACGTCTGCTTCAGCCGCGGCTCTGAAGCCTCGGACGCTGCACTAAGATTTATGAAGCGATATTTAGAAAACTCGTCACTGTGAGCTGTGTGTTCAGGCTGGGTGGCCCTCTCTCTCTGTAAGCCATGACAAACACTGGGTTTTATTTATTTATAAGGCCCTTTCTGCTTTTGTGCCCCCTTGCATTAACTCTTGGCTGTCTCTTAACATGGGCGTTTATCAAATACACTGAAATGATTGGACGTTGCAGGGGCTGACTGCTTTTACCGAACTTGGAAAATCCAGTTTCTCACATTTTGCATCTGCAACCTGGAATAACATGCACCTCGTGTTTATCCTAAGGGTAATTCAATTTTTTTTAGCTTCATCTGATGACTTCTAGCTGTTCTTGTTAACTTGATTTGTCTGCTTTAAATTATAATTGCTTAATTTATTCCAAAGGTTTCATTATTTTATTGATTTTATTGCCATCATAACCATGCTTCCTTTTCCTGTTTCTTGCTCTCCAGGATCTTTTGACAATGTTTTTTACTCGACTGTATCTCTGCCTTAATGTACTGCTGAGTTTAAATAAAGGCAAACTGAGAAACGTGACTGAAAGGTGTTTTTATTTTCAAATACCTTGACCATCAGTTTCTGTCCACATTAATTTGTCCATAAGATGGATCCAGGAATTACCAAGTGCTGCCCATTGTCGCCTTCTTGGTGCATTCTATACACAAATCTATATACACAATTACATCAGATCCACATGTTGATGATGTCAAACATTTGACAAGGGTTGCTGCCCGATCCTTTGGATTGGCAAACAAATAAGAAATAAAGGTTATAACCTTTAGCGAAAACAACATCTCACAAATTGATTCACATTGACATGTTTTTTTTTCCTCAAAATTATTAGAAAATAAAAAAAAAAAAGCAAGACCATGTAGGAAAGCGGTGAAAAACAAACCGCCCTGATTCCTTCAAAATACAAACAAGATCTGAAGAAAAAGGAACGGCCTGGAGACGATGACGCATAAAATACTATGTACAATAAAAAGCGCAATCTACTATGCAGGTTTCAAGGGTTCATTCCTGAATGGGCCTGGAGTTGATTTTATTTGTCCTCTTTGCGAGTTGTGCTCTACTGACTGGTTACTGAGGAGTCAGAAGAAAGAGCAGGGAAAGAGTGAAAACAGACTTCCCATAGGATGCTGTGTCATAAATACAGTACGTTAGGACCACTTAGTGATCGTTCTGCGGAGCACTCTGACTGCCTGTCGACTTTTCACAGTCCAATGTTCCAATTACCAATGGCACAGCGTGTCACACCCCAGAGGCCGTCTGGCTATTGTAATCGGTGGACTCCATCTTGAGGATGTATGGGATGATGCTGTCAATCTGCACGTTGCCAATGAGCCCAGCGAAAAACAGCTCCTCGGTGACAGCTGCACTTATCAACCTGAGGGCAGGAAGACGCAGCAGCAGCTTGGATAACCTGAGAGCAATGAGGGAGAAAGGAGGCATAAATTTGAAACATACTGTATCGAGTACATCTATGTTATCGTCATGAATCTGTCTTATATAAAGCGAAGCAAAGCCGACTGACCGATAGGAGTCTTCTGGGTAGGTACTTGTTACGTAGTCCTGCAGCTCCATGTAGGCCTTCTCCTGAAACCGTTCTATCTGTGGAGTATTATCTATGCCGGGGTGATCTGGTACAAAAACAACATATGCTCACAGTCAGACATTTTTCAGGATTTCCCTCTCAGGGTTCTGTGAGACAAGAACTCAAACATGTCGTTTTCATTTTGTAAATTAGCCAGCTGTCTACGCACCGGGACTAAAGAGAACGATGGCTTTGAGGTAGGCATATTCATAAGAGTCTGGGGACAGCTTGGTCATGCTGTTACAGAACTCCTGCATCCTCCAGATGTGCTCCATGACCAGTTTTACTCGCTCTGGGGACAGCTTGTCTGCAGGAGACAAAAAGGTTCAGAGGAGTGAAGGATGCATGGGGCTGAACACGAGCGTAGCCCTTAGCAAGTTCAAGACATACAGTGTTGCAAATGTAAACACGGCAGGGAGAATCTTGGTTTCCCCTTTGTATCACACCCTCTTCTCTGTATTGTTTTCAACATTAAATCTTGCTGGCAAGCAGAGCCCTCCTACCTTCCTGTAAGCTGGTCTGCAGATGGTTGATAATGGCACTTAGGATGGTACCAACATTCATAACGTTGGAGCACTGTGCCAGACCCAGGGCAAACAGTTCATTCCAGCAGGCTTTCATCAGGTTAATGTCATTGTCCTGACCACTGCGAAATAAAATTAGATTAATTAAAATGTATTACTGAGACCTGTGCGGCCGCATAGCTGCCATTTTGTAAATGACATGTGATGACACAGTCTGATAGCTGTATTTGTGAAACAGTGAAAAATCTTGTGACAATGGCTTACCCAAGGGTTTGAAAGGCAGGAATGGAGCGTGCCCAGTGCATAGAGAGGAAAAGTAGCCGCGAAGCTGACTCACAGATGTAGTTGACATTGAGGTACTCTGGCACAGGCAAAGGCATCATAAGCTGCAAGAACAAGTTACAGAGTTTAGGGAGAAAACACGACTGCAGTGTTTATCTGAAAAATTAGTGACTCAGTAAAACATAAGAAGGGGTTTTGGATTTCATCCCAAGGATCAGCGGTCACATTTACCTTGAAAGGGATATGGCTGTCAGAGAGCAGAGGTCCTTCCAACTCCACCACAGGACCCGACTGGTCCCCTGACATCAGCTGCATTGTGGTCTCCAAGGACTCTGCTTCTGTGCCATCACCAGGGTGTAGGACTTTGGCCAGGGTGTCAAAAGCTCTAATAATATGCACAATATAAAGACAAACAGTTCACATCAAAAGATCCACATTCTGATTTAGACATTTGATATAATGCAGCTCACACGGACAGAAAATACAGCATAGAGCTCAAAGCACTGCAGTGCACCCTTGGCATATGGTACATTTTTGATTAACTAGGGGTGAATCTAATTAAGTCCATACAAGCGGAGTCAGAAACCACATGGCCCAACAGGAAATTGTATTAAAGCTTTGTGACAACCATAAAGACACAGCCTCTTGGTTTCTTTCTCGTGCTCCTGCAGATCTCCTGTATATAGATCAATTTATTCACAAACAACTACTGGTCAGTGTCAAAGTCACTTGATTCTTTATGACATCTCCCTCACCGAGTGATATCACTTGCAGTTTGCTCATCTCCTTGGATGTCTGTCATGGAGCTGTCCCCGTTGCTAAGCGTTTCATCTCCCATCATATCATTGCCACTGTCACTTGCCTCCCTGGTCTTGTTGAGGTGGGCGAGGGATGTCACTACATTTGCCAGCGTGCCCAGGTCACCTTGAGATGGGTCATCCTGCTGAACAGTCATTATCAAGCATGTTTCATAAACACAGAAGACTGAATTTGCTGGCACTGCACTGTTACTTGTGCCCATCATTGAACTACTACCATAAAGAACAAGGATATAGTAATGGCATGTCAGACTTAAGTCAAATGTACTGTCATGTGACTACATAAGCGTTACCTTGTCAGGGGATGCTGGAATCAGGATGGTGTTTTCCAGCTTGGAGAAGGGTTGTTGGATGTTGAGCAACATGCTTGACTCAAGCAAACTTGTAGACCTGAAGTGAAAGATTACATTTTTCAAATCACATTATGTGATAGGGAAAATGTAATATAATGTAAACTCAAACTCTAAGCAGTTTATTTTTAACATGTGTACAATCTGATTTGATTCAATCCATTCCAATGCAATGTAACACGGGTATCATACAAAGATACTGTTTAGATCAGGGCAATTTATTCTATCATATTAGACTGTATTGCATTCTAATAGGTGGCTGTACCTAGCAGTTTCTTTGTCAGACACAAAGGTCGGTGTCGCAGCCAGAGGGCTACACAGGTTCTTGCGAATGTAAATTTTCTCAGTGGATGCTGCACAGTTGAGAGATTTCTCGCGGGTGGTCACTTCAACAGGCTTCCTCTCACACTGCACAGCTAAAGACAAAACATAGGCATCACACCTTATTAATGTGAGTCTGAAATAACATATCCACAACTGTTTATATAGGATATTAGTCTCTTACAATCCTGCTTCATGCCCAGAGCTATGCAGCGCTGCAGTCGACAGTACTGGCAGCGGTTTCGGTGGAGCTTGTTGATGGCACACTCTCCAGAGCCCCTGCATGTGTACACTAGGTTCTTTCTAATGCTGCGTTTGAAGAAGCCCTTACAGCCCTCACAGCTGACAGCTCCGTAATGACGCCCTGAGAGATGAAAGATTTGATGGTTGGCAATTAATTGTACATGTGTGTTAATGTAAAATTAATAATGTTAAATCGAATTAATTTCATTTCCTACCTGAAGCCTTATCCCCACAGACAACGCAGTATTCCACAACTGGCTTCACAATAGACGGGTCTGAGCCTTCAGTCACAAACTAACAAACAACCGGAGACAATGGAGTAATTTAATACAGCAAACACTGCAATAAGTCTAGACTGACTAAACATGTTCATGCTTCAGTCATAAGACCTTTCAGTAATTTGTTTATCAAAACTGGCTGAAAGAGGTCACTAATATCCTCCGGCAATACCTGAATCTGTTGCCCAGCCAGTTCAGAGGAGGCAAACAACAGCTGGTTAACCCCAGAGCTGTCTGGAGAGGCGAGGATGACCTTGTTGTTGGGTGCGCCTTCCTGCTTGGCCAGGATCACCTTCCCACCAGGGGAATAATCAGCATTTGCTAAGATAAACTGCTGTTTTCCAGGGGAAGATGGCTCAAGTGCTGTGACGATCTGGATCTTCTGGCCGGTCTGCTGATCAGTTACAATCTATTAGAAATACAAACAAATAACGCATGAGTACTGTGCTTGCAGAGTGGGAGAAGATAAGCTAAATAAAAAAACAAAATCAGTGCTTATCATTTGACTACTAAAGAGCAATTGTACAAATTCTAAGATTGTACAAAGATTTGAAACTGTCAGCTGTTCTATGTGCAAATTGTGCAAATGTGAGTGACAGTCTCTAGCTGTGAACACGCTGCCACATCACCTGGATTCTGTGTCCTAATGCCATACTGCTGTCCGCTGACACAAGTTGAATCCTTTGGGTCTGTCCATCCATTCTGTTACTTCACACACCTTCTTCCACTGCTCTTCACATTAGTGCCCCATGAGGCATGCACACCTGTGGAGATATGTTGTATTTAATGCCTTATTTAAGCAAACATTGGGTTGGGTGGAGGAGTATCTTTGAAGATCGGGCTGACTTTACTTTCTTTTTTATTACTCTCATCATCCCCCATGTACAATAGTTCTCTGTACCCTCCGACTTGGTCACAAACTGGTACTTGGTCACAAAGAAATAGATTCATTGTTTAAAGGTCAAGCAATTTCCCACAACAGCTGGGCATTGTGGGTTTTAGCAAATATTTAAAAGCAGTAAATAGTGATTTTGCTGGGGACTGTTTTTAAGCAGATAACTGGGGCACTGGTAAGTATCTATAACCACAGTGTTGGATTCACTAAAACTAAACAATTTTTGTCTTTTTGTGGGGATATGCTGACAAGAAGAAAAACACAGAATATCACCAGCCTTTTCCTTCAATATATGTTTGAGGTTTGTGTTGAATTAAGATCCCATAAAACATTTCAGAAAACTTTGACCTCGTGTGTAGCTCCTATTCTGTTCTAATAATACTAATGTGTGTAAAGGGACCCGGAGCTCGAACTAAAATAACTTCCAACATAACACACTGTACCATAGCTCAAAGGTGTTATTGTGATGACCACTAAGAGCCTGTAAATCTTAAACTAGCACTACCCTTACAACCACTTCTGTCCCTAACGTTTACTAATTTACCTCTCCCGTTAGCTGGAAGATATTTATGACTAATGCTCGATCGGTGTTTCTGAGCAGTTGAGAGCAAACCAAGTCAACATTGGCTTGAGATGATCTGTAACGAACCAACAGGTAAACTACAAACATCTGATTTATTACATAGCGTGTCACTAACTCTTAGTTTGTGGCCTGTGCTAACGAATCTAGCGTTAGCCGGCGCTAGCTCGAAACTGTACTATTGGTGGCCTGATTGTACAAAAACAGCTTGTAATCACTGTAAAGTGACAAGGACTGAGCGGTAAAGCCGTAGCAGCAACACATACAATCTCTTGACAGCCCACTATTTAAAATCGATACGGAAGATAAAGGTATTTCTTTTCCTGTGGGTGAAAGGTCAACATTGAAGGGTTAAAGCACGCTAGGGTTCAAGGCCCATGATGCGAATCGCAGCGTCAATGGCGGGACTACAGTTTTGACAACTACGCAAAATTCTCATTATTTTTTTTGCACCGGACTTCCACATCGGTCAGCAATTTAACGAGACAGCTGATAATTTAACAGTACGACACGCCGCTGTCACCATCAGAGTTACATGAATAATGTGGCTGGTTAGTTTACGGAGACTAGTTAGCAAAGCTAAGGCAGCAGCTAACGCCAACTAACGGTAACAAGGTTAGCTAACGCGGCTAAGCCTGCCGCTAAGTAGCATATCCGTGAACAGTATTATTGTTGCCGAATCGCTGGTCACAGCTACACGTAGACACGTGACGTTTGTCAACGAATCTGCTATGCAGTCGAATACACACAACAGCATTTTACATACTTGCGATTTTTAATTTTGCGCTGAGCTCCGGACGACAGTGCTAACGTGCTAGGTTAGCTGTTTGCTAGCTGGTAGCTAATGGCTGCCTCCCTGCGGTAGACCCACTGAACACTCCCTCCCTTCCTGTGTTAACGTTACTGTCCCTTCTGTCTTTTTCACAAACTTCTCATAAGCTCACATTAGTTAACATTTCTTACCTGTGAAGGAAATGTTAGGTCAGATGATGTATACTCCTCAATAAAGTAATATTTTAACTGTTTTGCTGCAGTTGTTGGGAGGGTCAGAGTTCGTGACCTTTTTTCATCAATAAAGGACTTTTGCGCGTGCGCAGTTAGGTTGCCGGACTTCACAGCTTCGCCGGTGTGTGTGTGTGTTAACAGAATGTTATTTTCCTCTGATTTAGCCTCATTTAGATTTATTTAACTTTATTTTATTTTAGTCACAGAACTAATAACGTGTCTCTGATAATCAATATTGCACTACAATATTTAATTCCGGATTAAGGGGATAAGAGGCCACATTATTGAATGTAATATTATGAATTCAGTTAGCCAAGAATGATAGTTCAAGTTTTAAAATTGTTGATAGAATGAACAATGAATCAACCTGCTGCTCTTTGCTGGCTACTCCAGGAGCCACAGTTGCACAATTGCTGGTATTTCTGTGACTCTTAAACTATGTTATTACAATGAAATGGATGTTTCAAAGTCCCAGAATTCTGTAAAAAATACTTTGGTAAAAAAATATGACTACTCCTACCCAAACAGCTTCTCAATTGCAGTACAATGAATACAACATTCTTTTCTGCATTTTCTAAATATTCACATTATTTCCCCTCTTTGTACACTTGACCACCACAAAAACAACAGCAAACCAAACTTTATTTCAGTGAAATTTGAGAACATTTCATTTACAAACCACTATATTTACAACTGATATGTGTGTAGAGATATAATCTATGTACAGCCATTTGAGTTACTTAAGTGCAATACACATTATGGTACAGTTATGTTCAAACAGTGAATATTCCCCACGATACACTATTAAGACTGAAGGTTACTCTCAAAGTTACAGAAAGACTTCATGATATAATGTGAGAGCTTCTTATACAAACATTAAGAGTGCACATTATGTGTTCTACAGCCAATTTCACACCTGTGAAATAAAGTAATTATTCCCAAACAACACAAATCATCTTTAGGATTTGTTTCAACCTCTAAAAATTATTTGGTACATACAAGCAGGTTGCTAGAAAAAATAATTAAAATGTGAAAAATCAAAGTGTAGCAGTCTAAAATAGTTGCAGATGATTGTGGCATGATTCTGCCACAACAGAAGTGCTCTAAAAACAGGTGAAAGGTAGGAGTGAAAGGTAACCAGAGTATCTCTGATAAAAGCAATAAAATATTTGGATTTTATTTCAGTGCAATGCGGTGTCCCTAGATGCTTTGTGCAGAATTTAGAGAGCACTGAGGTAAAACATTTTCAGGCAACGGCGACTGAGATTAAAGCACTGTGGCTTCTTTGAATGAGTCGATCCATCTGTTAAAAAAAAAAAAAAAGATTATTATCAGTAGAATTATTGCTGTCATGATATACAACAAGTGTCTCCCATCTTTATACTGTACCTCTGTGCTGTCTGGACGTCATCAGCTTTAAAAATGTAGTAAAGGGTGTTTTTGTGGTAAAGCTTAAACTGTGCCTTCTGCAAAGAATCCACTTTCAGCATAAATCCTAACAGGGGTTGGCTCTCTAAGGCTGCAACATCCTGCGTGAAGGCACAATAAAAGATGATGTTAGATGGACATCAACTCTTGAAACCCTCTGGTTGAATTAAGACATGACGCTGAGGCTTTTCGTTCATAAAAGCAGAAGACCTTACCTCACTTGCAGCGTACGTGTACAGGACCTTGTCTTTGATGACAAACCACAGCCTCTTCCCCTGCTTCTTATTGCCCTTTGACCTCTGCAGGTACCCACTCATGGAGGAGTCTGTGTTCGCCGACACCTGAAACAAGTAAAAACCCATCTGATGAGATATCAGGTCATTATCAGAGCTCAGGTCGATCAGGACAAAGCGTGACTCACCTCTTTGAGTGCCGCAGGTATCTTCTTCTGCTTCCTGGAGAAAGCAAAGGTAGCTTTGTTTCCAGGGGATACGGCTGCTGACAGCGCTTGCTCGCCTGATGAACAGAAATGTGCAATATGGAGTTGTTTATATATAGAGAGAAAATACAGAGAACATAAGATGTCCCTGTGTCTTATCCACAGTAATGTTTCAGCCACAGAAAACATTAAAATATGAGGATGAGAGTGTGTTTGGATCAGAAGGCAAACAATGTTGGAAGGAAGCCAGGCTCACTTTTCTGTTGCTGAAGAACGAGGAAACACTGGTCACACACTCTTGCCAGCTGGTTCTTAAGGTATTCAAGACAGTGTTTGTTAGAGGAACAAGACTGGCACACCACCTGATGGGAGCATGAATAAAACCCAAGAGAACAAGGATGAAAATTAGAAACAAGACAATGCAAAGCATGAATAAAATGACATCTCAGTAAAATGTGAATGAAATCTGCGCAATTTTTTGGCTCCTTACCTTCCCGCATGCACGGCAGTGGTGTCGCCTCCATGTTAGGGTGAACTCACAGGTGCAGATCATACACATGGTGGTGCGTGGGTCAGGGATCCATATAGGGGCTTTGGATCCCAAAGGAGCACCATCAGCACCATTCTTCAGTTCTACCTGTATAGAAATATTAAAGCACAGGATTTGACTGTGGTTGCTCAAACATACACTGTAAAATAGACTTGTATGTATTCATCGCTGTAACAGGCTCAGACACTGAATAAAAAGAAGTACACGAGGTTCACTTGTAAGTTGTTATCTCACCTCTTCTAGCGGCTTGCCAGATATAAAACTGATCTTCTTCCTGGTGTATTCACTGATCGCTGTGGAAATGGCCTCAAGCCATTCATCTCGCTCAGTGGCTGAACTGCAGAGAGAAAAAATGAGACTACACACCTACACAGTATTTGCAGACCTGTGCACTTCAAGGAGAAACACTGCATGACTGTTATGAAATGACTTATGAAACAACATGTTCTTAAATTCTTATTATCTTTGATCATTACCTCGCTGAGAGAATGAAGGAGCGCTCCACGCTCTCGATGTTCAGCTCATTCTGATAGGCCTCTTGGCTTGGTTTGCTAACCTGTAATTATTTTCATTGTGAGCCGTGATGCCAGCGTAAAACACATCTTGTGATAATTTAGAACGCATACATGTGAAAAGATGAAGAGTGCAAGGAAATAAAGCGTGCAGTTCTGACCTTCATCCCAGCCAGAGACAGCATGTTGTTGAACTTGTACTGGCCTGACTGAACAGGAGTGGTGTACAGCAATGTGTCGTTAAACTGAAGGAGAAATGACAGAGAAACATAATTTCTTTGCTTTTCAAGACAACAAAGAGGAGTTCAGAGTAATATTAAGAAAATGCATGTTTTAGACTGATGGTGAGAGAATGTGCAGGAAATTGGTTTCGGCAGATGAGTGCAGTATTAGTGTGATTCTGTTATATACAACTGAGAATGAAAGAAGGAAGAGGGAAGTTTTACTGTACCAGGAAGAACATTCTGGGCTGCATGACCTTCCTGGACAGCTTGTTAAGGATCCCCTCTTTCAGGAAGATCTAGACCACAAAAATGTCATGAGAACACATCAAGTCATGTTTGTTGTTTTACTCATTAAAGTTACTGTTTGCTGGTCATCGTCTGTGAAAACGAAGCAAATTTACAGCAGATAGTGGAGACAGTGTAGTCGTTCTGCTCGTGTGATTTCCCATTTGTTGCAATAATTCTGACAAATTAACGATCTTATCAATGTAACAAAATCTAATGTGGCTACTTCTTAGAGCAGACTTACTCGCCCAGGCTGGACTATCTCATGGTGGCCATTCAGACTGCACTGCACCTGGATCAGCTTCTGGAAGTTATCCTGAGATGAAAAAAGTGGACATCAGCAATGTGCATGGGGGCTTTCATCAATATGCTAATAGGAGATAGAGTAGATGCCTGCTTTCTTGTTTGCTCTCACCCCTTGTTTCATGATGTCGTTGGCATGATTGGCCACCTCTTTCACTAGTGCAAGGGCAGCTGAGTGGACAAGAGAGTGAAATGGTCATTATTATGATGGACAGTGATTTCATTCTGTTGACACCATCAGCTGGGTTTGATGCACTTTAAGAAAAGGTCTGCGTTTACCTTGTGTGTCCTTGTAATCGGCTGAGTCTTCAGAGAGGTTTTTCAGATAGTCTGAAATGTAAATTGCAAACACTGAATAGTCAGGATCAACAGTCCAACCAAACAAGTGAAAATGCCTCCACACACTGGGTTACAAGTGCTCAGTATTGTGCAGTAATTCCCAGAATGTAACCTGAAATTAAAATCCTGGATGAAAACATCTGCAGGTGCTTACATAATACAATTATACAAGAGTGACGCAAGGAACATTCTTCACATTTTGGTGCTGAGGCCCTGACCCGTTAGATTCATGAAACACTAAGCTCACTCATGTTAGAGCTCATGTTATGTCACCAAATCTGATTTGGGCTGCACTTCAAAAATCTTATTATACGAGGATTGAAGGAGCTGAACAGGAATTCCAAACTATTTTTGCCTCTCTGGACAGCAGAGGGCAGCATGGTGCCTGTGATGAGACATGACAGGTTGGTGAAACATGCATAGCTCAGGAGCCCTCAACACCAACGCTGAAGTGAAGCTCGACTTGACTTAGAGATACTGGGTCAAGAGATTAAATGAAATATAAATGTGATGCTGTGAAACGACTTGTTTGCATTCATACCTGTGAGCAACAGCTGATACTGAGGAATCCTCTGAACAGGCTTCAGCAGGTAATGCCTCAGAGCCAAGTTAGCACAGCGTGGACTGGCCTTGGGCCAAAGACACAAAACAAAATGACAACATGTCCCCAACACTTGAATAAACAATGAAACCTCAAAGACCCAAAGGACACACCCCTCAGACACAGAAAACAGGTCAAGCAAGCGTCATTACCTCAAACTCCCGTACCACTGTGCCGAATGCCGGGTTCTTCTTACTCTGCTCTTCCAGTAGAGCCACATTCTTGTCAAACTCGCGGATGTATGTGGAGTACATCTTCAGATAGGGCCCTTTCTTCAGGAATATGTCTGCTAGCTGTGCGTTCTCATCCCTGCAGACAGAAAAAAGCAGAACAGGATAAACTAGACACATCCTTCAGTGTAACATACAGTGGAAATTGCTGTAAATTCTACATTTTAGTAGGAATAATTCCACAGCATTATTTTGGACTGTGACTTCATTTTTTAACAATTTTATATAATTATCATTTACAGAGAATATGAATATTTATGTATAATTTGCTTATTCATGCTTCCTTGTATTGTATTGTTTTAAAGGGGACAGGAGGGACTCTCACAGTAATAAGTGAAACAAAGTCCGGAGTGACTGGAGAACGCTAACCATCAGGAAAACAGGCTTACAGACTGGTGGCAGTGGTGAGACTGGGTAGCTTTTCCAGTCACTCTGGAGTGTGGGAAACAAGTGGGCCATAGTTTCTCTTATAAAGGGATAAAACCTCAATCAATACCAAGACAACAAGACAATAAAACACCCACCTTCTCTCCCTCAGGGTTCACATCACGCTCTGACCATAGTGCACTGCACAGTTTAGTTACAGTACATCAAAATGTAATGTGCACTAGAGCTGCAATGATTAATCGATTATTAAATTGATCGCCAGCTATTATAACTATCAATGAATAGGTTGAAGTAATTTTTTTAAGGAAAAAAAATCTAAATTCTCTGATTCCAGCTTCTTAAATGTGAATGTGATTTCTTAAATGTTTTCAGGAACGTGGTCTTAAAGTACACAGTACATGGCCAAAAGTATGTGGACACCTGAACATTATACTCACGTGTGGTTGTTGAACATCTAATTGAATAACTGAGTGTTAATATGCAACTATAACACCCTCCATCCTTCTAGGAAGACTTAAGAAGCTGGCTGCAGGGACTTTCTCCCATTCTGGCACAGCAGCACGAGTGAAGTTACCCACTAATGTTGGCTTACAGCTTTTGACCCAGTTTGTGCCAAAAATGTTGAACAGGGTTGAGGTCAGAGTTCTGTGCAGGCCAGTGAAGCTCTTTGAATAATGCAGCATTGAGTCAGCATTAATACACACAAAACACCTCTGTAATGATTAAATTGTACCATTTGGCCACTCTCTGCTTCAGCTCTCTGAGCAGGTCTTGATTGAGTTCGTAGAGCTGTGGGAGGTAGTACAGGATCTGGTTGAGGAGCCGCTCCTCAATCACAGGCTTCCCACTCTGACGAGACGCTTTGGACACGGCATCACGGAAGTCCTGTGGTTCAGATCATAAGAGAGACAGAGAGTCAGATGGTCAAATACAGGAAGTCAGGCACAGAGGGGAAAACCTAGAGTGTGCCAAATGAGGTATTCACTAAAATGCAGTCTGATATAAAAGGATCACAATGGTGATCCAGGATTGAATCTCAGCGAGGACGGACTGAAAAAATACAGGTCATGTATCATGGTTTCTGAAAAGAACTACAAATGAGTAAAGCTCCATGAAGCTTAAAAGCAGACTGTCCCTTTAAGTTAAAGTCAGAAAAATATTGCTGACCCATGACCTACACACACACCTGACTCGCATTAAGCATTCTTAAATTTCCAGGATACTGTGAATCAGGACTGAAAAAAGCAACAAAAAAAAAGAGCCTGAGGGTGCTGTTTGTGCTTCTCTTTCTGATGATGTGGTGGTTTTTTGGGTGGTTTAAGGGGACACATGGCAAATAAAACTGCTTGCAGACTCAGCAGCCTGTTGAGAGCTCCTGTGGTTAACATGCATGATCTCTTCCTACTACAACAGCTGACTGCAAAGGAGAAGTGTAGCTGTATAAGAACAAGAAGCTGTATACTTCAGTTTGATTTTCATAGAGATTACATGCTCGCCTGTTCTTTGAACGCTGTGGACCTAGACAAAACCACGCATTTCCATCAAGCAAAAAATCAAAGCTGTTTTATCTTTCTGTTGCTGGAAAGTTGACATTTTGGAAACGGTGAATTTTCACCTGACAGAATCAGTAAACAGAGCATAACACAAGCACTTCTGAAAATATGGCTGGACTAATAACTCAGATAAAGGCACACAACAAATGGCACGTTGTGTTATCATCTATCACTTTGTGGAGAGCTGGCCGGGTGCCTGGTCGAGATGGAGAAAGAACAAATACTAAGTCACCTCAACATTCTTTTGAACTTGTTATGACTGTTTCTCATTACTGGACTCCATTCCTCCACAGTCTGCAGAGACTCGAGCACATCCTGTCTGTGCTCTGCAGTGAGGAGTCATTGTTTATGACTCAGTACTACTACAATCCATTTCGTGGCCTTTTTCTCCCCAAACATCTGTTCATATGAGCACGCTCATCCTTTCTTGTGAAATAAAGAAGTGGAAAAACAACAAATTTCAAGTAAGGGACTTGAACTGCGAGCACAGGTTCACATAGGCTTCAGTTAAGGCGTCAGTATGCTCCAAACAAAGTGCCTGTTGACTGGTTGAATAATGTATGAAATCTTTCTGACTGCAGGGCTGCATCTGCAAATGTCTGTAAAGGTTGAGGCACACTTGAAAAAAACTAGTTAACATTTGAAGGTGGAGTTTAAAGCCTGCTGTCAGAGAGAGGGGGGAGAAGCGTTATTGTTTAAATTTGGGGTTAACAGCACACATCTTTGGGGAATCTTTCCTGGATAGCATTTAAAGTATAAAATGTACACGCCAAAAGTGTCAGAAATTGTTGTTTATGAAGAATGAAAGCAGAGCTGAGAGAGAAGTTTAAATCCTGGTTTTCTTGCACACCTGGCTAATTGCTGCATGAAGTGGGCGTGAACACGAGTGTCGGTTTCGGAAAGTTACAGAAATTGTCAGACACCACCTCCACAAGTCCAACTTTAACTTTCCGAAACCAAAAATCTGACAGTTCACGCGGTGATTGTTCAGACGTGAGGAGGTGAGAACAGGGTCCTCTCTCAAGCTCTCCACCTCAATTTCTGACACTTTTCATGTCAAAAACTGAATGAAACTTCCAGAGAAGACTGTCTGAAAGTGTGTGCTGTTTTTCCCCAAATGTAAACAATTATTGCCCGTCAGACCTCGTTATGATGCCCGGCTTTTCATTCTGTCTTTGGGCTTGTGCCATTCAAAACAACTATAAAGACTTTTGCCCTCGGAGATGGTCAGGTGATGCGTCATATGACCTAGTTCTTTTTTGAGCATAGCTCCACCTTTAACAGTAATCCTTATCAAATAGTTGTTCACTTTCAGCTTGTGAGTCCTGTTCTTCTTGCAGAGTTTGATATTCAGGATACTGTCATCTATGTGCATGAACTGTTTTTTGTCTAAGGGAGTTAAGATATTCCTAACTTTCACATGGAGTTTACATGGGAATGTAAGTAGTTTCACCTTTAAGATTATAAGAGGATGATTGAAAGCTAGTTCCACTAGTCTGACAATAGATACAATACAATATTAGGTGTGTTTTCTGACATTGTTTCTCAAACATATTTTGAGGGATTTACAGCAAAGAAACCAGATCATCAGATCATTTTGGCGGCTTCAATCCGTCATGGATTAAGTTTGTCAAAACAACATGAGGACAAAACAGTGACGTCCAGACAAGCGTCGTGTTACCGTCAGATCACACTACGACTGAAAGTCAGGGGAAAACCGTGAGGAATGTGAGGCGTGCGGGCGAGACTGTGGGGAGTCTGCTCTACGCTCAGTCTTATCCTGCATGGGGTGTGCCCCAGTGGCTCGCATAATCAAACACATATGGAGAATGTGGGCTCAGACAGTGGACTAGCACTAGATACAACATACACAGAATAACACCATCTTATCACAGCAAACACAGAGCTTGTTTTTGTGTGCAGCAAAGGGTGATGTGTGGAAGTACTCACAACATGAAGCAACTTCAGGACATCAACAAACCTGGGAGGACAAAGCATTACAGAAGTTAAAGAGGTTATCATGGATGAGTTAAATAGTCACTTGAGTCTAATGGTAGCCATGCTGATAAATGTGGTTTTATTTGCCAGGATTTTGAGATACACTGTGGTTTTGAATGGAATTATGTCTGTGACGTTCACTGCACGAAAACACATTACATTTTAAAAATTCAACAGCCAAGCAGACCTTGCTTGGCTTGGACCTTGATTTTTTTACCAGAGAAAAAGTCCCTGTGAAGCCTGTTGACAGGGGCGTGTGTGGATGAACCAGAGTAATGGGAACAACCATTTCTACTGTAGGATGAGATTCAATGTTGTGAGCAACACAATTTTTTTTCCTCTCAACTCAAATGAACTCAAGCAGAGGTAGATATCTCAAAACCTGTGGAAATAACACCAAAACTATGTCCATGGCTAAACACCCCAAAGTGTTTTCAGAATTTGACTGAAAAATTAGGACTCTTACACTCTCTCAGAGCTCATAATTTCTGTGGCGATGTGGTGAATCTTGCTCTTCTTCTGTCCGCTCTGACAAAGGTGCAGAAACACAGATTAGAATTAAAATGCACTGTAATAAATCACTGTGTCGATCACGTCTGCTCAAACAAACCTTCTCACAGTGGATACGTGCTGTGCATCATAATGTATTCATTATTAATTCCTATTAGCCACAGCATGTAGCTGATATACGTGAGGTCAACACAAAAGAGTTAAAGGTTGAGTGAAAGATTCTTCCCCATGTGACTCTGTGAAAGGCTGCAAAGAACAAACCTTGTGAGGTGACTCTGGCAAGTATTTCTGAGCACTTCCAGGGACTAAAGTCATAAATCAAACAGTGTCTGCTTCTCACCGGACTCTCCTCGCGCTGCTCAGGGTCTCCTTTACTCGAGACGGAGCTGCTGTCATCCTCCTCATCTGAGGTGCTGGCCAAGATGTCATCATCAGAGGGGCCATCATCCAGGGGTGCCACCTCCTCATCGACAGAGCTCCTGTCAAAAAGGCAGGATGTTAGAGTCAGAGGAGAATAGAGGCCAGAACATAAACACACTGTACAGGTGTTTTGGACACGCAGAAGCCGCTGCAGGCATCTATCAAAAACCCTGTGAATGCAGCACCCGATGACACACATTTAGTCATTCACATGCTGCATGATTTGTAGAAAAAGCACAAAACGTGAGGATGTTTTTTATAGGAGAGGGGAAAAGAGATGAGGTTTGAAATAAAAAGACCTTTGTCAGCATCTAATCAGGGGGAGAGTGTCTTTCTGAAAGAAAAAATGTCAGTCCAGCAGTATTCGAACATTTCCTGCTCTGATGTAGTGGGAGTCATAAAAAAGAACACACAGGAAAGGGAGCACTTGACACAACCGGAAAAAACATTTGGTGATAATCATCAGCACTGACACATAACCCTAGCCTCAGGTCCAGCTGCCTGCATCCAGTCACCGAGCAGCAGTTTGGCTAAATGCTGCCATGTCTAATAGAAACACCGGCCAAACCAAACACACATCATCGCACACTTTACTTATCTGACCCTGCAGCGCTACAATGACTACATGTGAATCGCTGAAGGAAAACTGCACCAAAGAGAAACTACGTATCTAAAATGCCACAACTCCCTGAGGGAGCGCTACATGTGAAACAGCGGCACCTCCCTAAACAAAAATGCAGAAAAAGACACAGGCCAATGCTGAGCAGCACACCCAGCAAGCTGGAGTCGTACACTGTGTGGCAGGTTTGCATTAGCTGCTGCATTCAACTGTGACTGGTCTCTGTTTGTGAGCTGCTCAGCGTGTTTTTAAGCATGTGACTGTGGCACAGTTTGATCTAAAGAGGGGTGACACACTAAGCTGTGCGAGTGTACAGTTACACAAACCGTAATCCTATTTTTCTAACTGACTTCTGCAAACTAGTCATTCACAAGACAACAGACACTAAAAGGATCATTAAAAGCAATACATAAACATAATTAAAGTTTTACGGTGCTAATTAAACACCAGGCCAGCTGTTCTGTCCTTCACCTTCCTGAGAGCGACTGTGTATCTGCACATACATCTTTACTGTTTGATCCCTGGTTTTGAGCATTTCAAAACTGAATTAGAAAAGGAACAGCAGCGTCTTGTTCCAGCAGAGATATCTCTGTTACTCTGTTGATTATTCACAAACCTCACTGTTTAAGAGACTGTACAAAAAAAAGGACTTGCAATTAACAGAAACTTCGTTTCTGCAGGAAAGACGCGCTGCTGCTCCAATAACAAGTTTTAATTGCTTTGAACAGCACAAATTGGATCTTTGTATTTGAGCGAATCTCAGCGACTGATACTGTCTCTGAAAACCTGAGCAACAATAACAAACATGTGCAAAGACTACAATAGAGATTAGAGCTGAATGATATGATAAAAATATCGTATTGTGACTACTTTGACACACATGGCAAATGCAATGTGAGTCACATTTTAGTGGGAACATTCATTTTTGTACTAAAAAAAAAAAATGATGATGTGATCATTGTTGAGGTCTATACCAAACGAATCTCCTCTGTTGGCCAAGACATCTTTGTAGCACCACAAAGTTTCACTTATAACGATACTTTTTGCCACATTTTACCTTTGTGGAAAAACTGCAGCTCAGTCATTTTGGATATTGCACTTGGCCATATTCTGCTTTCAAACATATTTGAATTAATTGCAGCCCTACTAGAGATAATGGAGAAAAACTGCATTAAAGAAAAGCAGCACCTTTTTAGTGCTTCCACGCTGCAGTGCACTGGAGCACTGCACCCTGTAGGCTCCACATTTCTTGACAGACATTTTGTAGTAAATGCACAGATACTCTTGCCTTCTGGCAAAAGGTCATCTTTTGTTAGTGTTGCTGCAGATAATTGCGTATGGCTTTGAGCATATGTAAATTATGAGCGACGTAAATTGGTCTACCCACAAGCCATCAACACTATGTAAGCACGTGCACCACTAGACTCGTCAAACTCCTCTGACGGGAATCTGTAACAGAACACACAGAAACAATGGGACCTGTTTCTCTGCCATCTTCCCCTTTTACAAATGACTGGCCAAGCAGGGGCAGAGTAGGGTGGGTCTTGACTTCACCATCCTGGGCAAAAAAAAAAACCACTGCATGCAGTATGGTGAAAAAAGTAGTTACAGGTGAAAGTGGTCTGGATTTTCAAAATAAAGGATTTTAAAGTAAAAAGCAAAACAGATGAATATTTACTTAAAATTAAGAATGAAATGGAATGATTAAAAAAAACACAGACGACACAAAGACCAGCCCCTGAACCTCCAATGTAGACTGGAAGAATGGTGGGACACAAAAACACACAAACTCTCCAATTATATTAGTAGGGCAGGATGAAGTCAACCTATAATTAACTAGATCGTTTACGGATAGAGCCTCAGGTGGTTTCCTGCATCCTTTTCAGGAAACAAGGGTAATCACCTACAGCATAATAGTAAGATCAGGACGTGAGGTACTGAGAGAAACGCAGAGAGAGAAGTGAAAGCCATCATAATCTACCTCTCACAGTCTGTTGGTGCCTGACACTGTTGGTGTCCAGTGTTTTTCTTGAAGGACATATATGGCTCCTGCTCCTCATAAATGCCCTCATCACTATACACTGGACCCTGCCAGGCCGTCGGCTGCAACAGGGAGGCCTGAGGGGATGCCACGGCCGGTCCCACATGCACATTCATGTAGTCTGGTATCTCCTCGTAGTGAGGGGCGTTCTCATAGTAAACTGCTCCTTCTCTTCCAGGCAAAAAGTCCTCTCTGTCCACACTTTGCTCTACTCCAATCAGCGGGCAGGATAATTTCCGTTCAGCCCTGAGACGCTCGCAGAGGTTCTGACACCCGTCCTGGTCCCCGTCCACGCTTTGTTCATTATCATTGGCGCCGTGGTCTGGGCTCTGGCCTCCTTTCCCTCTCAGCTTGGGAAGCATCTTCACCGAGAGCTTCAAGTCCAGCAGTTTCAAGAAGGAGTTCCTCTTCTGTCCGTCAGAGCGAACGAGGTCAGCACCAGAGAACGACTTGGCTCTCTGTTTGCCCAGGCTGGACCGAGCAGGCTTGACGGCTTCGTTTTTTTCATTGGTTTTTTCGGCTGGAGGAGAAGGCAGCTCCCTCATTACTCTCTCCCTCAAAACGCAGTCTTCAACCGAAAGGTCTGGCCTTTTCTCCTTATCCTCTAATTTCTGTTCTTCTGTCTCCTCAGAGGACTCATTCTTCTGCATCCATGCCATCGGGCTGCTGTGTCTCTGGGGCTTCTTTGGAGCTACCTTAACCAGCACATCCTCTGCTGTCACAGCGATGGCAGGAGGACTGAGCGAGCTGCTAGAAGGAGGACTAAAGTCAGTGTAGACTGCCTCCTGATCATGCGCTCCTTCTATCTCCTTCTCCACCTCTTCATCATCCTTGTCAACCGATACCTCCATCTCATGGCTGCTGCTGTCCCATCCCAGGTCTTCCTCCTCCACATCCTTTGGGAGTGTCTGAGGAGCAGAGGTCGGTGCTTTCTCAGGTGCAGACAGAAAAGGCTTTTTCCTGGGCGGAGGGGCTGGCATACCACAGGCTCTTCTCGCAGACAGAAATATCGGCGGCTTGTTTTCAGCAGGTACGCTGACACACAGTGACGAGCTGCCCTTCCCCTCTGATGACACCTTCACCCCACTGACGTTCATATCCCTCCCTTCCTGGCTAATGGTCTCTTCCCTCTCCTCCTCCACCTTTTCCTGGCGGGTCAGCACAGCCATCCTGGGTTTCCGTGGTACAGGGACAGGGACGGGCTTCCTAGGGGTTGCTGGCACTGGTTTGGGTTGGGGCACGCAAGACATTTGCTCCGAGCCAAGAGCATCTTCCTCTTGTCCTCGCCCAGGTGCACTGAGAGGTATTACGTTACCATTTGCCTCATCGCTCCATGTTCTGTGAGGAAGGGACGGCCTAACAGTCACTGGATTGATGTCTGTGTTGAGATTTTTGTCTAAAGCAAATGTTTCTTGAAGAGGTTTGTGGTTTGTGAGGTGAGTATTAGTAGAAGCAGTGATCATTGTCTCTCCACTGTTATCATCAGTACCTTGAGATGTGGGAAGAAGCTTTCTGTTTTGGTCAGTTTTACCCTTGTGCAGCGTTTTCAAGTCTCTCTCCAGTTTGTCTTTGTTTGCTGATGAGCTCCTGACACACATGCAGTTTTCATGGCTACACAGACAAATAGGAATAATATAATCCCAATCTGGCTTTTTGTTCTCTTGCTGTAATCCATTTTGGGAGTTAAGAAGACCTTCAGTCCGTGGGCTTTCTGTTCTGTTCTGTACAGACGTTTGGTGCAGGCTCTTTGAAGCCAGTGGTTTGGATTCCACAGCAGTGGTGAGTTTGGAGAGGCAAGGTTTGGGGGCCAGTACTGGTTTAACCCTCCTCGGTGTGCCAGGAGATGGGAGTGAGAGGCCCTCTCTTCTGGGGGTTGAGGGAGACAGCCCTGGCCTCAAGGGTTGGGCCAGCTTTGGTTTCGGGGCCACAGGTGGTTTGTGCATACCTGAGAATAGAAAAACAAACGTATGCATGTTACATTTGGTGTGAAGTTATTTCCTCTGAATAAAAACAAAATCTGAAATACAGCAAAAAAGAATATGGATATAGATCCAGATGTCATCTGACAGATGTTGCCCTAATTAGAGTTCACTCTTTAACTCCGTAGCACTGATCCTAACCTAGTGACAGCTTAGTTTAAAACGACTGCAAAGTGCTAAACCCCACGGGGGGGCTCAGATATCACATGCCGTTTGTTTGTCACTCCACACGGCAGCACAGTAATCCGGCTAATGGCCCATGTCAACAGGCAGAGGAGGAGAAGGAGGAGGAGGAGCAGATGGGAGATGAAGAGGGGGAGAGAAACAATGGAGGTGGTGCAGGGACTGGAGAAGAGTCACGCAAACTGGTACATCTGGCTGAACTGGTGTCCGAAAATCATCTGGGGTGGACTTCACAGTAAGATGCTGCCAGGGAGAGATGTTGTTATTTTCCCCCTCAACAAATGACATATTTCCTTAACCTGCAAGCCACAGTTCAACTCTGAACAAATCTGCAAAAAAAACTTTAATGAAGCTTGATTTTTATTTATTTTTTTTTTTTCACTCACTGACAGACATGGAAATGAGTGAGATATGCTGTATACATGAGTGACACACAGGTTAAAGGACAGGAGATTTCTAAAAATCACATGGCACCAGTCATTAACCTGCACAAACACACACAGACAAACACACATACGGGTACTTTATCTGCTCTGTTGTTTCTATCTTCTTAAAACGCTAAAGAAATTTGTTTTGCTGTTTTAACTTCTAATTTTAAAAGCATAACAGGAGACAGAGAGCTGCAAATTAACTTCAGCTACACGCACCACAGTAAATACTCTACATCTGTTGCATTGCTTCTCCCTGTGTAACAATGTTTATCTGTCCCACGCTTAAATCGGAATCTAATTTCTTGATTTGTAGTTTATTTGTTCCTTGGTGGCCGCGCAGCCACCGACCACAATCACAGAGTAACAAGTTTCGTTCACTTACCTGAATTCATCATCGCTGCACTCACTTAGTTTCTCTTTTATCAGCTCTTATAAATCACTGCAGCGGACACAGGTCATCTTTTGCGTCCGGGAACATTGCAAGAAGTCGATCCAAAAGAAGTTATCTGTCAAGAAGCCACATTTTCTCCGCTTTTAGTCCGAGCGGCGTGTGTGATCCTGCGGCGCACAGTTCATTCTCTCTGGAGCGGCACTGGCTGCCTACCAGCTATATGAACCTCCGAGCTTCCTTTTTGTTTCTGTTAACAGTCCACTAGGGGTCCCCGGCAGCCACAAACCACCATAATCCATCAAATCAAAAGGTTGGTAACTGCAAAGTGTGAAAAAGTGCACCATTGAGGCATAAGAGAGAAGATCCTGAATGCTTTCTTGGCAAGTTGTTGTTGTTGTATAAACTACAATCTGCTCCCCATCAGATCAATATTTCTGCCCTCTACAGACTTTGTGATTGCTCATCATTACACAGGAATTTTCCAGTGCCACACGCACATATCTTTCCACATACATCATCATCATTGCTAATATTAACACCACTGCCATGACTAAGAAGCCAGAAAGATGAGTGGGAGCCAACTGATCCTTTGTCAGCTGTATTTGATGCTCAGTTGAGGAAGTAAAACTAAAAAAATAACCATCATTTATCGGTGGTGCTTTCATCATGCAATGACATAGTCACCAGGTTGATTAATCAGTCATTCACAGCCCAGTTTGCTTTGTGTCTGCAAGCGTAATGGTGTAAAGATATTTTTTAATCTCAATGAGACTTACTCTTTAAATAAAGGTCAAAGAAAAAAGAAAACAGCACTGGATAGTTTTAATAAACCTGCTCATGTTCACTGTTACAGTAATATTTCCCTTGGATGTTTATATAAAATGAGATTTATTCAGAGAGCACTGATATATCAGATTATCAGATTATAGATCTTTAGCCCTGATGCCTCGAAGAGTTCTCAGCGAACTCCTTGAGGCCAAATGTTGAAGGACATTTTGCATTTCAGTTACAGATTAGTTTTATCAGTGGTGCCAGCTGCATACTAAGAGAATGAGGCATTTGCAGTTTGACTGCACATTAACCTAAAGTTGATACAGTTTGGAGAATCTGTTTTTTTAATGAGTACAAGTGGGCCAATTCCCGTCACCAGAGAATATTCAGTGTGTGATAACAGGAACAACAGGAAGTGCTGGAGTCCTCTTTGGTTTGATACAGGAGTCTCTGCGTCGTTGCTGTGATACCTCAGGAGCTTGATTGTTTTTTCTGTCCAGGAGGAAGACATTAGACAGGTAATTCACTTATCTTTAACACAGGCAGGGTGATGAATATTAACGAGGGCACAATGCATAAATTATAGAAAATGCACGTGTCCTGAACCGTCAAGTTACTTTTCAGGAATTTGCAGGAATCGTGGAGACATTAAGCCTGTCACATACATCTCACTGGCCTTTTCCACTGAAGCAGTCAGCGTTATGTCATCTTTTCCTTTCAATGCTGCATCTTGTGAGCTGTGTGCATCTGTGGCTGCAGGAGTATTCACTGTATCACTGCCAGGAAAAGAGAGAAAACTATGAGCAGAGACAAAATAATAAACTTCATTCAATCAAATTCCATTTGCCTAGAAGCAAAACAACTGACCTGTGCTTTGAAAAGGTCATTTTTATTTAGTTTATTTGTGGTTATAAATTCCGTGATGATCACTGACAGCTGCTTAAAGTCACATCTACATTCACTCTGTGTCACTGGTTAGTAATGAGAGTGAATCAGAGTGATGATCAGCTTGTTACAGTAAATCATATTCACACTGGTGAATGTGGTGCAGTAGTACCTGAACTTGTAGTCTGAAGGGAGGCTAAGACCTAATCTGTAGTCTCCCCTGGTCCTGGTGATTTGGTTTTGAAGGTCCCTGACTGAGCGGCTGTGGCCACTGAATACATAGCCCACAAACAGCAGCTTCCCTCTGATGTACATCTGCCACATTAACAAGGAGAATAAAGATTACATGTGTGATGGGAACACACTACAGTTTTCATTGTGATGTTTAAGAATCATCGCTCAGAGTATTTTACTTTTAGATTGCAAAGACATGATTAGCACAACCGTGTAGATTCTATCTTTTCACAGCATAAGTCATGTCAGTCATGCAGTTATTTTTTGATTTCACAATAGAGGAACCTACAGTGTGTGCTGCATGCATCATAACAGCTGCTCTTCCTGAGTTTCTGAGCCCTCTTGGCCGAAAGTATTCCAGTGCAAGCATTTTTCACGTCATTATGATTCAAGTAATTGCTGTTTGATTTATGGGCTAACGGAGGACTTATTCATTTTACAGCAAAAATCAGTGACTTTGGGCTAAAAATTAGAGCCACCTTTTGTAATTAAGAAGTGTCATCCCTCACTGCTTGTCAGCCTACAGTACTTTTATAATAAATGCCTGGGTTTCTTGGAAAGGACAGCACCTTACTACAGTTGTCCTGGCACCATCCTCCCCTCCCCCCCATGCTATCGCTTCCTCTGCTTCAGGCAAGAAGTGCTGCTGCCACCCAGTGGGAGCAATGCAGACTTTGGCAGCAGCGAGGTTTACTGACCAGGACCATCCCAGGAGCAGCATTGTGCCGCTGCTGCAGCAGGATGTTCTCCACTCCACAGCTGGCCCTCCCTCCTGACATCTCGTACCTCACCAGGCGAAATGAATCCATCTGGCACTAGATTTGACAAAAATAACCTATTACTGGGTTTCCAGGTGTACATAATGTGCAATAGCCTTCTGACTGTCTTTTGCTGAGCCTTTGCTTTATTGAGTATGCTGTCTTTGTAGAATGAGAATCAATATGAAGAAGAATTTCGGCACAGTATTTGCTGATAATGTAAACTGGATGTTGTTTACTACAGTGTGGCACCAAACAAGTGATGCACGCCCTGTGAATCAGAGACTGTAATGATGCTTACATACAGTATTTAACAGGTGGCCACGGTGAGAGAAATTGTTGTATTTTATTATTGTCTTTCTCTTATTTTCTCTGCATGTAAGACAGCATTCACACCTGAGTGCACGGCATCGTTCTGTGCTTGTTCCTCCTCTTGTAAAGCCGCTCCATCATGTCCTGGTCGGGCGCTGCATGCGTGCTGACCGGCAAAGTCACACACACCACCAGGATCTGATGACTGTGTAGAGGCTGGCCCATAATGAAGGCATCGTACTCCAGGTCTGTCACCGCTGGCATCAGTGTAGCGCTGCAGCAGCACCGCCTGCCTCCCCCCTCCCCCTGCAAGGCAGCTCTCAGCAGTGCAGGGCACACAGTGAGGGGGCCGGAGGGGGTGAACGATGGCGGGGCTGGACAGCGGGTGACAGCAGAGGACTGCAAATCTGGACTGTTTGGAATAATCACTGACCTGGCAGGGAGGGGATGATAGTGAAGCTGTCATTGTAAATATACTCTTGCTCTCAGAAAACTGCAGTAAATGTCATTGTCTACACAATAACAGTTTCTAATCCGTCCTGTCTGTCAGGTCGTACTCAAGTTTGATGTTCCCATGAATTTGAAGGGGTCCGATCTGGGTGACGCAGGGCTCCTCCTTTGTCCGCTTCTTTGGTGTCCTGGAAACGTACAGGTCAAAACAGTGAAACAGCCCTTTATAAGGGCTTACGTAATGCACCATACATGCCTGTGAGGTCTAGCAGAGCTGAAGTACTTGAAACTGATCAATGAACAGTGTCTTTCTGTCACTACTACAAAATCAATAACTGGCATCTATTCAAGGATAGATAGATCGACAGACAGACAGACAGACAGACAGACAGACAGACAGACAGACAGACAGACAGACAGACAGACAGACAGACAGACAGGGGGACACTTATTCCCTTGTTTACATGCAGTTACTTATAAATACCCCAAAAAATCATTATTTTGTGATTTTGGATTACAACAGTAACTACATTAAGTTAAGTTAAAATATACATTAAGTTATTTTCTAGCGACGCAACCTATAAAAACTTTTTTGGCCACTTGGGGGCAGTGGAGACACATTGTGGCACAACAAAACATATCATCACCTTTTAAGTTGATGTGGTAAACATGTTAGCAAACAGTTGCTTATTTACTCATGCAGCAGGCACAGAGCAACACTGTTAATCATTTGGAGTCGTGTTTCTGGCCACCGGATGAATGTAAGTCCAATATTCACTCTCTTTTAGCTCCATTTTTGGTTTCTACCAACTCCTAAGAGAAATATCTGGCTGTTCAGCTACTAAATGCTTCAATATGTTCATCAGCTAGTTTCTAGCTTGCTGAGTGCTGAGTGGTGCTGAGCAGGTAGTGTACAGTGGGGTTTTATAGCTTTTTCACTGCAAACAGCTGCCTGCTGCAGCAAAAAGAACTCAGTTCATCACGATGAGCAATATCACTTTGTCTTAATGATAAAATATTGATAGCTGCTTGAAAGTCCATGCCTTTATTTGTGATGTATAGTTTTAAACAAGATATGCTCGTGCCAAACATAGTCACACACCAGAAACAGAATAAGATAAAGAATTGTAGTTGCTTGCCATTTAGGCGCTTTAGGGAAATTTGTCCAGGACACTTATCGATGGTGAAGTCACTCAGCTTATTAAGACATTGTTGTTTATGAAAGTTTTCACAATTTTTGATATAAAAGCAATTAACTCCCCAACAACCATGTCTTTCTAACACCATGCTTTCAGTTTGTAACACAGGCTTTCTATTTAGAGTTTGTTGTTGTAACCCTGATGACATCACATGGGTAATTTTCTTGCCAGAGGTCCCCCAGAGTCACAGAAGACATTATACTACAACTGTTTTCACAGGCTCAACACTTCTCATGATTAGCACATTTACTTGGATGTATTAAATTGTTGGAGTTGCCTATTGGACTTTGGTCAAACGTTCTGGTCCTATGTGCTGGTGTAAAGTGTGCACCTTGGCAGCTTGACACCGGAGTCCAGCAGTCCATCTGCTGGTGCTGACACATGTCTGTGCAGATCCTGGAAGTCTTTCCTGCCCTCCTCGGGCTGCACTGGCTTAGCATCAGCCCGCTCAGGTGGGTTCAGAGAGGGCAGAGCCGCTGACTGTACCTCTCTCCTCAGCCTGGTCCACAGTGGGGCACCTGGCATCCGCTCCATGTCAGGACACTTGATCCCTGAAGGAGAGGAAGAGGTCGCTCAGAAATGCACACACACAACGAGTGACACGAGCGACCGTGAACAAGATCCTCATGGAACTATTCAATAATGTTGAGTTTGCAAGATGAGGTGATACTCAGACTTTTTGAGCCACTCTAAATAACCTCAGTGTTACTTAAATTTGCACCACATACTTCAATAACTCATAATGCACAGTCCATCTCACCCACTGGCTGCATTTAAGCACATTAAAAAGAGCTAGTAAGGCTGTGTTCGCGGGTCAGTACCAATGGCCACACGGTAATAATCCAGCCAGTCATCCAGGGTGTTTCGTACTCTCTGTTGAATCCTCTTCAGCTCCCTGGAAACATTCCCTCCTCTTCTCCACAGCGCTGACAGATCCTCCAGCCCCTCCACCTCTTTGACCATCTGGAGGACCTCAAAGGAACACACAGACACCTGCCCTACATCATTGCCCACATGGTAGATCATATGATATAAAACAACGATCTTTTTAATAGGTAGGGACTAAAAAATAAATTAAAAGATTTTGCTGTAGAATAGATTTTACATGCCTTCACTGAGGCATTGTCATATTGTGAAAAAAAGTCTCTTACAGGTGTTAGTGTCAGGTTCCTCTTGCTCTCCAGGACCTCAACAGGGGATTTTGTCTTCCCCACCTGCAGGAGGTCTTGAGCAGCATCAGAGGAAAACTTTCCTTCAGTCTGCAAACGAGGCTGTCAATGCACAGCAGGCATTATAGATGTCTAAAATACTTGATCATAAATCTAAAACATTTTGGTCATTGTCTTCTTAATCTCACCGTTTGCTTTGATTGGTTAATGTTAGACAGTGCAGAAAGAGGAAGTTGAACACTTTCGTTGTTCCACCTGAAGCCGAGCGTAGCAGCAGTACCGCTGAGCAGCCTCACAGAGATTAGATCTGACAACTGATGGAGACAAAAGCATGTTTACAGGTTTCTTAAACATGGAAATGATCTTTAAATAATAATTATCAGAATCATGAGCACTAAACTTTAGTGAATCTATCCATGGCAATCTAATCTGCACACTATGTAGACCTGTTATAAAACTCTCTCTCGGTCCTGTCAGGGACGGTTAGTGTTCGTTCATCAGTAGGTCATGCGTCATACCTCTCATGCCCTGCTTTGTTTCCCCTAAATGTGACACTTCCCATATGCACATCTCATAATTATCTTACATGACAGGCTCACTCCAGATTCTTTAGTCTCTCTGACTAGCCTTGTCACTGAATATATGTCTTGTCTGGAGATTACCTCCGGCCTGTTCTCTGCGCAACATGCTGCTGAGCTGAAGCATAAGACTTTAGACACTAACACAATGTGAAAAGAAAAGAAAAGAAAAGAAAAGAAAAGAAAAGAAAAGAAAAGAAAAGAAAAGAAAAGAAAAGAAAAGAAAAGAGGAACAAAAGTAGAAAACATCTCTTCTCCTTTCATATTAAAACTGTGTCAGATGACTCTCTTTGTTTATAGCACAAAGAAATTGGACATAGTCTGAAACATTACTATTGTAGCTCTGTGGCGGCACCTGTATAACAATCTTCTCTCTCAGTGGGCGTCCTGTCTGCCAGCTCCACACCTTAATTATGTTCCCATGATGGTCACATATGAATCCACCATCCTGGTCCCACACTGCTGTGATGGCAGAGCTGGAGGAATAAATAAAGAAGAATTACACTGCAGTCACATACATGATCACAGACAGACCATTTAAAGGCATTCAGAGGCAGATATATATCAAGAGTTTGTGTCCATAGTATGTGTCACACACTTGCTGATTTGATTGCAGAATGAGAATGATGACTGATGTGATGCAGGCACAAAGATAGTGACAACTGAAAATACATTAGTTACATCATGAAAAAAGAAAATTTGTGTCCATGTACACAAAACCTGTAGATTAAATTTTGTGACTGAACCTGCCTCAGAGGGTGAGTAACAGCCCCGTGCCCAAACGCTGTGATAGTGGCCAGTATAACGGGACACTCGCCGTCACTGAACACGTTGGTGTAGAAGCCTCCACAGGGCAGACCTGAGTGGCTCTGGCATACAGCCATGTACCCAGATGGGTAGCTGAGAGGGCAGAGTCAAAGGTCGAAGGGTCAGCTGCAGCGACACATTTCCCATATGCAGTACTTTGTTTGTCGAACAGCCATTAGAATTAAAATAGTTCTGAATAAACATGAGGTGGATACTATATGAACGAGGAGCCGTCATCAATCCTGTAGTGTAGTTTCTGCTGTGCAGGATGCTGCTGCTTCACTTCTGGTATCTGGGACAAGCCGTCATCTACAGTGGCAGGATGGGCTTTTCTCCTCACTCTCCCGTCCTTCGCTTTTGCCTTTGTACCGCCATAGTGACGGAGCATGAGGGGCTTCTCCAGGTCCTGGTCTGCTGTTTGTAGTTTTCTATGTGAAGATATGTGAAGTAATTTACTGTTGGTGTTTAAATATCTCTCAAGCTGTCGAATTGGAGTTAGTATTTTTGAGGAGTTACATTGCAACATGAAACATATATATAATTTTAATCAGTAATGGCCAAATACAAAATTCAGTAAAGACATGTTATCTCTCATGCATACTAAAAACCATCATCTCCCAAAAGTGAGTGATAACTGAGTCATACCAGCCCTATACTTTGAACTAAATGCTAATGTCAGCGTGCTAACATTACCTACAATGACATGCTTGAATGCTGATGTTTAGCAGGTATAATGTTCAGCAAGTTAACCATCTTATTTCAGCATGTTAGCATTCTAACATTTGCTAATTATCCCTAAACATAAAGTATAGCTGAGACAGATGGTCACAAATTATTAGAATAAGTAAAATTTGAACACGATGAGGGCACCACATGAGAAATCAGGGAATCATCAATGTTATTACAATTCATCCAGAGTGAGGACACGAATGTCTGTTTCAAGTTTCATGTTAATCCATCCAATAGTTGTAAAGACATAAAATGTAGAATTGGCAAGCTCATGGTGGTGGTAACAGAAAAGTAAGAGGTTCATCAAAGTTTGTCTCAGTATCATGAATAGCTGTACAATATTTTGTGCCAATCCATGAAGTAAATGTAGAGATAAGTCACTGGATTTGTGAACACTTTGACCAGCTGGTGGCACTTGATGAAACATCAGGGGGTCATCAAACCATTAGGATTTATCCTCTGGGCACGCTGGATATTTAGATATTGAGAAACTGCAGTCTGGACCAAAGTGGACCAGCATTGCCATCCCTAGAAAAATCTGATTAGCAGATAAGAAATTTTGCAATTTTGCAACATTGCAATGTTTTGCAATTTGACACAAATTCAGCAGGAAAATATTAACAACACACTCTGGATTTCTTGCCACTTGGAGTCGCTCCACCACCCACTGACACAAACTGATCCACTGAGGCTCATCACAGGAGGGCGGCTTTGGCTGGATGATCCATCCTGGAAAAAAAGCACATCCAGCTGAGGCAGCAGGACCACCGCAGTGAGACCAGTGGACCACCGACACAGCAGCCGGCTGTTAGGAACACAGTGCCCCTTCAGCTCCATGTCTTACCTCGATGTTTACAGTTGTTGGATGAATTGGCAAGACTGATGGTGGCAGAGTTGTGAGCTGTTGGGGAGTGAGAATATCAGTCAACTGATGTCTCATATACACCTTTTAATTCAATCTATATGGACAATAATGATCACATATACTGTAAGCCACTGCTAGTGACATCAGGGTACTTAATAATGTAACCGAGTAGCCCTGTAACTGATTAACAGACAGCTGTACATCTGTGCCCAGCTACCAGTTACTTTGTCCTCACTGGTAAACCAATCCTCTCACTTCCACAAGCTTGCAACGAAAGCTGTTCTCAAGTTCAATTCTAAAAGGTCATGAGAAATTACTGAAGAGGTTTTCACTCTTACAGTTTTACTCTCATTGTGTGTTGCCTACAATAACTGAAAGTTTCTTTTGAATGCTGGAATATGGAACTGCTCTGTCAATCCTGCCTTACTCTCAATTTTCTATATTTATATACCCAGACAACTCTAGCATTTTCTGATTACACATATTTTGTAAGGATTTGTGTTGTGTAAGGGCTTAATTAATGATGAATAAATCATTTAAGACCTACTTTTGGGTTGCCAAGTTGTAAAAAGCCCTTTGACTGGTGGATATCCATTATTAATGACTTAATAATGTTCATACATGGCCCATATTAACGATGTACTCACTCTCTAATAATCCAATTACACAATAATAAACCATAAAGTCTGCAGCTGTTCATAAATCAGTAAATTGATTTTGGTCCAGACCCTGCAGACCCTTTATAGAAAGATAAGTGGTCAAACCATTTGTTAAAGGGGTATTCTATATTATATATTCTAACGATAAAGAGACAAAGCACGTTTAAGCATGAGGAGGACAAACCCCAGCCTAGTGGATTTTTACAAACTGGCAAAAGTTTTTCTTATTATTCATCTTGAAGGCTTTAATAATTATTAACCCCTAATAATCATTGGTTTTCATAACGTCTGCCATGTAGGCCCTTTCCCGCCAAGAATGACTAAAATAAAAATTGGAACTACTCATGTTAAGTCAAAGTTATGAGCTACTAAGTCACTTTTTCATTTAGTGACACGAAATTAGACAGTGAGTCAGTCAAAATATATAATAGTATAGGTACAGGAGAGGTTTATTGTGGCCTGTCTTTGACTCATCATACTTTAGACATGAGTATTTCAGACATCTTAACTTTGAATGAAGTTAATTATTTTTTCCTGGCAGAAATGAGCTTCCATACAAACGTGGCCCAGGGATTCATTTAATCTGACGTTACCTCTGTGGTGACTTTGAATGCGCTTTTTGACGCGTGGGTTTGAGCTAACTTGTGGTTTTACATCCTCCACAACACATGAGCCTCTCTGTCCTGCCTCCCTCTTGTCATCAGGGGACACCTGACGGGATCGAGCTTCATCCAACTTCAGAATTGTGGACTTTTCCTTGCAGCTCTGTTCCTGAATATTCGCCCCCGCAGTCAGATCCTGCCAGGAGTAATTCAGAATATTTACAATCCCGCGAGGAATACAGCCCTTCTCACACCACTTATGATGAGAGAGCAGACGAGCCAATTCATTTAATAGGTGAGGGGCTGCTCGTTTGTATGCATCCATCGGATCGTGGTCCTTTAATGTCGGCGCAGCACCGACAGCAGATGTGGTGTCAGGTTTACCATCCCTGCATGTTTCACCTGACAGCGTCTGAACGAGCTCACCACTTTTACCTCCTTTGCTGTCAGTCTCTCGACCACTATGGGGAAAAAGAGAGAATTTATTATAGTCATATGACAGGAAAAACGTCAACAATTTTTTATTGCATTAAGAGAATTTCATTAGATTACCTTTCCATTGCATCGTCTACCTGCGCTCCTTCATTTGCCATGCTGGTGTAGAAAATGTTGCTTCTTGTCCCTTTAATTCTGCTTCGGTTCGTTGGCTGCAGAGAGGTGAATTGCATGATTATTGACTAGTTTCTTTCAAACTACAGTCAGCATAGTGAATCATTAGCCCACCTGGTCAAAGAAATACAAAGGGCCAGTCCTGGATTCTGTCAGCGCACCAGAAGAAGTCATTATGTCTTCCTCTAAACATTCGCCACGCAAAACGCAGTAAACATCGTTGCAGCAAAACACCAACAAACCCAAACTGTGGTGCTTTAAAATCCGTCTTTCACTCCTGTAAATGTGCCCTCGGTCAGTGTGCTGCCGGGCTTGTTGCTTGGATACACACTTCTACGCCCGTCTCCAAACGTTATGCACCATCAGTGCTCCACTCAGGTAAACATTGAAATGCTATCTGTGACAATACAAACTACAAAACGTCACTCACAATAACAGATAAGGTGTCGAGCGTATGGCAATGTGGACACACGGGTGGGAACGCAGTGGATGAGCTGCAGTCAGTCACAGGTGCGCGCACAGACAGGTAACCTGAAACTCAGCCACTGGATGTTCAGAGAAATGGATAATTCTAGCAAGCAGTGCAGCTTTTATAGGCCACGAATCAGGACTTGATGGTCACATAACCAAGCATCAGCCTCCACACAGTACACCCAGGTTGGGTTGCTGTCCTGTTACAGTTTGTCCCAAAATGTAATTTGCCCTGCAGAAAACAAAAAAACAAAAAAACAGGCTAAATGAAAGTTTTTGCTCCTCGGGACAGAAGAGGATCGTCTTCCTCTACTCGGGTGAAGTTGTTGCACAGAGATTGTCTAATAGCTCATTATTGGCTCAGCTTCCTCCAGCACACTTTTCTGCTTTGACCACTGGAGGCTCCCAGCAGCTTATGCGTCACTTCATCTCTCAGTCGCTGATCATGGCGGAGCTACAGCTACAGCATGAAGTGGAGCCTCAACTTCTCAATGGGGACGACTTGAACGAGGAAAGAGATGATGCAGACGCTTCGGAATCAGTGAAGAAAAAGAGAAGAAAGAAGAAGAGGAAAAAGACCGCCGCACCAGGTAAGAGGCATCACTTTGGGGGTCGAGAATCGTTGAGAAAATAGCGCAAAATTGTCTCCTCTGGTGCGACTCGCTATAGAGCACGAGCGTCAGATATGCGGGACAGGAGACTTTTCAACCTGTCAGACGGTCTTCTGTCCAGCTGTCCCAACTCTGAGCGGCTGCTGCTGGAGCTGAGGGCGCTCATCTGGAAACGGGACAATCTCTGAGAAACGCAATTTAACATCAGAACTGATTGAAAGCTGTCATTTGAAGATATGGTTGGAATAAAATGTAATTTTACCCCAGATTAAATATGTTCTATCCAATAAATCCCCCTAAGCTGCATGAAATTATGTAATAGAAGTATCCACAGTTTTAGTGCAATAAGATGACAACCACTCTTATGCAAAGCAGCATGATGATAATTGCAGCCTTACTGCCTCATGATGTGGAAAAATCAAATCTCAAAAAGCCCTGGACGCTGAACCTGCCTTAAGTCAAGTGTGGTCCACACAGCTCTGCCTTTGAAGGGCTAAATGTCATAATGCTGCATGGTACATATGCCCTTGAGGATATTGACTCCCAAGGTATTGAAAGAATTTATGCACAGGCCCTGCCAAGTTGAGCTCGTAGTGGATGCACTTTCTTGAGATGACTCTGAACCACATATAATTTACTCACTCTGTGTGTGTGTGTGTGTGTGTGTGTGTGTGTGTGTGTGTGTGTGTGTGTGTGTGTGTGTGTGTGTGTGTGTGTGTGTGTGTCTGTGCATGCTCACGCATGTGCATGCACCCATTGGTGCATGCGTGCGTGTTCACCTGCACATGCATGCACGAGGGTGTGTGACTTTGCAGCAGGGACAAATGAGGCTGAGGGGGATGGAGAAGCCGGAGGTGTTGGTGATGTGACAAAACAGTTGGAGCAGCAAACACTGGAGGACAAAGAGAGGGAGGAGGATGGAGAAGAAGGTAACTCTTCACCACCACCACCACCACCACCACCATCATCATCATCATCATCATCATCACCATCATCATCATCATCATCATCAGTAATGGAGGATTGTGTTGAACTTTAGGGTCCTGAAAGTGCACAGTGAAATTCAGCTGCTCACATCTGCAATGTGATATCTGATTTTCAGTAGCACACTGGGAATTTTGCCCAAGCCTCCTGTCGATATTTCTCACTTTACAAAACTGTATTAAAACTAATGATGCTTTCAACAGATGGGGATGAGGGAGAGAACTCAGCTGGAAAAAAGAAGAAGAAGAAGAAAAAGAAGAAAGGATGTAAGCCATTTTTTTCCTGAGTGCAGCAACTGCATCACTACAGTCTACAACAGATTGCTGTGTTTGAATTAAATTCACATTTACTCCGTTCAGAATGTGAACTGAAGCAGCTGTAACTCACATCACTGTGACAGAATATTTATTGTCAGAGAGGCACAGCAGGTTTTCTAGACGGACAGAATAGCGCGGTGAGATGTCCTGACTGCGCTGCATCAGAATCACTTTGAATCATTTGTTAAATACAACAGGTGCACAAAAGCAGTTTGACTTGGTTAATTAGTGTGATGAGAGTTACATAATGCAGCAGTGACGGGGGAGTTGTAGGACAAAATGCGACAGGACCCTACATGTCGAGCAGACGGGACAAAATTAATGACAGCATAAACACACAATGCCAGTGTTACAGTGTAGAGTAAGTGCTCCTTGATAATATGCTGTATATATGTGATTATAACCCACTATATGATACTATAAGTGCTGTTATATTTTATATTACCACAGTTATTACTGCCATCTTAATTCAGCCGGTTTCTTTGTCTCATGAGTCTCTTACTTGAATTAGATCTGTAAGTCAGGAACTGCACCATGCTCTCTAGCTGAGTAGGAATATGAATGTCATGAACATGGAGAGGATAACTTATGTTTTCTTTTCTCTCTCCTGCTGCTTTCCTCTGCTTCTATCTGGGCCACAGTGAAGGGACAGACTGACCCTCCCTCAATCCCTATTTGTGAGCTCTATCCCAGCGGAGACTTTCCAAAGGGAGAGGAGTGTGAATATCCACCATCGAAAGACGGGTGTGTGACCTCCACATCGTCCCTCACACTCAGCAGTTGTCTTCCACTGTGTGACATGCCTAGTTTTTCTCTCTGCTTTGTGCTGTTTTATTCATATTGGACATCATAATGAGGTGGAATGTTTAGTGTTTAGTTTGGTTTAATTTCCTCTTCAGGAGCACATAAATCATTTTTTCTATATTTGGCCTCAGTTGAAAAGTATCAACGCTACTTTCACCCGCACACAGTGTCATATCCTCATTACAAATATGTGTATAATGAGAAAATAATGAGTGCCTCCTCTCTGTGGTGTGCCTGTCTACCTCCCGCCAGGCGCAGTGCAGCGTGGAGGACCACCAGCGAGGAGAAGCGGGCGCTGGACAGGGCCAACGAGGAGATGTGGAGTGATTTCAGGCAGGCGGCCGAGGCACATCGGCAGGTCCGCTCGTATGTCAGGAGCTGGATCAAACCAGGGATGACCATGATTGACATCTGGTGAGACATGCACTGAAATATTGTCCTTGAGCCCCTTTTAATGGACTTTAATCTTGGCTGCTCATACCTGCCAGGACTCGTTTGAACCAGAAAGTGATGTGAAATTGATATAAGCACTTCTTTGTGCCAGCCTGCAAGAAACGGTTTTAAAATGATCAAAGAAAGCAGGAGAACTGCTTCGTGGTCTCAGCCTCTTGTGGATGCATTATCTGCCCTGACAACAGTCTCATTGTTCCTGTCATCCATTGTCCCTTTGTGCTGCTCTCTGTTTCTGGCAGTGAGAAGCTGGAGGACTGCTCCAGGAGGCTCATCAAAGAAAATGGGTTAAAGGCTGGCCTGGCCTTCCCGACCGGCTGCTCAATCAACCACTGTGCTGCCCACTACACCCCAAACGCAGGAGACCCCACCGTGCTGCGCTACGACGACATCTGCAAAATTGACTTTGGAACGCACATCAACGGCAAGAGCTCGCTAATAACTTTTTAAGTGCTTTTGGAGTTATGCTGTGCCATTTCACACTTGGCATTTATTATGACATGGTAAAATGATGATTACATTATAATTCTCACTGCCAGAAATACACTGGTCTCACAAGTTAATTAACTGCCATTTTTTTAGATTAACACATGCTGCATATTCCTGCAAAATGATCTCCTCGTAGACACTTTTGAATGAATAACCAAACGTTATGGTCTTACAGGTCGAATAATAGACTGTGCCTTCACCGTCACTTTCAATCCAAAGTTTGACAGGCTGCTGGAGGCTGTGAAAGATGCAACTAACACTGGCATTAAGGTAAGACAGCTCTCCCCCTCATGCATGGTGCTTCATTGCACTGCTGGTTATACTGCATGATACAACAAACCAGCAAGGATCAGTATATTCAATGTACCTTTTCTTTAATGTTCATATCTAGGTTGCAATTTCCTATGATTAAGCCTGTAAAACAATAAAATGATTGAGAATTTGGCTCTATCTGGCTCTAATGGTGAACAAGCAGTGGCTAAATGTGACTCAATGTGGTGCCAAAATGGTAATGATGTGGGGGCACACAAATAGTACACTGTGTGGAAGTAATGATTAGGATAAGAAAAATACAAGTACAAGACCAGATGCATTGTAATAGATAATGTATTAATCTGTGGATCCTCTAGTATGGATAAAAAATAAAAAAAAAAACCTCAGTAACTTCTCAGGAGTTTGTGCACTTTGCTGCAAAGCCTATAAATAAGACACATCACAGAAGGGCTGGTGAATTATTTCTCACTATCCAGACCGTGTGTGTGTGTGTGTGTGTGTGTGTGTGTGTGTGTGTGTGTGTGTGTGTGTGTGTGAGGAGTGTAATGCTGTGCACTGCTTGTAGTGTAAACACTTCTCTGTCCCAGTTTGCAGGCATCGATGTGCGCCTGTGTGATGTTGGTGAGACCATTCAGGAGGTCATGGAGTCTTACGAAGTGGAGATAGATGGGAAAACGTATCAAGGTAATGTGAGGTCTTTTATCATCTTTCCTTCCTGTGCATGTTCAGCGCTGCATCCTGTTAATTCAACCTCTGTGTGCTGTTCTCTTTACAGTGAAGCCAATCAGGAATCTCAATGGCCACTCTATCGGGCAGTATAGGATACACTCAGGGAAGACAGTCCCTATTGTGAAAGGCGGAGAGGCCACGAGGATGGAGGTTTGTGCAGCCGTGGATACAGCTTACTCAACTTCGAATATCATTTCATCTGAGCCAAATGTGGATGTGACTAGATTCTGCACCACAAAACAACACTGCAGCCTCTTTTTACTGGAGTGTCTGAAATTAAACCTTTATTAGCTGCTTGACCTTGCGTATAAATAAACCCTTTTTAATTCTTAAGTGTAATTGGAAGAACATGTGGCTGGTTAGGGTTACGACAGGGTGTGGAGAAGTGTTCCAATTCACCGCTCTAACAGCTTCTTAGTCACCCTCGTCGGCACTTTAATTACTCCTTTAATGGAATTACCAGCCACATCGAGTAGCAACACGTGTTCAAGCTCCAGCCCCTCATTTCACCGTGAGAGCGTTGAATTGTGGGCATCCAGAGTTCATTAACAGGCCGGTACTTCACCAAGGAGAAACATGGTTTTGAACTATCTTACATTTCCCAAGACTGTGCCGAGATCCATGCCTGCATCACTCCCGCACAGCTGCAGCACATATCTGTATTTGGACAGAACTGAGCATTTTAATTGGCAAGTTGCTGCGTCAAGCTTTTTACCTGATGGCTCCAGGAGGGTGGGGTGGGGGTGCTGCTGATGTGGCAGCTTTGCATGTTGTATTTTTAGCTGAAGTGTGTTGGTGTAACAGGGCCATTACCCTCTTTGTGATCAGAGAGCGCACGGCTGGAGTGGCAGCTGGGCGTGCCACGGGGCTGCTAGCACTTTGACTGATTATCGGTGCAGTGAGAGAGGGTGTCGCAGTGTTATCAGCTAATACCACAGGGACTCCAACAACAGCCACGCGCCGATAGAGACACTAAACACCAATGAAACCCAACCAATCAACTCGCACGAGGCGCTGTTCCAGAAAGGACACTACTGTCCTTAATAGACTACACATGAATACGTCAGCCGCTGGCATCTTGAGGGTTTTGTTAAATTTACTCAGTCCCCCTGGAGTGTTTTTGACCTTTCAGTAACATCACTGAGCCCTGCATGAAAGGTGTATACATACACTTTGATATCGTGACCTTCTCTTAGCTATACAAGACTTACACAGTAATTCCATATTTTACATCAACAACCAAATAAAGTGTTTTTACCTTTTTTTGGTGCCTCTCAGGAAGGTGAAGCTTACGCCATTGAGACATTTGGCAGCACAGGAAGAGGTGCAGTCCACGATGACATGGAGTGCTCACATTACATGAAAAACTTCAATGTTGGACATGTACCAATAAGGTTGGTTCTGCTGTTTTCATTTCATTCCTGTATAGAAAATAGAATTTTATTAATTTTATTTTTTTTATTCATAGGTTAATTGGATAGATCATATCTGCATGTTAGTTTCCAAGTTATCTCACTGTCTCACTCTGTGCTGCAGACTTCCAAGGGCTAAACATCTGCTGAATGTGATCAATGAGAACTTTGGGACCTTGGCTTTCTGCCGCCGCTGGCTGGACCGCCTGGGCGAGAGCAAGTACCTGATGGCGTTGAAGAATCTGTGTGACCTCGGCATCATAGACCCATACCCACCTCTCTGCGACATCAAGGGCAGCTACACCGCCCAGTACGAGCACACCATCCTACTCAGGCCCACCTACAAGGAGGTAGTGAGCCGGGGAGACGACTACTGAGCATGCGCCAGGAACTCAAGATGAACCAGGAGGAACTCTGAGACAACAAACCTCTGCAGACTGATAGCAATTATGCAATATTTCTCTGACCTAAATTTCCACTGCTTGAGTACCTTTCAGTTATTATTCTAGCAAGAGCAAAAGACTTGTCATGGCAGTAGCTTACTAGTGCTTTTTTTTTCTCCAAAGAATTGAGCAAATAGACAAAGGGCACATCTTCCAAAAAAAAAAAAAATGTAGTGTTGTCATTTTAGTCATATTTTCATGTACTGCTTTTAGGAAATATGCAAAAAAAAAAAAATCATGCAAAAAAGGTTTTGGCAAAGAACTCACCTAACAATGCTATGCTTCATTGCCTTGTTAAGACCTTGAGAGGAAAAAACAACTGCTATGAAATATTTATATTTCTACATTTCTTTGCTCTATTTTAATTTGAGGCAGTTTTCTAAGAAATAAATTGTTATAAATCTTGCATTGATTACTGTGTAAATATTTAAGAGCTTAGCCTACATTACCAATAACTGATGATTTAAAGGTGCATTTCTCTCTTTTATCCAAAGGAGGGCGGCACTAAAGCATGGGTCAAACATCAGTCAGTCACATCTGCTGGTGAAGGTGTCACAGTAAGCTAGTCATAGATTTGTGCTTGTGCACCATGTAATGAAAGAGACTTTTCCCAGAGCCATTAAGAATGAGCACACCGACATGGAGTTTATGCTGTTTGGATGAAAAGAACATATGGGATACTCGGAAATAGCTTTACAAATATCACATTGACAGCAGAGTACATTCATGTACCCTAAATCACCACTTTGTCCTTTACAAGAAAATCCAGCCCATTTTCTCTTATTTTGGTAAAGTCTTTGGGACAAGGACATGGGTGGTGATGTCATGGTTGAGGAATGCATCATGTCTCCTCACAGAGTTTGTCCTTCTCCTTGGAGACAGCGGACCAAGACTATTCTTAACTGGACCTGGCTCAAAAATTGCCTGTGGACTCGGGATGTGATACACTGTGATGTCAATGAATACCCAGGCTTTTAATACATATTTATTTTGGGGCAGCAGGAGTCACAGGCCAAAAAGAAACGCATATGACAGTGTGTGCTCTCTTTCTCTCTCCCTCTCTCTCGCTCTCTCTCTCTCTCTCTCTCTCTCTCTCTCACACACACACACACACACACACACACACACACACACACACAGAGGCTCCCACTGGGTTGGGTTTAGAGAGGCACTCTCAAGTGAATCCTCCTCATATGGAAGCAGACCGTATGAGGACGGCAGAAAATCCTCACAGAATCAAGTCTGACTTAAACAACCCAACAATGATCCACTCCTGTAACTGAAGCAGCCGTAGGAGCAAACTCAATTCTGAGTGTTTTAGCTCGCTGCATGTAGTCTGGACCAGAGAAGGTGGAGCGGAGTGTGTTTTGCTCTTGTCAGACAGCAGGCGGGTGAGTGTGCCGGAGCAGAGCAGAGCTGTTCAGATTAGGCCGTCTGATACCTTTAATGTTTTTTTTTTTTCATCCTCTCCCCTCATCCAGGAGTTACTTGTTCTGACCTGCACAGTCCCAGTCTCCCCCGCCAAGGACATCAAGCGTACACACACATCCACACTCACACACTCAAGCATTCTGATGTTGACTTATTCGTGATTTATCGCCAATATCAGTGCGACGACAAGGATAATTCAGTGTGCGCCTTTGCGAGATTTCAAAGTAAACAGCTCTCAATGAAATTGATACAGTAGGACGTGACTGTGTTTTAGCTGACAGCATCTTTGGCCAGGACATAAAGTACCACTGTGTATTTAACATGCATTCCTGATTGTTTTACAACCTGTAAAGAATTATGAGCTGAGCTGATATCATGCAGTAGCACGGGAATGAAATACGAACATCAACTTCGTCTGCATGAAAAGTCTTGATGGTCTGCTTTGTTCTCTTTGATTCTGACGTGACTGTAGTGGTGAGGTATCTGCTTACAGTACGTGCTCATTTCTGCCACAGGGTAACAACAACCACAGCAGCGCAGCGTTGCAGCTGTTTCTTGAGGCTGTGGACTCCACTTTGGAAACAGAAGAAACAGTGAAACCCCTGAAGCAGCCAGAGGATTTTGCTTTCGTATTCGTGTCCAAGCAAAATGCCTAATTCAGTCTCTCTGTTCATTTTGCAAATCATCCTCATGTCACAGATGACCCTCCACCTCTCCATCCCTCTGCAGTCCTTGGTGATTCTCTACCAGCGGCCACAGTCTTTTCTGAGGATGTGGAGGACTTTGCGTCCCAGGCTCGGCTTCCATGATTTAACCAGGCTCTTGGTGTTGACCATCAGCCGTGCAGTCTTCCAGTCCTCATGACCAGCGACCACATACTCAGAGCCTGGAGAAGAGAGAGCAGAACATAAACTGAGAATGTCACTAAAATACACAGAAGAGGAAGAAAAATCCCCTTATGTAAAAGAGCATGCAAGATTATATAACTATAATCAAGCAGTTAAATACTGTGCTACTATGGCTGGCTTGGATGAATGTTGCCAGGAGTGATTATTGTGAAAGTGTTAGATGTAAAATAGTCTCATAACAGAGAGGTGGCTGTAATCTTTAAGCTGTAAATGTCTATTCTAAATGTGCGATGCTTGGGCATTGGCACCAATTCAAAGCCTCCTCTATAGATCCTCGATTCAGCACAAAGCTGGCAGGCTGTACACACAAGAATTGGTTAATTAATAAGCTTCTGCATTGTGAGCAATAAAGTCAGTTGCTGGAGGTGGCTGCAGCTGACCTGGGTTGAGGATGGGACAGGTACAGCCTTGGCTGGTCCAGGACTCTGGGTAGAGAGTGACGCTTCCCCTCTGGATCTTCATCTGCGGGTTCTGGTGCAAGACCTTCCTGACCTTGACCTCCACCTCTGCATGGGACCCTCTATCGTGAGCTGACATCACCCTCACCACCAGCACTGCCAAAGCAACACAAACAGTCATTCCACAAATCAGGAGCCTCCAACAAAACAAACAAAATACAACATACCAGTACTGACTTTCCTTGTCTTAAGCATTCAATCTTTCACATCCTCTTTTTGTTTTTTTCTTAATTTCTCGGGTTAATGGGGAACTTTTACACATCCAAATCATTTTACTAGTACAAGGAGACCTACCAAGCCCCCAAAAAAGAGTTTTATAATGTCTTCTGTGGCATTAGAGGAGCTTTTCAAGTCTTGGAAGATAACCAGAGTCTTGTCCTTGGGATTTCTTTCCTTGGCTTGGGTTTTAGAAACTGAAAATGTTTGACAGACAGCCTTCATTATGGGGTTGTGCAATTTGAAGTTTGCTTTTACAAGGCAGGGAGAGCCTAATGGAAAGATGCTATCGAGCTGCACACTCCAGTGCTGATTCATGGACTAAAAGTCAGATATTTTGGCCCCTGCTGCCTAAATTTTGACCATTACTTTTCTCCCAGCTACAAGGAAATGCAATACTAAATTTCAGGAGTACTAGTAGCGTTATGGAGCATTTTTTTTGTCAGTGGGTCCTTGCTTTGTTTGTTCTGGTCTAAGTGCATGACGATGGGGTGGTGATACACATATTACTGCCCATGGGTTCACACTATTCCACTGATCTGTAGGTGGCAGTAATGGGACAGAAACACAGCAAAGTGCCAACAAACGCAGGGAAGAAGACTGCTGGCGAGTAAACATGGCGTAAACAATGCAGGTTTGCAAACTTTCCAAAATTTGGGCTTTGCAATTGTTTTGCATGGAACAAAATGCATTCAACACATCTGACTGGCCTCAAGGATACACATAATGTGTTTGGGGAACACTGATTGAAAAATCCACAAGCACCTTTAAGGAATCACTACACAAGAAATCAAGTGGAACAACCAGGGGCATTTTTCAACATTCAGACATTTATTATGGACAGATCCGATGGCGTTTAAACAGCCACAGACTCCATTATGTTGTTGAATGGCCTCACCCTCACACAATACTGAATCAGTTCCCTCCTTCAAACAGCACTTACCATAGTCATACTCTGCAGCACAGAAGAGTTTAGGGCTGCCAAGGGTTACTTCTACACACTCACATTTCTCTGAAAGAATAAAACCGGATTAATAAGATTCATATAAATCACTCAATCATGACCTGTAGACTTCAAGATCAAAACAGCTGCATTTTATCCATATAGGTTGATGCGTGTGCAGTGTATTTAGTGTGATATGACCTGTGACTCACCAGAGTGGTGCAGTGCAGAGAAAAGCTCCTCTGCCCTAAAGAGTGCCGTCTCACTATTATTGCTGCTGTGTCCCATGTGGCCAGTGGCTGTATAGAAGACCTCCACATCTGAGCTGTGCCGCAGAGGTAAAACCAGTCAGAGGCGGGGCTCCACTCAGTGTTAATCATCCAGAATGCACTCTAACTGTACACCATACGTCACTGTATCCAAATATGAACACATATACATATGATTAAGTTTCAGCTCTTACCCAGAAATGCAGTCACCAGTGTAGGGGTCACAGTCCCCTGTACAGTCACATGGACGGCAGCCGTATTCATGAAGCCCCCAGTATCCCAGCATGCAGCTGTCACAGCGGGGGCCCCCAACACCAGGCTTACAAGTGCACTCCCCACTGCTAGGGTTGCAGAGAGGGCTACCCCCTGAGAGGACCGAGCCTACATGGTGGCAGGAGCAGGCTGCAGAGGAGACAGGTGACAGAACAAGAGGAGTGCATGTTAACATTTCTGTTTGGAAGTCAAAAGACGTGTCTGCCTTTCTGGCACAGACCTAGCAGCACTCAGCGTGCATTATGAGCCTGCGCATAGTCAAAGGACAAACACGCTTGCAGAAGCACAAACAAACATATTTAGAAAGTACACAGTGAACTCCCAAGGCGACATAAAAGTTAAATGTATTTCATCATCGTCCTGTAACAAGCGACAAGCTGGGAGTATGTACTCAACAGGCTTTAAGCAGCTGCAGCAAAAACAAACAGTATATCATTCCCTCTCTGCGCTGTCAGACCTGCTGCCTGATGGTCGCTTGTGATGACAGAATGGTTTTTGTTACAGACTTGCTTCATCTGTTTCCAAAAACGGCATGTTTGTTCTTAAAAAATGCTGCAGCGTGCCTGGCGGGGGGAAAGGGCAAGAATGGGAAAAATGTGCTTGCATTGGTCCATGGGAAATTCCTCCATTGTTTGCAATTACAGTGCAGCCTCTGTCATTCCAAGGAGTGGAGTAGAGTCATCTTACTGCCTCATCACTAGCAAGGCACTGATTCAGAAAGAGTCAAAAGAGATCAATCGGCTTTAATCTGGAGCGTCAAAAGAAAAATCAAATCTCTATTACTGTCCTCAAAATATCAAAGGCTTCCCCTCTTAATTGGATGGCATTCATCCAGACAGAGTTACTGTGTGGGGGAAAGAAAAGAAGCTACACTCTGAGGAGTTTAAAGGCCTTACGTTTGCAGGAGTTCGGGGCGGTTTTAGGTCGGCCGGGGTCTCTGAAGAAGCCCCTCTTGCAGTTCTGGCAGTGGCGGCCCTCTGTGTTGTGGCGGCAGTCATCACACACGCCGCCACTCCGCCGTCCCATTGCGAGCCACAATCCACGACTGAAGTGACAGCTCTTGGCGTGACCGTTACACTTGCACTCTGAGTTTAGGTGAACACAATCGAAACAGACTGTTATGTTTTCCTTTTGCCCAGCTGAACTTTCAAAGCCCCGCTGATTGCAGTGACAACTCTTACAGTAGCTGACATGAAAAGAGGAGCTGCTCTTTTATTCATCATGCATGAGATTCTGAAAGGTTACATGTGATTTATGAGACGAAATCCATTTGCAAGATAAGTCTACATGCTGTGTGTCCTACAAGTGCATTTGACTCTCTTGCCCCATCACTCACTCTGGCACTCATGCGGCGTCCCTGTGATGCCATTGGCAGCCTGCCAAGGTTGGTCATTGTAGAGAGGCGCACAGCGCTCGCAGTGGTCACCGGCTGTGTTGTGTCTGCACACACACTTGCCGTGAACCTGCCAGGCAAACAACACAGAAAGAAAATGATTTGGAATTTCATTGTATCTGCATGCTTTTGATTTTAAAGATTGCTTAAAGAAACATGAGCAAGTAGTTAGTAAGTACTGCAACATACTGTGTTATATTGTTCTTGAAGTGTCAGTTGGTGTGTCAGAGGTGTTTATCATCCCGGGCAGGTTGGATGTTTAACCACGCCTGTCATCACAGAGCCTGTCATCAGCCTATTGCTGTATATAAAGGGTGTGGTGACCATTTTCAAACATTTTAGCCTGATGAAGATCCGACTGGGATCAAAACATTATCCACTTAAATAAATTTGTGGTTTGCAGTCACTGTGTGGGCGTTACTCTTTTCATTGATGCTGATTTCTAGCGGCCTTATGACTAAATGTGATGTGCGTAATACTTCTTAAGTATTGCAGCATACCAACATCTACATGCACAATGGCAGTGGTTGCACACTGTGCAGCTTATTACTGCCTGGGTAACATGTCTACACCCCCTTAAAACATGTTGGAATTAAACAAGTGCTTCTATTCTGCATTTACAGTAAAGAGAATAACATGACAGAGCCTATGGGTTGTTAAAGCATTAGGCTGAATACCATAATTAAGGTTTTCCACATCCTTAAGTCCCTGTAATGGTAGGTAAAGCTGCGGCCTAATATCCAGTCTTCACTGCAGCCTTCAGATTCAGCAGCACATACCAGTGCACAGCTGAGTATTAAGGGAGTGGTGGGAACAAAACCCCAAACTATCTACTCCCAATGTTACCACATACAATAAATAAAAACGGAGACAAAATGAAGCCATAGGCTGACTTTAGCGTGACACAACATCTCAGTAAGTTTTCACAACGGAGCAAACTGTGCAAGAGCTTTACTTTGAATATACACAGCCTGCACCTGCAAGCTGTGTACGTTCACAAAATCCAGCTCAAAATGGCTCACCATGCTGCTGGTCTTCTGTTGGCTGGGCTGGTAGCCGCTGGCTGGGACACAGTGGTCAGCATGCCCATTGCAAAGGCAACTGCCTTTGACAATAAAATCATAGATGGCATAATGGTCTGTGGGGAGGACAGCGGCACCAGGATGTTTGGCCTGGCAGGGACACGGCTGGCGCTGCAGCAGGCGAACTCTCAAGTTGGTGATCATGAGCTGGTCCTGGGCGGCTGGTCCATAGGGATCCACTGAGTCCCATGGCGACAAGGCTCGATAGATCACCTGGAGATTGAAGCAGAGGAGAAATACAAGGAAATCTCTCAGAATCTGTGTTATTCCACATGTACAAGCCTTTCTAACAAGTGAAAACAACTGACAGACCATGACGAAAACAAAAATCATGTCCGTTTCTCTTGTTTCTTGTTCTGCCAAATAAAAACCAGACATCTGGTTCACCTTTCACGCTCCTCAAATAGCTGCTACTCACGGAAAATCAAACCAGCTCCAAGGTAAACATGGACAAATGGCTATGTTCTCCTTCATTAAGCTGTGTTGCGTGTTACATCAGATACATCCTCTCTGTCTGTATATGGAAATGTGCATAGATATTAAAAAATAATACAATAAGGATATAAAGTTCTAGACCTAAAACTATATTATTCTGGACAAATGTTATCTTCAATACATTCTCTTTTATTAAACACCAAAATCTCAGTGCAGATTCTGTGTATCAGTGCCAAAATTTCCTTTTTCAAGAACTAATAACTTTTTTGAATTTAACTGAATCTGATTAAAATGAACTGAACTGAACTGCGACATCTATTTTTTAAATCATTACCTCCCGCAGCCTTACTGAAATGAATAAAGTTTCCACATGCCATTTTAACTTTATATTCTACAATCCATTTTGAATATCTTGCATCGTGTCTCTCTTTAATGCTGTGTCATAATGAATATATTCTGTACTATGACATCATGTGATTAGAGATACAGTACAGATGTAAACAACAAGATCTATTGTGTAATCATTGCACTTGACAAATAAGCTAATTCTGATTTATAATTTAGAAAATTCACTTGTGGTGATCACATGTATACTTTAGCTCATTACTGCTGGCAGCTAGTTTAAACTAAGTATATGATGTTTGCAGTATTACATTATCACTGAAACTATTTACGTTTTCACACGAGGTTTTGGGGATGTCGTTGCATGTCGAGCAACAGAGACACTAATTATGAAGGGTGAGGGGCTTACACAAGAGAGCTGACTTACTGTAGCAAGACACATACTTGTTGTAAATACACTGCAATTATGAGATCAGTCAAAGCCATATATTCATTCAGACATTTAACCAGAACCTCCCAACGTGGTCTGAGGCCCTTTGGAGCAAAACAAACCTTTCCAAGCCAGTGAGAGTCTCTCTTTTACGCCATCAGCGTGAATGAACAATGTGCTTATGAATTAACCATGGCTGCTTATCTGGCTCAGACCTCCCTGATGATACAGCAGGTCCAAAAAATGCTTTGAGAGAACATCAGAGGTAAAAGTGAACATTGATATTCTAGCCGAGCATGTCAAAGCTGTTTGCGGGCTTAGAAGGCCAACCTGACAAAAAAGGTCTCCCACAGCTCATCGGAGGAGATCAGCTTACAAAGCTTGGTCACTGTTTGTTCGGTGGTTTGTGTGATATCAGCTTGTAGCGCATCCCAGTGCCAATAAATGGACAACAAGAGCAGAGCAGATGGTGAGTGTTATTGCTGTGAAGTGCGGGGGGAATGTCTGGAAGCGTGCTTTGATGTGGTCACTCTCAGATCTCAGACATAGAATCACAATCCAATATTGAAAGCTGAGCAACTCAACCTCCTCACACCTCAAAGATTATCATACAAGTGTATTCATAATAGAGTTCAAAAGGCTGCATGGCAGTTCTATGTTAATGTCCACAAGCTCTCCGAGACAACACATCATTGATTTTCCTATACCTGTTGGGATTTAGCTCATTTTAATCAATAAGCTGTCAGTGTTCTTGTGTTATAGATGTGAAGTGATGCATAACAGCAGAACACAGCTCCTTGCACTGAATGTCAACTTTATCATTTTATAGGTGATATTATTCATGCATGTTTTGCAATAACTGTCATTCTGGTTGTACATATTGGAATTTTACAACTTTGGTCTATTTTGTAAAGCATGTATATAAGTTTATTCTAAGTTTATATATATATATATATATTAGAAAAATATAAAACTAATATCAATTTCAGTCACATTGCAGAGCCCTAAAGGATATTAACTTCACATTCAGACACTTTAAGTGTACTGGTCTCTCACCTCTTTGATGTTTAATAACTTCATTTTGCCCTGGCAGGACTTCACAGTGGCAAGGGCATATTTATCTGAAAAGGTGTTACGCTTCATAATAACAGACGGAGTGATAATTTTTGGAGTTTAATTAACACCTACAGTGCTCAAGAGTCACTCCGGGGTGGATTGGTGGGGGGGGCGGGGGTTGCTATCTCTACTATGAGGATTGCAACCCCAAACTGCACCCGCCCCAGCTTTCCTGCTCTACGTGCCTAAACTGTCAAAAACAGCTGAACTAGCGTCAGAAGTAGATAGAAAATCCATAATTGATGATGCTACCCTGCTCATGTTTGTTCTCTCGTTTCCAATAGAGTGTGGTTGCAGGGTAATACTATTTGCCATTTACCTGCAGAAGTTGTAAGTATTCTCATTTAACCCTCACCCACACCCTTCTCGTGCCACACTGTCAAAACCACATGCTCCCCCTTTTTCTAGACCAGCCACTGTACTCACCTCTCCTCTGGCGCAAGGGAAAGCTCCCGAATACTTGGAGGTGCAAGTTGCTCCACTCTCCCCAACTGGCGACCCCTCGACCAGGCCGAACACCTCCTCACAGTCCCTGGCAAAGTACCTGAGGGCCTTCCATGTGCGCCCATGGTCTTGGGAGCGCTCCAGCACCATGGCACCGGGGCGCGGTGAGCGGAACACCAGGATGAGGTGGGTGAAGAGGAACTGCGCCTCCAGGTCGAGCTGGAGCGTCTCCTCCTCCACCCCCCCTGCAGACTGCCACCAAGTGTCAGGGTAGCGGAAAGAGGAGTCGCTCATGGCAGAGGGAGGGTGCGCCTGGCTGGGGATGGCAGAGTTGCACTTGCTGCATTTTGCTGCCGAGCAGGACTCCCTGATGCGGGGCGCAGTAGCCTGTTTGTAGAAGCAATAATGCTCCGAGGAGTTGGAGCCGCAGACCGACTGGGTGCTCAGCACTCTACCCTGGGCCAGGTTGCCCATGCGGGGGTTGCAGGCTCGGCCGGAGCAGCGGCTCTCCGCAGCTGGACCTTTGGGTTTAGACGTTTCTGGTGAGGAAAAATGAATGAAGATGAGAAATGACTTTTTGTCACTGAACATATCAAGTCATTAGGTGTCCGGTTTCCCAACCCCCTCTCTTGAAATGTGTGCACTTATGGTGCTGTGAGGCGTACTTTGTTAAATTCATTTACATCTTCACAAGGTGCGTGCGTAAAAGTCCCACCAGTTGAAACTCACCGGCTGAAAGGGGGGAGGATGCGCACACCAAAATAATGACAAGTAAAGTCCACAGTCTCATCCTGGAGGAGTTGTTGCTCTTCTACATTAAGTCACCTGTCCTATATTCCGCAAAAAGCAGGAACGCGCACTCAGCAGCTTGGTCCGAGGATATCCAGACGTTAATAATCCAACAGGTTCCTTTCTTTCACTATAAAACAACTACTGACAAACTGTCACGACGCAGAAATGAAGAAACAGACAGGAAGATTATTTTCCGTCTGTCATGGAGTAGAAATGCTTCATTGGAATTAAGTCGTATTATCTGAGAGCTCCGCAGTCCTTATCCTTAAATGATTCCATCCCACGCACTTCAGCGTTCAACTTGTTGTGGAGAGTTCATTGACATTTAGGAATATGAAGAGGTTAGCAACGCCCTCCTCATGTCTTTTCCCAGACCCCTCCCACTCCGATCCCTAAAATCAGACTTTCCAAAAGCAGCAAAACCATCTCTGGCAGACTTTTTGGCATGCACTGTATTTTAAAGAGGATTGGGCTTTTTTGTTTGTTTGTTTGTTTGTTTGTTTGTTTGTTTTTGAAAATGTTGATTAAGATAATTACAATGATGATTCTACTTTCTTATATATTTTCATCATTCATGAACAACCTCACACATAAGCCAATTTTTACTTGCCACAAACTAATAAATGTATATTTTACCCTGCAGCAGCATTAACATTTTTCTCTGCATTCCTAAATAAGAGCCCTCAGTGAAAGAAGTTAGTTGTCATCAGATTTAGACTAGAAAACACCAGTCTGCAACAATAAGTGAGACATTTAGACGGCCTCCACGAGCCACCCAGGCACTGGAGGGCTGACCGACAAGTGTGTCATTGTGTTGCATTCCTGCCACATATCACCACTTGTTTCTAACTGCCACTCGTTAACCACGCTTTACCTGCCTCAGACACACAACAGCCCTGGACCTGAGGGGTTGGACAGCACTTGACCGCAATAATCATCCAGTTGCACACCATTTTTTAAAAAAACTTAACAGTGACATCATCTTATTGAGACACAAAAAGAAGGAGATTTCAAGACAAAAAATGGGTATGTGATACTGCATGTATAGCTTTGCCTATGGCTAACAAGATGTATCATAATCCTTTGATACCATGTAAAAGCTTTACAGCGTGGAAAGACTGAGAAAAGTGCAGCCTAATACAGGACAGGCTGGTGAGTGAAGATGAAAAGGGAGCAGTGTCATTAGTACATCATACCTGTGAAAACATGAGGTCAGGAGTAATCTGTTCTCACTGTGAATGTGACCTGTCACATGAATCATCCTCTCATATGTGTGCGTGCATACGTTAGAGGAGAAGAAGGGGGGGGGGGGTTCATGAGCATTCTCAGCCTCTTCCCTAAGGCATCGGGACGGATCAGGACATTCCTGGAATACTGCGACTCTCGTCACAGTGACAGCCTTTTGGGTTTAAAGGGAACAGAGTTCATGTCTGTGTGTTTTTAGATTTTCATGGGTTATTTCGGTTGCCTCCAGATGATCGGCCGGGCCAAGGGGTGATGCACCTTGAGCTGTTCTCTTTGTACATCACTTGCATGTTTTTCGATCCTTAAATCCCCAGAGTCACCATGAAAAATGCTGCAGGAAGGATGTCTAATCTCGGCCAGTCTGTGGTGTATTCCCCTGGCAGGATGAGAGCGGCACGCATCACAAACAAATTCCTTTACACTCGTTAACACCAGCTGTTTGTTGTTTCCTCTGTTACAAAACTTGAATTCGACCATTAAAGGATAGTTTGTCATTGTGGGAAACAAGCTTCTTCTCATTCTTGCCAAAAGTTACGTCAGAAGGTCGATACCATTCTCATGTCTGTGTGGTAAACATGAAGCTATAGCCAGCAGCTGGTTAGCTTAACTTAGTACAAAGACTGGAAATTAGTGGAAACAGTTAGCCCGACTCTGTCTGAAAAAAAAAAAAAAAAAAAAAATGTGCCAAACTGTTTCACGACTGCAGTCACCTCCAGGAGTCAAGACATTGTAGTGAGGTTGAGCTGAGACTCCAGGAGGTCACTACACCCAGCAAAGAAATAGTCCTGCTTACAATAACCCCCTGTAAAACTCAGATTTGTTATTTTAATGCTTCAGGTTTTTGTGTGGATTAAACAAACAAGATACATGTGATAATAAGTGATCTTAAGAGCTGCTGGGAGGCAGATTTTATGTTTAGACAAGGTCAGACTTGCTGTTTTCAGACTTTGCGCTAAGCTATGCTAACTGGCTGCTGGCTGTAGCTTTATATTTGCAATCTTTTCATCTGACTCTCAAACTCGTCCTTTAAGAGAAAAACACCATTCTCTCATTCTATTATAAAAGCTGGCTTACACCTCACTAACCACTAATTGTTGAATGATTTTGTGATACAACCACAGGCAAAGACCCACAGATCTATGAGAGAATACTGCAGATATGAGCAGTTATGAATGTAACATCAGGCATTAAGAGTACAGTCAGAGGGGTTAATCCAATAACACATGAAACACTCCTCTCATGCTAAACGACCTCCCTGCCTGCCACAGTCTGGTGCTGGACCTCCACGGCCAGTGGCTCTGCAGTGGCCCCGTCATCTAATGGTCCAGTAAGATGACAGACGCGGGGCCTTTCCGCAGCCGCTGGCCCGCTTTATTTCCAGACTGTAAAAGGATATGGCTCCCTCCCCCCTCATGCTGCTATGTCACCTAGTACCTTCAGCTCACTGAACCGTCTCAACCCTTGCAAGTAATCTGTCTACTCTCCTGTAAAAGCCAGACAAAAAGCTAGACATGCTTCAGGCAAGGAGGCTAGGTGCATTGCCCACAGGCTAGGCATTAAACACAAGGCTCTAAACACCCTCTGTCACTGCTTTCCTTTCTTTTTGCTTTGAGTTTTATGACGTTTATCACTGCTATCAGTCTGCCTACTCCTAGCCATAACATCGCCCTCACCCACATTTCATCAGATGGCTTAATCTGTAATGACAAAAAAATGAAACAGGGTCTGCGCTATGTAAATATTAGTCCTTAAAAGCAACTCTTCCCATGATGTAACTCATTTGGTATGAATACTGTTAGTTATTCATATTATACTATGACAGACTCATGATACTACTTAGCACAGCAAAGGCTTCCCCTACCCCTCCAAGCACATTCCCCTCAACGCCTCAACCCTCTCCATTCAGAAACTTCTGGAAGTTAATACTCCATGTTTTACATCACCTTTTGAGACACTCTCTCATTGCACAGGAAGGACTCAACAGATGACTGAGTACAAACCTGATTTTTGGAGTGAGCTCAGAAACGGGGGAACTGTGAGAGCTTCACCTTCATAAAAGCGAGGCAGGCGGATGTGTCCCATTTTTAGTTTTTAGTGTTATGGGAGGGGAATGTGTAACTGTGTCATATCATCTGCAACTTGGTATGCATAAAAACCGAAAAGGAATATGCAGTATCATTAGGAGTGGGAGAGGAAACAGTGACACTTTTTCACATCCAAACCGCGAGTGTGAGTTTTTCTTTTGTTTAGCATCTGACAGGTGATAGCAGACTAGCAGCCAAACAGGCAGAAATTATGAATATTACAGAATTGTATCTTTCATTCCAGCTGCAGCTGGGGTTTTTTTGGGGGGGGGAATGTATACATGAAATTGTAGTTGTTTTTTCTTCTTTTTTTTCTTTTTGATTTTGCTTGCCATCACCTGTATGATCACTAGCACTATTGGTGGAGAGCACAGCCACATTTTACATCACTAATAACTGCATACAGTTTTCATTTCATTGTTGCTCATTTTTGAAGTCTAAATGTTGTAGTCTGTGAATAGTCAAAACCACTAATGTGGACAATAAAGTTAAATTGTATTGTACACGGAAATGGGTTCAGCAAAAAACATTTTGACATACTATCTGTGATATTAGCAGCAGCTCAACATTAACATTAACATTAATTATGATACATATGGTATTGGTATGCAGTATGGGAATGGGAGAAATATGGTTGAGGCAATGTCAGTGTTATGAGTGTTTGATCTTCATTGTGTAAAGCTCATTAGGAAATGCCCATATAAGACAGCTGAAAGAAGCTGTTTTCCATTTCATGAGGTGCATAGCAAACCGCTGAGGTTGTACGTACCTCTCTCACTATACCAAGGTCACATGGGATGGCCCATGAGGACATGACGGACACAGTGACCTTGGAAAGCAGATTGAAGATTTATGCCAGTTGTTAATCATAAAGATGCCTTTTGGCTCTTCCAAGCTTTGCTGACAGAAAATAGCTCCATTACTAAGATAAAATTGCACCTACTCTACCATATAATTGTAGCATTTACTGCTTTTAAACACAGTTAAATGAAGAAAATAGTGCAAAAAGACATAAAACATTTGAAAGTTGGTGCTAGATTGAGGATAATCATAATGTTTGTGCTGTGAAGCCATCTATTAGAGGTTATGATTGATGGTAACATGTCTAGAGGATCCACCCTTCAAACTTATCCTGTGTTATGAGAGAGAGTTGTCTGTTGCCTCACCAGCGTGACCCTGCTGTGGGCTCCACGTCAGTCCCCATGCTGCTGTAATGTACTGTATGTAGGAGCCATGACACATGTTACACATTACCCTGCTGTCTGACAGGTCAGAACAAGAGGAATACATCTTCATATTGGATGAGTGGAGATGTACAGAGAGCAGCCTGACAGCAAGTCATATTTATCATTACAAGCCTTTAATAAACCGCACAGAAAGCAATTATTGTCTGCACTTTTCTGCTCAACAAACCGAACTTAACCCAGTGATGAAAGAAGTACTCAGATGCTTCATCAAGCTAAAAGTGGCACAACCAAAATGTGAAAATAACACAAATACACAAGTGTTATCAGGAAAATACGTATTAGTATCAAAGGTAAAAGAACTCATAATACCCTATGATCATTTTCAGAATGTTATATTTTTTATGTATTTATTTAACAATTTTATCCATTGTTAATATGTTAATATGTAACAATGCATTATATTTTATAAAATGTTGTTTTGTACTGTATGTAAAGTTTGAACCTGCAAAGCAACAAGCAGCTCAAGTACAATATTCCTCTGAAATATAGCAGGGTAGAAGTAGAAAGTAACATAAAATAGATATACTCAAGTGAAGTTCACACATGGTACCTTAAATTTGTATTTCAGTAGACCTGACTGTTGCAGTTTTGTGCAGCTTGAGGTTGTGCTGCCAGAAGACACGGGTGTTTTTCTGATACTGATACCAATATCTGATCAGATTGTACTTTCCCTCTCTTCTGAATGTACAATGGGTTTAGTAAGCCTGACTAAGGGCTAATTCGGCAGGTTGCATATCCTTTGCTTGCTGCTGGCAAGTCACAATGTGTGGACCTGCAGTGTGTTTCAGTTTATGAAGTCAGGGAATCAAGACCAAACTGTCAGCTATCACGTTACCAGCAGGCTGGAGGCTGATCTGACAATGTGATCATACAACACCTGAAAAATCCTCATTATGTGCAATCAGCATGGTAAACCCTTGATAAAACCTCAGATAAGCTCCTAAAGTGAAGCATATGCCTATGTATTCATCATTAAGTGATTTTTTTTTATTGACATCTTTATTCACATGGTCACAAGTTTTCATCACGGTGGTAATGAAAATGAGTTTTAAATTGTAGGCTACATTGAATTTCAATATGAAGAAACTGTATGTCTTAGCATGTAGTACTGCATGCAGCGTTGACTCGAGGCATTTTTCATTTCTTAAAATGAGGAAATATTACCTCCTAGTGGTTAAAATTGGATTTAGTTAAACAGAAAAGTGATTTATTTTATTTTTAACGACTCTAATTAGAACAATGTAGAAATATAGTGTACAGAAATGACATTATTCCTAATATAAACTGTTGGGGTTTTACACGAATTAAAGAAATGCAAGTCATTTTCAAGCTCCTCAGTGCTCTTCACACATAATTTGGTGTGATAACAGGAACATGAACCTGTGATGTTTATGTCTCAAGTCTACAAATAAACTATTCAGGAATACGTTCAGCAGATATGACTAATTTACCTGCATCTAGAAATGTTATCACTGTGTCTGGTATATTGAGGTCCTCAGTAGCGGCATTTCTCAGATCTATAGCAAAAGATCAAATAGCAAACCTGTCCTCCAGAAATGTCCCATGTGTCTTGTTTTTATGTACGAAGTATACATCTTTCCCCTTCAGACACATCTCTTTTACTGCATTTTCTTATCACACCACCTAGAGAGAGAAAACACAACATAGTTTTGCAGCGATCAAGTAATTATGCAGGAAAATGTGTGAAATGTAAATGCAAAAGCTCCCCAGTTTCAAAGAGCTCTTCCACTGCTGTCTATTGAATGAGTTTACTGTAAGCTAAGCTATTAAATGGTGACTTTAGATGTTCCTGGGAAATGTATGTCCTGAGGGTGGTTGTAAAATATCCTGTTTTCTGTAAAGTGCAGTTATCTTAATATACATTTTACTCATAGATCACCCAATGTCACCACACTTTTATTGTAGTTGTTACTTGCTTAGTTCACAGCTAACCATCAATAATGTGTTAACCACAGCAGCAATCGAAGCAATGCAAAGACAACAACAAAGTGTTTTCTGGTCTACAAACATAAACTCTCTGCAAACATAATAACAGGACTATTTCCTGTTGTTTGGGGCACTGTAATAGGAGTTAAACAGCCCGTTGTTCAGTGGCTTAAACACTATTCAAATATCTCCAGTGTGTTTAACTGATGCCAAATGGCTTAATTCGTCCCCTGGAAACAACTTCTGTAATTACTGCTTTTTAAACAATCTTGGACTGATTGATTACGGTTATTTTTCTTAATTGCAATTATAGTAACTCCCAAATGATGTTGTCAGGCACCAATAGTGATGCAAGCTGATAATCAGTAATTGACACCTGTTATTATTATAAACATGTATCTCGGTTCGTGTCTTCGTTGCAAAGGTGTTTGCGAAGTTTTCACTACGAACTAACCAGAGGTAACTTAGCATAGCTACCTAAACTTAGCTAACTAACAGGTATCGAGGTTTAGCTTTAGCATGAACGACAGGCACCAACGATAACGTTGTCTGTGTCCGTTGTTGTTTGTTTGTTGTTTGTTCAAACTAACGCTGTTAGATAGACTTTCGCTGGAAACCCTAGCAAGAGACGACCAGTTCCTTTATTCCAAGGAAGTGTCAGCCGACAAAGAGTGATTAGATACTTTCACTGAAAGTTAGCATAAATAACATTAGTATTAGCATTAGCTTGCTAGGTTAGCGTTAGCCAGCTAGATAGCGAGCAATGGGTAAATGAGATTACGCAGTGTGCGGTGGCACTTTAGTCTTGTACGTTACAGGACACAGGTTAATCAGGACGGAAAGTAATTGACAATGATGTTCTCATTGTCAGCAAGATGGACTTAAATGCTGTGCAGGACAATTATTTGTAACGTCCCTTCGATAGCTCAGTTGGTAGAGCGGAGGACTGTAGAGGCACCACTGCTGAAATCCTTAGGTCGCTGGTTCAAATCCGGCTCGAAGGAGACATCTTTTTAAAAAAAAACAAAAAACTTTGACATTAAAACCGTGTCGTTGCGCCATCTCTGTAGTGCCACCCAACTACCAACGCTTGAATACGCCTTCGTTTTCTCTGCAAACACAGATACCAAATCCGTGCCAACTTCTTTCGCTTTTTAACGTTTCTGGCCTTAGCGGTAGCGTTACAAAGACATGTTTTATTTTCAGTACTTAAAAGGCAAACTTTGAAAATTGTTTGTACTGGTTTCTATATGAAGATCGAATGCTTATAATTTGTTAAACGTAATAACTAAATGGCAGTTTCCAACATGACGTCCGTTGAGTCTACCTCCAAAACATGACGCTGTACGTGGGATAATTGTTTCTTGCTCGGTAACGTTATGCCATCCAACATTAGACGTACAGTAGCTTATGTACATTATGGCTCATAAATGTCTAATCTGTAGGAAATTATGTTGGTAGTGTTTTTGCTTCTGTTTGTTCAGGAAGTACAATACTTTAGTCTATGTTTGTGTACATGTTTCTGGTTTGTACCTTACAGAAACGTTTTCCATTCAAAGACAGTTGTTTAGAAGGTCAACATATCAATGCAGGCGACTGAATTCAGCAGTCGTGAAGCTTGAGGTTATGTATAGACAAGGCTGTGACTGCAACGACACAAATGAACTTGTGGTCTTACCAAATTCAGTTAGGCTAAACACAAAGTCTTTATTGTAAGGTTGAACTATTTCTGTCCAAAACGGACCTCTGTCCCTGTCTGTCCATTGTTTGTGTAACCTTTGAATTTGTTGACCAAAGCTGCCTTTACAGGTCTGTGACATACCACTTTTTCTTCCTCAGGTTTTTCCCCACAGCACCTGAAGGTGGCAGAGCTGCAGAGTTCTCAGCCTGGACAGGTGAGAGCTGTTAAACTAGACTGGGAAGCTTATGGTAACTTCCCTGAGCTTCAGCACACATGGCAAACAAAAGCATTGTGAACGTAAACACATGCCTCTCTGTTTACACTGAGTGTGGATGTAATTTAGAAGTGTAGATACTGGACTGAAAGACAAAGATAGCTTTTGGTAAGTGAATGTATGTCTAATAAAACTGGATGAAGGCCTTGTGATCGCAGGCTGACATTTTCTCAGAGTTTGGGTTTTGTAATTTTATTTGACCTTTACATCACAGGCGATTCCAGTTCAACCAATTAGTTCATTAATCAATCGATCGATCAACATTTTTCAAGCAAAAATGCCAAAATTTGTTGGTTTCAGCATCTTAAATGTGACGGTTTCATTACTTTCATCGTTGGATAAGACGTCGTCCATGGCTCTGGTAAAAGACATTTTATAGTCGAAAGTAAATGGATGTATTTATCAGCTGTGTTGCAGCCGTACTGATAACACACTGTGTGAAACTTTGAATTTACAGTGTTAGTGGTATTATGATTGATAGTCATAAATTGATCCGTATTTCCTAAACCAGACTGTTGAGGAGCGCCTCCCCATGTTCCCCTTTGAACTCCAAACTCCATCAGCAACTTCAAGTCAAATCAGTTGGCAGGTGGACCTGCTGGTGTACACAATAGCTCCCTTACATTAGATTAAGATGTTTAACAGTATTTGCTGTGCTCTTGATTCCTATAGTATAGGGTTTTCTTTGCTATGACTTTTCTGTCATGATTTAGAAGCATAGTGTTTTATATACTATGTTTTCTGTGGTAATACAACCTAACACCTTAATGGCATAAAACTTAAAATAGAAGATCATACCATTTGTACTACTGCAACTACTACTACTACTACTACTACTACTACTACTACTACTACTACTGCACTTTGGAATTACATTTTCTTAAACTTCTGGCACAGCACAAGATGCTCTTTAACTTTTTAACATATCACATTCAATTTGCACTCTTTACTGTAATTTGCACACTTTTGTGTACTCCTGCTGTGACTTCCCCCCAGGGATAAAGTATCTGTCCATCTGTCTACCTACGGTCAGTTCTTCTACCCGTGCTACTGCTAAAAACATTAATAATAATGCTAAACAAAGTGTAATAGCAAAACAGAAATAAGTTAGTGTATCATTAACTACCAGCATGCCTTACTTGTAAATATTAATAGAAACAGTGAGCAAGTAGGACTTACATAATCATGCCGACTGTTAAATAATGCAGCTTTAAAAACGTTTATTGTTGTTGAAGTTGGAAATGTATAGATGACAATCATTTAAGATTTGATATAATTACACCAGAAAAAACATTTAATCACAGTTGTGTTTTCACTACATTAAAAAATATTTGATATGAAAATGGTACAATGGCTGAGGTAGTCATGTGGCAACAAAAACTAAATTAGGCACATTTTAAAGGGACAACAAAGGCGTAGATAAATACAACTAATGCACAGTGGTGTCATGCACATTTAACACCCGATGATTACTAGAGAAATATATAGTGAATCCAGTTCTTAAATTACCAAAATTTCAGTGTCATTATGTCAGTGTCACATTAATGATAAAGTATTATTTTTGTCTACAAGGATCAAAACAACATTGCATCTTCAGATCAAACTTTGATCTTCAATCAGAGATTTTCGATATTTTTTTATTCAAATCCACAAAATTGTTAATATATGATGTTTTCAGTTTTAGATATTGCAAAACAACAAAAATTGGACATGATTTCACTCATGACGAACACGCTTCCTCGGTGATGCCGGAGACTCCAGAGAGAAGGCGGTAGGAGAGATGGGACGGGACTCGGGGATGTACTCTGTCTGATACTTGTCAATATAAGGTTTGGCCACATTCCACACCTGTGCAGAAAATATAAACATGTCACTTAAAATTCACAATTTTCCCTTGACTTTGCATCCCTGTGGAGTTTATGGACAGGACACATTTTAGAGCCACAGCTGGAATTTATACTCCATAAGATTCGGCACTTGCCTTCTGGTCAAGTAGAAGACGGTGAACAGCTTCAATGTCTGGAGACATGAATCTGTCTTTGATCCACGGTCTGTTAATGGCAGAAGAGTTGAGAGTATGAGAGTCAGAAGTGGAACAGTGGATAAATATTAACTATCCTGCACATCATTTCAGTAGACAGTTGTGTACCTTTGGCCACATCTGTTTGACTTACTTGACCACACTGCGCACGAGTTCATAGACCTTCTCCAACGGAGTGGTGGTACGAAGTGGGCGGAGGAACTCAATCCCCTGACAGGCTGCCAGCAGCTCTATAGCAAGAACTGATCACAGAAAACTTCAATTAGACTTTAGTTCACCCTTTGAGTTCATTTGCTAAAGGACACTAATTTAAATTCCTGTTTTTAGTGGTAATTATTTCAGTCACAAAACTAAAACTTAACACAACATCCAATGTCTCCACTTTTGGCATGTTAGGGCTGCACACGGAAAGACGTCAGTACTCCTGAAAGGTCTGAGCCCATTTCAGAGGCTCCCTTCATCCCCTAATTAAATTATTTTTGCAGCATGTGTCAATGCATCATAATATTAATATATTAAAAAATCACACGGGAATGTCACATAAATTGAATATGATACATCTATGAAGAGCAGCCAGTGAAATCAATAAAACTCACAAGCTCTTCTAATATTAAGGTAGAAACAGTCCCTGTAGGTTAGCAGCCTTCTGTACTCTTAACAGCTGTTGTTTTTTCACTTTTCAGGCCATTCCAACATATACTGTATTTACTACTACATCTTATTGTATCTTGTGAATGTTTTTTCCACAGAAAACATGAAGAACACATGTAGCAACAGAGGCACTGATTTAGCTTTTTTTCTTAACCTGTAGTTTTGTGGATGACCACTGTATCCACTCAGTGAGCTTTGACTCACAATTATACAAATGTTTGCTGATGCAGTTTCATTCACAGTTGGTGTACACTGGCATGATTTTCTACACTGTTACCTTTGCACTTTTTGTGGCACAGGCATCAGGACCTGGACATTGCTTCTTGTTGTTTTCTAAGCGTACTGAAAACGAAGTGGTTATCAGATCTTTTTTAAAAACTACTGGTGCTAATGAACATTGAACTGTAAACAGCTGAACTGTGTGGCAGCTTGTGTATCTGCAGTTCCATTATTGCTTTAAAGTTGTTTTTCATGTGTTTTTTCAGTATATTTGGCCTTTTGACTAATTGATTTATTTGATCCCAGTGTAAAGAATTGTACCTATATTAGAATACTACAGTCGATATCATAGTTAATTAAAATGTATTTTTTACATAATAAATGCATCGCTGTGTTAAGCATTTTGATGCCCATATTTGTGTCTCACATTTTTTTCTATTAATAGTAGCAATAATCCAGTCATGCCCAGATTTTTGTAGAAAAGCCTCACCTTGCTCCACGTGCTCCACAACCCTCAGGGCCTTCCTAGCAGCCCAGCCTCCCATGGACACATGATCCTCTGTGGCAGCACTGGTGGACAAGGAGTCCACAGAAGATGGATGACACAAAACTTTATTCTCTGAAACTACAGATTAAAAAATGTAGATCAGAGTTAAGCTTCATGCTTGAGTAAAAAGGGACCTAAATGCAGGCAAATATAATGATAATCTTAAAACACTAGATATCTTTTTTTTTTAATATCCCACCTGAAAAACCCTGTTTAATTCTGACAAATCTATTTTATTCAACATAAATAAACAGTACCATATAATTAACTTTACTGTTGTTGATGCTTCATTTTATTTATTTGTTTTTATTGCACACTCACCCAAAGCAGCAGCGGTGCAATGAGCAATCATGAAGCCTGAGTTGAGTCCTCCCTCATTGACGAGGAAAGCAGGCAGCTCACTCAGAGAGGGGTTACACAGCCTTTCAGTCCTCCGCTCACTGATGGAGGCCAGCTCATGGACTGCAATGGCTAAAAAGTCCAAAGCCTAAGAAACAGGAAAGGGCAATGAAAGAGGAGAACAAAATCTACATCTAAAAGATGTTTTATGAGTGACAAACATGCATACCTTAGCTGGGTATTCACCATGGAAATTCCCACCTGAAATGGTCTCACCTCTTTCAGCAAATACCATCTTGTACAGCCGTCAAGAAAAATAACTCAAGTCTGATCCAATAAAATCCAATATCCAGTTCGTGGCAGAACCTAGAATTTGTGTTTTGAGTGCAGAGACAAAAGTGGCACATCTGGATTCATGCAGCAGTTTAGTTTTTCATCTTTATACCAAGGAAGGATACGGGATTGTCAGTGGCACTGTTGATTTCTGTATTGATGATGTTCTGTACAAATTTTATTGTGTCATTGGCGACTCCATGGACCTGTGTTCAGTGACAGAATGATATGCTCAGAAACAACAGTGCTACTCCAATTCCAAAAATCTTAATGTGAGAAACCACCACAGAGTTTTTCCTTCTCCACACTGAGAGAATAAGGATCCAGGGTGTAGAGATTAACGCTGAAAGAAATGTGTGATTTTGGGACATATAAATAAACTCGACTTTTACCTGAGGACAGCATCGCATGGTGTAGGCATCCTGGACTCTGTCACAGAACCGATGGCTCTCTGGAAATGATACACAGTACATACTTCATGTTAAAGGTGCAGTGCAGACACAATATTACCAGAATCCACACTTTGTTAAACCCTCCCACAGTGCATTGCTGCAGCTCTGGTACTTTGATCAAGTGCAGTGGCAGAAATATCCCTCATTGTTTTAGGTGCTTCTGCAACATGCAAACACAACGTTGTCGCCCTGTAAGCGATAGATAGGTTTGAACAGAGGATCCTCTTGGTGTGCTGCCCAGATATGAAATGTATAACAATAACTATGCATGATTATTATAAAGAGAATAAAGTTGCTTGTCTCTTCTAGAATCTGGATGTGTCCTCTGACCTGCAATCTGGGATGGATGGTGGTCAGAGTCCAGCAGCGAGCGGAAGCGCTGGGCCACCTCGATCTGTCCGGGGTGGGGACGCAGCGTGTGGATGTCTGCAGGAGGAGGCCAGAAAATGAGGACAAATGGGACAGAATCTTGAAGTCTGAGGTAAATGTTTCGCACTGGTGTCGTGATTTTGTTCATCCCGACTGCAGCTGCTCACCGCTGTCAAAGGCCTTGGTGGTTCCCTTTAGCACCTCCAGGGTCAGAGCAGCAATGATGTCTGCCTGCCGAGCGACCGCTTGGGCTCGCTCCACTGCCTCTGCCCCCAGAGAGGTTATCATCTGGGTCCCATTGATCAAAGCAAGACCCTGTGTGGGAAAAACTGGGTGAGATGGATATATTTTCCACTTACTAAAGCTGCTTAGGAAATGCAATGTAGTGTTCTCTATGGTTCTTTTAAATTCTGCACCACAGTGCGTTCCCAGTAACACCTGGGTCATCAGTGATGGTAAATCAAATATGAGGGAGCGTGGTTGGTTTTAAACACTACCTCTTTAGGCTTTAGAGATATTGGCTTCAGTCCATGGGCCTCCAGGACCTGGCCGGAGATGAAAGGAGAAAAAACAAGTAAAAGGTCAAGGGGTCATCAAAAAGCAAACATGTTGTCCTATTGGACTCTGCAACCTTTCACTCTTAAAACAAGCCAAATGCACATTTCCTGCAACATTAAGCAAGTTATTGTTACACAACGATGGAAAAGTCGTTCTGACAACTCTTACATATTTGGCATCTGCCCATCCGCTCTTGGGAGACCACATTCTACCCTCTCCCATCAGCCCCAGGGCCAGGTGAGAAAGGGGTGCCAGGTCTCCACTAGCACCCACTGTTCCCTTCTCTGGGACGAAGGAGAGGCATGAGGCTGCAGGGACAAAATGAGTTAGAGATGAAGTTTGGTCACATGAGAGTCAGCTTCCCCAATATCCCACGATATCCCAGGTCAGCTGAGGTGAAGTGAGGCTGGTGGTTTACCGTTGAAGGCTTGGATCATGGCATGAAGCGTCTCCAGGGAAATTCCACTGTGCCCTTTGGCCAGAACATTGATCCTCAGAGCGAGCAGCATGCGGGTCCTTTCTGGGCTCAGCGGGTTTCCCACACCTACACACCGCAGCATAACATTGATGACGCTGATATAATACACTGCACTGAAGATAGTTCAAATCCAGACCTGTGAGTGAGCTTCACAGAGAGTTTAATTACCTGCTGAGTGTGATCGCACCAGGTTCTCCTGCAGCTCCCTGCGGAACAAAAAGAGCACGGCCATCAATCAGCACACAGAAAACAGCTCACTCTCCAACAGATGCTCTAACGCTGACAAACAAAGCAGATACACAGTGAAATATTGTCTTTACTTGAGCTTGCTGACAGGAATGACTGTTCGGGCAAATTTGCCAAAACCTGTTGTGATTCCATAGACAACTGGAGGAACAGAGAGAGAGATACAGAGAAGTGAATACATGGGTTCACTGATCTCTGAAATGCTGTCATTTTGCAATAGCTGGTCAACATTAAAGGCATTTAAGGTCTTTATTCTTAAATGATCTTAACCTTTGTTTTCTTTGACAATGGTGTCCAAAAGCTCTCTGGATTGCACAACTTTTTTTTCCGCCTCCAAAGTCAGCTGGAAATATTGATAAAGGGAATGATTAAGTCAAGTCAAACATTAACACAAACCAGCCATGACAACAAATACAATTTGTTGATCATTACCTTTATCTTGTAGAGTCCCCTTCCTAAGTTGACCAGATCTGTCGATGTCAGGCTGTTACCATCCAGGGAAATATACTGCACAGGGAGACCCGAGTTACACAGCAGTACTCTGTATAATACGCTTTAAATCTTAACAGAGAATAGGTGAACACTTACTTCTCCTGGTTCTTTGTATGCTGCTGTACTATTTCACATAGTTTAATTAAGGATAACATTAAGCAAAAACTGTGTATCCTTATAATAAAACCCCATGTAATGTTAGTGAACATTTGACTTAGTGTTACTCACAACTAAACAATGTAGAAGGTAAAAGTACATACAATATAAATGAATACAGCAGGAATACTTGACAAGTTTAAGGATACAGATGAGAAACTCCAGGCTCACAGGGGATAAAGTCGGGAGACATGGTGTCGCCTTCAATGGCTGTAAGTACAGGATCATAATGCACAGTGTACACATTTCCTCTTCTTGGTAGTTAATGTAATTACATTTAATGTCTTGCATCGCTGATACATAACTAACTATGTACAATTAAAAGTATGTAAGTATTACAAACAAAATATAGTTGAAGTATGAAAAGTAAAAGTACTCACTGTGCAGTAAAATGGTCCCTGTTAGTGTTTTACTATTATATGTGATGTTTTTAGATTAATATTACTGCTGCATCCGTGTGTGTTGCATTTTACTGCTATAGATGTATACGGTTAGGCTCATTTTAACCACTTTATATACTGTTGTGTAGTTTAATCTACAGCAGTGCATCATATTCTGTAAGATCATCATATGCTTGCCATGTCACATCCTGTGAGAACCATGTATCTCCAAAAAGTCAACTTTTCATGAGCTATGAGGCATGAAAAATTGTAATCTGATACATGACTAGTAACTAAAGCTGTCAGACATGTAGTTGAGTAAAATGTACAATGTTTACCTCTGAGATGTAGTGGAGTACAGGTATAAAGTTGCATTAAATGGAAATACTCAAGTAAAGTACACATATCTCATATTTTTACTGAAGTACAGTACTCGTAAGTACTTGTAAATGCACTCAGTTATATTCCCCCACTGCTTGTGGTAAAACATCTCAAATTCACCAAATATGATGCATTCATTTCTATATTTTTAATGTACTGCACAGTCATTACCAAGCTCGACAAAGTCATTATCTTCCAGTACATCCTCGATGGTGTCATCCACGTCCAGCAAACCCAAACTTTGGCACCTGCGCACAACAAAACGAGTGTCCTTCACGGCCTTGATGCCGCCGTTGTCTGGTTTGTTCTTTATGTAACGTTTAAGGGCCTCATGTCCCAGCCAGCGGATGGTGTTGTTGGCATCCCGGCAGGGCACTGCCAGCCACTCATCTCGGATGTGGACAGTAAAACGAGGCATCGCGCTTCAGCGGGACTCTGCTGCACTGAGCGCCGATCACCGCTCTCCAGGTTACCCCCTCCAGCCGCCTGAAGTCCAGCCGCCAATCAGACGCACCGCTGGAGAGCGACGCCTCGCCGGTGTCACACCTCTGGGACCGCTGACCTCCACGGGTCGGTCACACGGATGTTTGGACATGTGGACCCAAACGCGTTCACGTGAGTCCACCACAGAAACGCTCCGACGGCGGCTAACATGGAAGTTTTTCACGGGGACAAACATGCTGAGTGAAGTGTGCTGTACACTTTGACCACTGCCATTTTAATACTGATTGACAGGTAGACAGTATTTAATTTAAAGCAGAACACGGGAACCAATGATCGTTTTACTACGAGCAAAAAGTGCATTTTATTCTCAGAATGCTGTCATAAAAATGAAATCACAAATTTACTGGGAAAAAATGACAGGGAAGTGTTACTATGACTACTGAGGCCTTCACTTGCTGTCAGACATTTCTAATGCATATGAATGTTACAGAAGGACACAATATTATGAACATAATTTGTAACTCAGTTGAATCATTCAACATGTTACCTGGTACATCTTTAGCAGTTTAATGTAATGATGCAGTTATATCAGAAGTTCAATCATCAAAATCTCACATTTATGCTACCTAAGCACAAGTTTTATTTAAAAACAGAAATGTAAATATAATCTAAACAGAAATATGAATCCTGCCTGTTACACTGACCTTAACCACATACCAAACTAGTTAAACTTACTCTTTTCAATTAGACCAAAGATCAAAAGAGTTCAAAACCTGCTCAGTCTAAACCATGGGACAATAAAGCTTTGTTTAGCAATATTTACCAAATAAAGCACTGATGCCATGGTATGCGATGCTACCAAAATGTTTCAAATCTTTCTGCTAAATTTAACCATCACCATTAGTGACAAAACAATTTATTACATAAATATTTCAGAGTTGCACAACTGGACTTTTTTAAAACATATTTTCTAGATTATTTTACACTGTCATACATTTGTATTGTACATTAAACATGTAGGCTAGTATATGATATCTATTCCATTTCTTTGTTTTCCATAACTCCATTTCTTATTTTATTTAGTTCATTCAAACAGTGTCTTATCTGGTTTCTGTTCTGTCTTTTGTGCTTTATAAATTCATTATGCTGCAAGAGCTGCATTTCGTTATCAGAAAGTACAGAATTAGTTGGGTCACTTCAGTTAATGTGTCCCCTTAGCCAGAGGCCAATATCATCCAATTCACGGCTCTGTGGCAGCACAAAACACCCGATTCTGAAAACGAAATTGGACTATCACATGCGTTTGGCCTATCACTGGAACTACCGAGCCGTACCTGAAGGCCTCGCAGTAGGCTACGGACTGATGATGTCACTTCACGGGCTGTAGGAGTTTCTGTTTCACCATGTGTACCGACACAGACTAGGCCTACTGCTGGCCGTCAGCGGGCAGGCGGAGGAGAAGAGGAGGGGAGGAAAAGTGTGTTTACACAGACGGCAAACTGCCTGGGGAATCGTCGGGGAGAGGAAGTCAGCCGGCTCTGTGTCTGCCTGCTCCAACTTCCTGCTCAGAAAGAGAAAAAGCCCAGGATCCTATTTCAGTCCAGCACAACTGTGTAGACCAGAAGCAAGCATGGAAAAACAAGGAATCACGCAAGCTTCACCGTAAAGTTTCGTGGAGGGAAAAGACCAAGAGATCGCAGGTACCGTAAAGTAAAGTGACATCTTTCTCTGAGCAGCGCTTTGTTGGCCACTTGGCAGCTGGTTAGCGACTCAAATAGTGCATGTTGAGTAGGATAACCGAGAGTATTCACAACGTCCACGGCTCGTCTTTGCTGTGAAGTTTTTTTAAAAAAAAACCGTGTTTTACACCCCTTGGATCGAGTGTGCTTTGACATTTAAAGCGAGAATAAGTTAAAGACTCAGATTGGGACATAATTGTGTCGTCTTCCGGTCCGAGCAACATCTTGAAAATGAGTCAGTGGGGCAGAAAAGTGATCCAGACCACGAACAGTTACTGCAACTTTCAAGTCCCGGATACAACTGTAGCCTCCCCTAAAAAAGGAGGCAAACAAAAGACGAGCAGTGCAAAAAAAAAAAAAAAAACGGGCTCAGAGTCTATGATCGCTGCTTATTGATGGTTTTCTTATGATCCCTGCTGAATTTTCCACCGTCTGCGAACAGGAAGAGAGCAGATTTAGTCATGGCTAAGTAATGTCTGCACACACCATCTAATCTCATTAGGAGTTTCCGTTCAGCCAACACACTGGATGGCTTTGTGCGCACAGCGAGACTTCTCAGCCCGAGCATCCGCAGCAGGGCTCCTGATCCCCGACCAAAAACCACCACAATGCTCCTGTAATGTTCCTAGAAAGAGCTGTACCGTGGCTGCGGCTCTCACTGTGGCTGTATTTACCTCACTGTACTGCTTGTATGAGGGATTTTATCTCTGTGTGGTTGGCATACCGCCCCAATATTCATGTAAGGTATGAGAATGAGGTCATTATCACTTTATTCTGTGGGATATTTAAAATCTGATTCCTGCAGGAGGTTTTTCTGACCTGCAGTAGCTGCTCCATACTTTCAAGCTCTTCTGTGCTATTTGCAGCATCTCGCAAAGGTGAATGTTTATAAGTCACACTGGCCTAATTGTAGCCCTGTCAGCTCGGCGGTCCTGCATTGGCAAGCTCTCCCTTTGCTTCAAAGTGTTTCAAAGCCAAACCGAACTTCAGAGTGGGTTAAAGGGTGGAGTTGTGGAAAGGGGACAATGCTCTGATCTTTTGACCCTCTCCCTTTGGGATTTTTGTGGGAAGTGTGGCAGGACTGGGGAAGTGCTCCCCTGCTGTGGGATCCCCTCTCCTCGCCATTTGTCCTTGGAAGTAGAATAGGAGGAAGTCCTGACTTTGACAGGTTTGTAGGTTCACGTGGCAGATAGAAAACTCAGGGGATGGCAAGTGTTGGAAACGAGCTCAGCCCTCCCTCTGCCTCTGTCTGTCTCCTCTCTGGACAAAGACATGTAGTGGTCGGGCGGTCGGTCTGTTGTTGTTTGGGAGCATCAGTCACTAATCAGGCCTCTCATCCACAGATGGGACAGAAAAGAGAACGCAGCGAGGGCCATTAGTATGCAGGGCTGTGTGTCGACTGACATTTTTCAAAACTAGTGCCAAAGCCACGCCTGAGCCATAACTTACTTTAAGGAATATAAAGATGTTTCTTTATGACACACTTTTTATTAAACAAAAGAAACCAAACATCTCAGACGAGCACCAAAGAAGAACTCTGATTTAAAACAGCAAATATCTTAAAACAAGACTCAAGTCAGTTAATGTCAACTCCTGCTATTTGGCAATTTTTGATATTTGGCATCACAGACTCCTCACAGTCAGTGTGTGTGTGTGTGTGTGTGTGTGTGTGTGTGTGTGTGTGTGTGTGTGTGTGTGTGCCTCTCAGTTATAATGGTTATTTTCATCATTGATTAATATGTTTTAAAAAAAACCTCTAAAATGTCACGAAGTAGCAGTCACAGTCTCTCAGAGGTCAAGGTGACCAAAAGTAAAAAAAAAAAAAATCCAACATATTCAATTCACAGTGATACAAAACTGAGCAGTGAATTCTCACATTTGAGATGCTACAGCGTTTTGGCATTTTAGCCTAAGGATTTATCAGTTATCTACATTTTTGGCAGGTTATTACCCATCATAATTTATGAATCCTTTCAGCACTACTCTGGTGTTACTGTCTGTGGGGAAAGAACCCCCCCACCCACCCCTTCACACTATTAATATGTGAGCTCCTAGCAGGCAGACAGGAGCTTCGCCGCTGCACATTCCTCTATTAAAGGAATAACCCACCCCGGGCCCGTCATACTTCCTGTGGAGAGAGGGCCAGGTTGAACCGCAGCATATTTCTGGCTTGAGCTGTTGTTCCTCCTTAGGTTTTTTTCTCTTCTGCTGCCGCTGCTACATTACACTACACTCTTGAAAACACACTGTTCTATTCATCACCGGTCTACTCTTCCTTACACCACATGTTAGAGCTCAAACAGGCCATTCCCTCTTCAGACAGTAACCTAATTTAGCCTGTTTGTGGTGAAGTACGCTGGCGAGACGCGTCAGGAAAAGAGGCATTTCATTAAACGCCCGCTTTTCTTCATCTAAACACTCTCTTTAAACGCATGTTTCATCAACAATTAGTGCACACGGAGAAGAAATATGGAAAGTAATGAGCTCAGTAGGGTGCAAAGAGCTACCCGGCTCGTCTCCCTCAGAGGTTTGAGTTTTGTGCTTATTCTGTCATCGCAGCATCTGGCAGGTGGTGTAGGAACAGGTAGACCTGGTGCTTTTTCTCTTTCAGCTGACATCTGCGAGTGGAGGAAAAGGCCACAGGAGGAAGATCTTCGACATCGTCATGTGATGGTGTTAAAAATAACCCGTGAGGTTATTTCTCAAAATCTTTTCGCTCCTCACGCTGATCTCGTCTCGCTGCAGGTATGGACAGCGCCATCACCCTGTGGCAGTTCCTGCTGCAGCTGCTGCTGGACCAGAGTCACAAGCACCTGATATGCTGGACGTCCACAGACGGAGAGTTCAAGCTGCTCAAGTCAGAGGAAGTGGCCAAGCTGTGGGGGCTGCGCAAGAACAAGACCAACATGAACTACGACAAGCTGAGCAGAGCCCTGCGCTACTACTATGACAAGGTGAGCAAAGGGACTCGTGCAGTGCGCAGCAGCTGCCTCTGTGTGAATGTCATCACAGCCTTTGTTTCTGAGAGAGCTGTAACACCACAACAAATTCATAGTTCTTCTTCTCGTTAAAGCCACAATCTCCCCTGATAGACACTTCCACTTCCTCTTTATCATCACACACGCAGTAGAAATCTGCCTGTGAAGTCGAGCTCTAACTCGCAGTTGTTTCAGTGTGATGTCTGTGATCATCAGCATGTGTCCTGTTGCTATCTCCCGGATAACGGTTTGCTCTGCATGAGGGTAAATAGTGTAAAGAGTCTCCTCATCAGTAATGGCGTTTGTGTTTTACAGAACATCATCAAGAAGGTGATTGGCCAGAAGTTTGTCTATAAGTTTGTGTCCTTCCCTGAGATCCTGAAGATGGACCCTCAGGCGGTGGAGATGGGCCTGGCTTCTGGAAGGTTTCCCCTCCAGGAAGGAGAGGCCTCTGAGCTGGAGGTAGAGGAGGAAGAGGAAGAGGAAGGGGAGGAGGAGGCCCAGAGGAGGACCCTGGCAGCCCTGGGGGCGCAGCAGTGTCGAAATGACTACCTCCGCTCAGGGCTCTACTCCTCCTTCAGCATCAGCTCCCTGCAGAACCAGCCTGAGCTGCTCCGTGCCCTGCGGGAGCGCCAGGAGGAGCCGCGCTCCGTCATCCGCTTTGGCACCAACGCCAGCGAACGGAGCTCCCCTCCCTCTGCCAAGCCCGAGTCCTACATGTCCCCCAGGCTATCCAAACTCCACTCCCCATCCTCCCCCCACACCCGGCCCGGCCGAAGCTGGAGCCCTGCAGCCAAGGAGGAGGAGGAGGAGGACTCTGACCAGAGCGCTCAGCCCCTCAACCTCTCCTCTGGGCACAGGGAGCGAGCCCTGCAGCCCCCTGAGAAGAGCAGCAGCAGTGGCAGAAGTAGCTCCACTAGTAGTAGTAGTAACCAAGGAGATGGACTCCCACCAAAAAGCAAAAAGCCCAAAGCTCTGGAGATCTCCGCCCCGTCCCTGCTGCTCGCAGGGAGCGACATCGGCTCCATCGCCCTGAACAGTCCAGCGCTGCCGTCTGGCTCCCTCACTCCAGCCTTCTTCACTGCACAGGTCAGACGAGTAACACACACCTAGAACTTCCTGTGGGCAGCACAGATAATGACACAGGTGTTCAAATGGGTCCCTCATATTTTGCCCAATTTATGCTGGAATAAGATAAATAGTGTTTATTAAATACCTGCGGACACCTGAAACGGCTCTAAAACCTGCTTCATCTCTGTCCAACCGAGACATGTCCACACACCTCAGCGCTGCCCTCTGACACAGCTTCTCTTATTTCAGCTCTTAATAATTTAAGGTAGACTAGAGATCACGTCATTCACGGCCAGCCACAGCTAAAGTACAGTGAGCCCAATATTAATCGAATCCCACATAGAAAGAATCATTTTGTGATGCTATCTGCTTCCGTCCCGCCTGTGCGGTGGTCTGGCTGGCCACAGGGAGACGATGGGATCTGTCCAGAGTATGATGTCAGTGTCCCTAAAGCAGCAAGAGACATCTGACACAGCCTGGCATGCGTTGGTGGAAAGAGTACCGCTATATTTATTTCAGTAGTCACTTGAGCCCAAATTTCCTCAAGAAACAGAGAGAGGAAAGGTAAACCGGTATGAGGCACTCTCATAAAGGAATTTTACATCGTTTGGAACAGAATGCAAATTTCGACTGAGTCATTGTCTGTGTTTGGTTTGGGATTAAACCTTTCAGATTATTTCAATAAACAGTTGTGTGGGGTAAAAGCCAAAATGACTGCCTGAATGTTTACGTGCTGCGAATAACAGGCCGTGTAGAAACATGCCTGACCTCAAATTAAAGTTTGAGAAATAAAAGTGCGCATAAAATGCAAATTTGCTCACGTAATGTGAGTAAATTCAATAGTCTCTTTTTACCTCTTTTGGTTGTCCAGTCTCAAGTGCTGCTTTAAGACAGATCCAGGCTTTACAGAACAGTTTTCAGGCTGTTTTCTGCCAAATATTTAGAGCTAGATTCATCCAGCCGTGACATTTTGGTTTGTGCTGATCTTTGCCATAACCCCGATGGCTCTGCTGCAAGCACCAACTGGTATTTAATAATCTATTTCAGTGAATAGTGTATTTACACTGCAGTTGTGACACAGAAAAATCGCTCTGCCACATCAGAGGCTTGTCCACACGTTGAGAAAGGCATTAATACTCCACTCAGTGAGATCAGAGGAAAACGAGCGATTTACAGAAATCTTCTGCAAGTCCAACCTATGAGAGGGGGAAGAGGCCCTAAGTGATGCCATATGCTCCAATAATTCCATTAATAATGGGAGCAGGGCTGGGTCCCTCCACAACACTGGCTCACTTCTCTGAGGTGACACAGGGGAAAGTCGGGGGGAGGGGGAGAGAAGACCGGGGGGGAAGAGGCAGAAATTGATTTCATATGTTTTCTCTCTAGTTGGCGTTCCAAGTGCTCAATGACCCCCCCATTCCCCCCCCCCCAATCAACAACAACCCCCACTGTCCAACCTCCTCGTCTCCTCCCTGTGTCACCCCTGTATTCTGAGGGAGAAACCACAGACTTCCTTCCTGCTCCGTCAGTTTGTTTTTCCAAACGCCGATACACGTCCATTTACCATTTCAGCATGTTTTGCATTACTGAAACCCTCAGAGCAGCGCTCTCCAGCCAGTGTTTTTCTTTTAAAAAGATGTTGTCTCCACTCCTTTCTCGTATTTACACATAGCCTCCCTCCTTCTGTGTCCCCCTTCCTTGCAGACTCCCTCTGGTTTGCTGCTGGCTCACAGTCCGCTGTTGTCCGGCATCCACTTCTGGAGCAGCTTGAGCCCCGTCGCCCCGCTCAGCCCCGCCCGGCTGCAGGGCCACAGCTCCCTCTTCCAGGTAAGAAACACACACAGGTGTGGACGCATCAAGGAAGAGAGAGGGAAAAAAACAGCAGGAGGGCTCAAAGGTTTATTGTTTGCTGGTAGTGTTTGAAAGACAAGCAGGAAGTTGTGAAGCTGTGCAGGTGAAATTAGCACTGCTGCAAAACCCCCTTCTTAAATCAGGTAACGACAGGAAATGTTTGGAAGAGGAGTCAATTTCCAAACATTTACACTCAACAATAAAAGAATGAGCTCCAGTTTTATAGCCTACATGTATATGGACTCATTTCTTATAACTTTGCCTTTAAATGAAGTGCCAGTCAAAAGCAAAATGGGTGTTCCTCTTCTGGATTTTGCACTTTCAGGCAGGTATTTAACAGAAAGCATGTGAGATTTAAAAACGATGTGTTCAGGTCTGCATAATAGCAGACACCAACGGTTGTGAAACTAGTCGAGAGTAGTAAGCAGGTCCAGCAGAGGTGTCCTGTTTCAGCGCTTGTGAGAGGGAGAGGAAATCCTGTGAATACTTCCTGTTTGAGCCCAGGGGAGCCGGTTTGAACAGGGTGGACTGGTTTGAGAGCTGCTCCTCATTTGTGAAACACACACACACACCACACCCCCTCCACAGGCACACACACAACATACCGGATCCTCTGTTCGCAAATAATGTTGACTTCTCCTTCTGTTGTGGAGGTGCAGCGGACAGAGACGAAAAGGAAGAGGCACAATGAATAAAAAAACAGGAAACCAGAGCAGTGACAATGCTGCAGTTCCTCACCGGAAAGCAGCTTTCATAGCGCCTCCGTCCCCTCCTCGCTAACTCTCAGCCCCTTTCTCTTCCTCCACAGTTCCCCAGCCTAATCAACGGACACATGCCTGTCCCACTGCCAAACCTGGAAGGAACACCCTCCTCTCTGCTCCTGTCCCCCACCACCCACAAATCCTGATCCAGGGTCAGAGAAAAATCACCCACCTTCATCCATCTCTCGTTGAAAGTTTCTCATCGTTCTCATCATCACCTGCAGCAGCGATCTCTTGTCTGTCTTGTTAAATTTTGCTTCAGAAAAGTCCTACGAGACAGTATGTGACCTCACTTTTTTGCACTTGCATTGCTTCAGATTGCAGTGGTTGAAAGCACTTGGTAAAAGCCATGTGCCACGACGTCTGTGAGACGTCTGGCTCTTTGTGATAAAGTACAGCACATTTCCACAGGACCCTGTCCACGATGGACAGTAGTGACGTGTAGCTAGCTGCAGAAGACTAGCCAGCCGCTCATTCTGCGCAGACAGCTTGGTTGTTTTAATCTTGTTTTTAAAAAAATGTACTTTTTTTTCCCCTTAAGTTTGTCACAATGTGGAACTGGTTGTTTCACTTGTGTGGTATTGTATGTATTGTATGCACTATGCTTCTCAGATAATACCGGCTGTGCCTTGTTTTTTGTTTTTTCCCCAAATCTTTTAATGAAGACGAGATTTCAAATCAATGAAAAACCTTTGTAACACTTGTAATGTTCTTTTTTTTTTTTATACTGGACTTGGTATACAGTTTGTATTCTGTATAATTTTGTATTGTGAAGATTGTTTTGTCATTTTCAATAAACAAAGCATTGAATGCTTGAACATAGTGCCTTAAATTAAACCCTTAAAACATTGATTGGGGGAAACAAATCAAAAACAGTTCATATGGTATCTGTTTAAACTTTAGATTTTATTCTCTTTACTCTGGAAAAAAAAGCTCAAATATGGGAGGGCATCTGCAACGAAATCCCACACCAATAACAATTATCCACAAATAAAGTTAAAGAATATCATACAAAACATCTGTTGTAACACTGTTAAATAGACTCAGTATCGTATTCACGAGGGGCAGGACTATAGCTAGTGCTCCCTGAAGTAGGAGTTCAGTGGCTGTGTGCTTCCTCATACAACAGAGCAGGCATGCAACACGATGATGGAGGCAATCCAGAAAAAAAGGATCCATTTTTACAGTTGATGGAGATGGGAATGGCAGAAAGAAAAAAACACCTGTAATGCACAAAGGCAGCTTTCAACACTGGGAACTCACTGTGCGCCTCCTCTGTAACAGACTGGAAGAGATAATGTGTCAGATTGAGGTGGAAAAGGATGAGAAGGCTGTTAACTGGAGTTAAATATCTTCTGAAGAATTTAGGAGGCGTAACTAATCCTGTAATGCCCTCGCTAATAATTCTACGTTGCCTTTCCCCGCCTGCATTTGTTCATTGGTCACGACAGAGACCGCAGCGTCCTGGAATGATATGCCAGCATCTGACAAGACTGTGATCTTTTCGCACACATCTTGGCAGCACCGCTCTCATTTTAGCCTCCGGTTAGGATTAAATGATCAGTTCTATCAAAGCTGGCCTCAAAAACCTTCAGAGTAAATGGTCACAAATGACGGGTGCAGCGGAGAGCAGCACCGTGGCAACAGAGACAGAAAATCAAACCCTCTTGAGTTGCTACAGAAACATCCCTCTGTTTGTCTGTGTGCTTTACCCACCCACACACACACAGGAGTTTTGAGGTGGAGATTTTTAGGTATGAAAATGGAAATAATGACAAAAAAATATCACTAGAAATACCACCACTTCAAAAAAGAATTAAAAATCTATACACATTGCATGTACTCATTAAAGTGACTGAGCCAGTTAGAATTCTAGACAGTAGTTGTATTTAGCAGCAAATTCTCTTCTCAATAAATATAGATGTACAGTATATAAATGTCTCTTTTGGGCCAGGTTCAGGCCAAACCTGGACAGGGGGGGGGAGTCGGTCGCACTGTGGACAAGTTTCCCAAGCAGTATGGGGGGAGTGATGATGATGATGATGATGATGCTCCACGCCAACATCCGTGTCAGGTTACCGATCCATCGGCGAGACTGTACAGCTTGGAGATCCTTCCCAAATAAAAAAATACAGTCCAGAGAATCTAAAACAGCATGCTTTGTCTTCTGCTCTTTCCATTGCCTGAAGGGAAGCAAAGAAAAAGCCTCATAGTTCACAGAAGACACTGTGGGACGCTGTCAGACAACACAGAGAGACGAGGGACAAACAGGCTGCAAGTTCTGGAACAACCATTCCCATAAGGGCTGGAAACAGGAAGTATAATGTTGACATGGATTCTGTGAGTTACCTTGTGGGTGACAACTTGAGCACGTTTTTTTTAGGGGTTTTTTTTTTTTTTTTTCAGCCAGTAGTTGCTCCTATTTTAGTAAATTAGCACCATTAAAAGTAAGCCGAATTAGCTGTCAGCAGCTCCTGTCTGCGGTGCACCGATGGATGTACAGACTGGATGACTTTGATACTGAAGAAAGCTTGAAAACATGATGATTCTCGAGCAAGTTCTGCCGTTAAAGGGGCATTTTTTAATAGTGTTCCTAGACAGATTTATGGATGTTCATGGACGAGAGAGCTGGGGAGAGGAGCGGTCCTTTGAATAAATACAGAAATAAACAACCGTTAAGTGCCACAATCATGTTAATGAGGGCAAAACAGCCGTCAGGAACGCTTCAGTCTTTCAGTCTGAATTGGCAGTTACTGCTCTCTGTGTGTGTGTCTGTTACACTGATTAGCTGCTGAACGAGAGCCTGTCAGCTCGGGGAGTGTGTAGTGCAGCGCAGTGCATCATTGTCAACGCAATCAAACTACCTCAACGTAAACAACAAACACGGCTATCGTTAGTGCTAAAGCTGTCGAGCTGGCGTGTCAGTGTTGGGAAATTGTGGCTGCACTTTGTCCGCCATTCTGATATGAACGTTTGATTTATTGATTTCTTTAAGGATGTAAAGAGAATTTCAATAAATATAAGAAAAAATGACAACTGTGTCAGTCAAAGGGCCAAACTACAACAACTGACTTCCTGTAGTTTTCACAACACTCGCATACACCTGTCCCTTTCACCTCATGCAGTGTCTTTGCCTCACAGCTCTCCCTCCACACCGTTCAGCTCTCCTGCAGCTCCCTGGAGTTTAAAAACTTCTGATTCACCGTGAAAACACAAGCAATCAAAACATCCATTCTCATATTTTCCCTCACCTGACTCAGGGTACGATGAGTTCCGGTAGCCGGGATCCCTCTGCAGCTGGACCTCCTTCAGTGTGAATATGGATATGTCTGCCAGACATAAAGAGTCAGTCAGAGCAAGAGAAATCACATCTTGCCAGGAGAATGGTGTCTTTGTTATGCAGCTGTAACTGATCCTCACTGTACACTGCAATATCCTTCAAGTCGTACCTAGCGCAGCCTGCCAAGTCTGCATTACTGTGTTGCCATTTCATTACTCACTCTCTGGCAGTGTGTGCACACGTGGCCCCAGGCTCCTGAAGTATGGCTGTCTCATTGCTTCATCAGCAGAGATCCTCTTTTTTGACTCGTACTGAAATTCAGGGGAAGTACAAGAAACATAAAGTTATTACAGGACAAATAAAAATGGGTCAGCATGGTGGGCTGAAGCGCCTTGATGAGCTTCTCTCCAAACATACAGGCCTAATATAGCTGCAAAGTGTGTCACACCACATTTAACATCACATTCATGCCTGGCAGATAGAGTGAGACTCACTTTTAGGAATGACATCAGCAGGTCGATGCCATCATTGTCCAACCTGAGGGGAGGGGGAGGGGTGGAGAGGGGGTGAGAGCAGGAGAGAGGGGGGTCAGTGGAGGTGGGGTGACGCACAGATGCTGGTGAGTGTAAGGAAGGAAACACAGTCAACTATTCCACAGGATTTCCTTACAGGAAGTGACACAGAGCACACACTCCTAACTAAACAAACCAATACTACTAACGTCTAAGTCTCTAAATCTAAAAAGCTCTGCATGCAGTCGCAGCTCTTATACCTGGGTCTGATTTGAAACATTTGCTCATTTCCATCTCCAATGATTTCAGGGCTAACAAGAGAGGTGGGGGGGGGAGTGTTAAGAAACTGTCAAGGTGCATAATTGTCACACAGATATCTGAAATAACCTCATGTAACATACGTGGCAGCTTACTGTATCACATTTGATGTCATTTACAAAGACACACAGCAGCAGAAAAGCAGCTGTTCACAGGTTTCCACATCTCACCTGGGTGCGTGGTTAATGAGGGGCTGGGCCTTGTACTTGGGGAACTTGTAGGACTTGAACTCGTCGATGGAGGATATTCCAGGCCAGCTGTCTTCTGTGGGAGTGCCTGTGGAGGGACATTCAATCGACCCTGTTAGAGGCAGGCTTTAGCACGGCAGCTGCAGGGGCTTTTCACGCTGCCACGGGGGCTGCGTGCCGGGGTTAATGCGATTAAAGGATCATATTAAAAGTTTGAGTGTTTCGCTGTCAGCAGGGGGCAGCACTGACCTAGCAGCCTGAAGATGAGGTGCAGCTCGTCCTCCACTGTGGAGCCTGGGAACAGGGGCCTGCCGGCAGCCATCTCATAGAATATACAGCCCACACCCCTGACGGGAAGACACAGACTGAAGCGTCAACACAAACCCAATCCACAGGTCTTCAGTATGTGTACCAGAACTAACTTCCTGGATCAAACCACCTGAATCAGCCGGTTTCAAACTGTCCGATGAGTCAAATATCAAAGGAAGAGGCAGGAATTTGTGTAAGAGAGCAGCTGGGCACTTTGAAGTTTACATTTACAGTTAAACTCCACAACAGCTTGTTCATTAACAGCCATGTGCCACATCAAAGTCTGCTCACAGCAGATTAGGACACCTGTCTGCTCCTCACTTCATATGTTGCTCAACATAAGAGCACCAATTAATGAAAGAAGCTCCAAACATCTGCGCTCACACCACAAATCACTGGAGCGGATTTAGAAACGACACAACTTCTTTCTGTTGGAGGTTTACATTCACCCGAGCACCTTCACTGCACTTGCTCGTACAGACGTGACGAGCAAGGAGCCGGGAGTTTACGCTGTGTTTTCCGACGGTTGTAATCATCCCTGCTGAGCCAGGCCCACTCACCACATGTCTATCTGCGTGGAGTACTCAGAGGAGCCCAGCAGCACGTCGGGGGGCCGATACCAAAGCGTCACCACCTCGTTAGAGTATGTTTTAGTGGGCACAGACTTGGCCCTCGCCAGGCCTGTGGAGCAGAAATATGAGAATTAAAAACAGACATTTTGGAAAAGCTCATATGAGGAGTTTCATTCCAAAATGACAAATATTCATCAGTTTTTTTAATACAGCTCAATCGGATCACACTTTTTTGATGATGAATGCAGCTTCAGAAAAATCAGCTTTCGTCCAAACGGCAGATTATTCATTTGAGGACATGAAATCTTACACACGTGAATAATGAAGTGTTGTTGTTTTTACCGAAGTCAGCCAGCTTGAGCTCTCCTCTGTCATTGATGAGCAGATTCTGGGGCTTCAGGTCTCTGTGGAGAACTTTCCGCCTGTGACAGTACGCTAAGCCTCGCAGGATCTGGAAGAGAAAAATCTGGGAAAACAGATATTTTAGATCAGGGACAAATCATCACATCGGTCAAATCAGTTCCAGGTTTGTACAGAATACAGATGCTGTTGCTACATTACAATTTATCCAAACCCTTCTGGGATATGGATGATGTGGAGGAAGTTAAAATCCACTGAATTCTGACTTTTTTATAGACACAATATTTACATGCTCTGTCCAAACTGCAGTTTTCTGCACTTTAGGTATTTTAAGTCCAACTCAAATGAATATTTAACCAAACTTCAACAAAATACACACAAGCAAAAGAGATGTGAACATGTGAACAAGTAAGGTCAAGAGAACAAACCCCCCCCATTGTCTAGACTCCACCACCAGGGGGCACACTAACAGCATTTCTTGTTGATGACAGAAACCCCAAAGCCGTGACAGTTGCTGAAGTTAGCCGTCGGGCCAGCAGGCCGCCTGCGGAGGCTCACCTTGACATTCTGCATGCTCAGGATGTTCCCACAGTCGTCCATGTACTGCTTGAGGTCTTTGTCCTAGATGGGGGGGGGGGGGGGGGGGAGAGAGACGGCATCAGAAGAGGCTACAGGCACACCACCTGCAACAGCTGACCTGCTGTGCTGCTGTATGACTGTCCTCAGCTCTGCAGAGGGTCATGAATAATAATGTGAAATATGTTTATTTTAGTATCTGTGCTTCGTGCAGAATAACACAGGACGAGCGAGGGCGGACGTTCTGATGGTCTCACCAGGTACTCGAAGACCAGTGTGAGCGACTTGTCTGTGTGGACGATATCGTGCAGCGTCACAATGTTGGCGTGTTTCAGGTCCTTCAGTAACGACACTAGAGGAAGAGAGAGATGACACAGCTGTAAGAGCGAGGATGATCTGAACCATAAAGTTTACCTTTTTAAATTCTGACTCTGATGTCAGTGGGTGCACTGATTAAGTCAAGTAGGGTTCATGTAGAAAGTCTTACATCATTGATAAAGAAAGAAAATGAACCAGAATGTGATCATTTGCTGATCCTCTTTGACAGATACTCAAAAACAGCACAAAGACAATATATTTCATGTTTTATGTCATTAACTTCATTGATTTTTGTAAATATCTTCTATTATATAATATATATAATATCTTATTCTGGATTTGATGCAGCAACACGTTTCAAACAAGTTTGGACAGGAGCAACAAAAACACCTGTTTGGAACATTCCACAGGTAAACAGGTTGATTGGTAACAGGTGATAGTATCATGATTGGGTATGAAAGGGACATCCTGGAAAGGCTCAGTCGTTCACAAGTGAAGATGGAGAGAGGTTCACCACTTTGTGAACACATGACTGGATGAAGAATAGTACTACATGGGATCAGGAAAACTTCAGGATCAGGAAAGCAGTAAAACTGCTGTCAGTAAACACAGTTCATTTGTAAATGACTGTATTCTGTTTTTATTTACCTTTTACACAGCGACCCAACCTTTTTTGTAGGGCTTTTTTGTCAGGGTTGTAAAACTTTGCATGTCTGGTTCTTCCCTGTAGTCTTCACACCCCAAACCAACTGTGTGGCAAAATATCTTTTGATTTTTTAGCATTTTCATCCTGTCATGCTCACACACTCTCGTAAAACCACTCAGAGGTGAAGCTGTTAATATGCTACAAAGCAGAGGTTCTTCGACTCTTGTTCTACAACCACATAATCTAATGATATGAAAGACCGCCATCAGAAAATGACAATGGAGGGAGAAATCCCAGCATTCCAGGGAAGAGAGAGATATTCCTGCTAAGCTCATCTAACCTTCAACCTACCAATAACAGGACTGGACTGGATGCTGCCGAGTCTGAAACAACAGAATCCACATTAAGTCTAACTGGAGGCGGTCGTGGGCCATGTTTAATACCTTCTCTGATAGCTGTGCATGGCGCCCCCTCCTCGTGCTCCAGTCTGATCTCCTTCAGCGCCACAAGGTTGTCCGTCAGCTTACTCCTCCCCTTGAAGACTGTAGCGTAGGTGCCCTGGAGGACGGAAGGAGAGGCAGAGAGGTGATTAAAGGTCTCAGGAGCTGGACTGATGTGGCACAGTCAGGCTGTCAGGGGTTCAAAGTAAACTCTATAACTGGGACAGTACAAGTTATGTCACTCAGTATGAGAACATCAGCACCTGCGAGGAAGTCGAGGTTACTGGTGAACACACACTTTCACGTACCTCCCCCAATTTGTCCAGTTTGATGTAAGTCTCCAGCTTCCCGAATCCAATTTCTGACTGGAGGAGGGAAAAGGACAAACAGCATTAATGAGGGTGGCGTCTTTATTAGCACTGACAAGCTTACAGACACTACGGCAAATCCTTCTGACGGCCTCGCAGCGACGGGGGGGGGTGTAAGGAGGTCACACACCCCCAACCAACATCAGAGCTAATCTCTTGTGACTAAGGACTGCTGGCTTTTGGCTTTTACAATGTGTTTGTTTACAGGGACGGGAAGCCAAACTTTATTTATAACGCATGTATAATACACAATGGAAAACTTGTGTGTGCTTCAGAGGTCAAACAACTAGTACTCATACTTTAAGCAAAAACGGAGAAATGTTGCTGGTTCCAGCTTGTCTTTTGTCAACATTTTCTGTTTTTGCTGTTGTTTATGACACTAAAGTGAATATATTTGGGTTCTGGACAAGTACCTTCAGCTGTGGGATGGGTATTTTTCATAAGACGTGAGAGTCTGAGGTCATCTTGAGTCTTCGAAAAAGCAACTAGCAGCATAAACATCTACAGGCAGCTTCACAGGACTCTAAGTTGACCTCTGTCCAGCATGAAGACCAGCTGAGAGCTGAGAGGTCTGGGTGAGCTGAGAGGTCTGGGTGACTCATAGATTTCCAACACATCAAACAAACATTGAGCAAAGCCATTCAGCGTTCTCTAAACACCTCTGCAAGGGAGCGTGTATGCAAATGCAGCGGACTGGGTGAGGCAGTGTTCATACTTTCCCTTAGTTCCCCTTTTGACGGAGGCACATTCAAAGCAAAACCACAAGCCAATTACTGAGGCAGCTGATGGAGTGAATGCTGCGGTGCAATGTAAACACACGACAACAGGCTGAGAGGAAGAGATTAGGCAGTCGGAGGGCAAGGTGTGAACTCTCATCCACTCACCTGTTTCTTGCTGCCTTTAAATAAAACATAAGTCTCACAGCTATCTTTATATTCTGCAGCCCCTGCCTCACAGCCTCTCCGCTTCTATTTCCATCCATTTTGGTCCGATTCTCCTCCACTGCTGATTCTCAAATCACTACCGCTCACACTCACACGTGGGCAACAAGTACTGTGCATTTACATAAGCACAGTTTGGAGGTAAACGCACTTCAGCCTTTTTTAAGACTTTCTCTCTACAGTATTTCACACAGAAATAGTGCAGTTTCTCTCCCACAACATTTAACTGACAATTGTGGCTTTCAGTTATCTTGCAGATCGTTCGCTGCAAAATGTTAAATAAGACGAGTGGAGGACGAGCAGGCGTCACACAGTTTATCATATTTGCATTAGACCTTTGTGTGTAGCACTGTGATTAATTAATATGCTCTATCATCCAAAAACTGTCGTGAGTGCAGCAAAGACACAGCATGAGGTGAAAGGGACAGGCGTATAACAACAGGAAGCTTGTTATTCTACTGTAGTCTGGCCATCGCACAGACATGATTCAGAGAGACTTGCACTTTCCATCATGGATAAACCTGCATAAAAACCTGTGTTACTCCTCCTCCTCCTACACAATTTCCCTTCCATTCTCCTTTTGACCTTGTTTTTGGTTTACATCTACTCCTAAGAAAATTTTCTCTGGGCAGGTAACTGAAGACTGCTGCTTGCTGGGTGCTGGACACAAGGCTGATGAGCAGAGTTTGTGGATTTAAGATGAAAACAATGAGCTGAAAGACATTAAAATGTTCCACAGAGCTGAAGGAAATAAGACTAATGTACACAGAGTGGTTGAGATGCTGAAGCACTGCACCTGTGGCACTAGCAGGGAATCAGTGTCTGACTCAGCAGGTACACTTGCTGACATAATGGCAATAAAACAGAACAGTGTCATTTCTAATTTCCCTCCTCTGTCTTATCATCACGTCTCGCTTCTCTCCTCGTCTCACCAGTGATGCTCTGCGGGAGCGTCGGCTCAGCGGCTGGTCGAAAGGCGGGCTGCTCAGCTGCAGCTTCTCCAGGTAACCATCAGGTATCCGGATGTCGGCCGGCAGGGACAGACGTTTGTTTAGGTCCTGTGCACACAAACGCACACACAGATAGGAAAAAACAACAACACAACACCCAATTTAAAAACAGCATCAACGTGGTGTAAAACCCTGAGAAAACAGGAGTAAACCCTCAGTGTACAGCGCAAGCTCTGAATAAATACCAATGATTGACAACTAAATGGCAGAAACCCTGAGCAAACAAGTGGAATCTGTAAGAACCAGCCAGCTTTAGGCCTCACCAGTCAACAGAGAGGCCAGTGTGTATATGTGTGTGTATAATAACACGTGCAGCAGCATGCGTCCATACGGTTGTGTGTAGCACACTTGTACATAATAAAGGCTGCCTGTGGGCCGCCTGTCAGAGTTCGAGGTAAAGTCTTTCCCAGAGCAACAAAGTACTAAGGCATGATCCTAATGACTTGTTACATAAAATAAAACACACACTCACAAAACAACGTCTGGATTTTTCCCATCATGCATTTCCTCTATTTGTATGATTACTGTTAATCCCCCCCCAACTGCTTTAAATCTACTTCCACTCCCTCTGAGGTAACACTGGACACTTAGTAACACCTCCTCCCCTCCCTCCTGACCAACCATACAACAATATGCAACTTTGAACTTCCACATTTCAACAACAAGCTCATTGATTACTTTCTAACTGAAGGTGACGGACACGTGGGCGGGCAAGCTGACCCTTCAGTCTATTCAAACCATGACAATGACTCAGCTTTTTGCCTTTGTGGTGGCCTTTAGCACACAGTCACTTTCACAGGAAGTGAGGTTTTTATTACGACTTGAGGAAATAAGACATACTGTACACTGCACAGAAAATTCAGCCACAACTTTTCAAATAATCAATATGGGGCTGCAACTGAGATTATTTCCGTTATGTGACTATTTTCTCAATTTGACTCATCACCTCCTGCACAAAATTTCACAAAATATGGGGAAATTTCCACTACAAGTTGCTTATTTTACCTGAACAAACCCAAAAATATTCTGTGAAAATCTATAAAGCCCATCACAATTCATACTAAGGTCCACATATTCACCATGAACTAGTTCCTTACTAATATGCATATTAGCAGCATACTGGCTCTCCATTAGTCATTTTAAAGCACTTATTAATGCCTTATTCTGTATGATCATATTTTACAACTACTAACCCATTAACTACAAGTTTTCCAACCAATAGCAACCTAATTATTGACTATTGAGAATAAGTACAGAAGTTGTTGCACATGAATTATGATTTTAATGACTATAGGCAATAATAAGTTCTTTATAAAGACTAACAAGGAGCCAATAGCTACTAGCACTCATGTTAATAAGCAACTAGTTAACAGGCCGGGATTATAATCAGTTCTGCTGGTCTGTACTTTCTGTGTGCTGGCTCAGGATTGGCAGTTTGGCCCAAGAGGAGGCGATGCCATCCATCACATGACCTTTGTACCCCCCTCCCCCCCTCCAGTTGTCCAATCAACCCGTCCTAATCTGTTACAACATGGGCCCATCTGGACCGTATTACAGTAATCCTTGTGATGTAATCCCAAAACACTGCTTCCTCTCCAATGAGAGACGTAAAATCCTCTACCTGACTACAGGCGGAGGGATTTCCTTACTCTTCCTCCTCTTCTTCTAATAACCCTCCCTCTCAGTGTCACATCAGCACAAAGAACGAGGCCACACAGTGCTTTCACTGTTGGATCACTTCATCAAAAACAAGCCTGAGGTCTATCGCGCCGCTCACAGCAGCACAAACAATGCATCAAGTGTTTGTTGAGCTGAGTCTAACTGTGTGTCTGAACGTGCTTCTGTCCAAATAAACCTTTCTGGTTGCGGAACAGTCACAGGAAGTGTAGGGTGCACTGCTTGCACACACTCTGTACGCACAGTGAGAGGTGATGTGTCACGTCTGTGTGTGGGTAGCCCCAAATGAAGTAAGCTGCTTAACTACACGTTTAAGGGTGTTTTCTTTTTTTCTTTCCTGCAGTGGTGCATGCTCGCTCAACTGATATCTGCTCGTAAATCCACAGAGGTCCTGCAATCAAACCGACCAATAAACACGGTCAGAGGGAGGGAAGTGCGCGTTCTTCAATCACAAGATGTTTCATCGCATGATTGCCCAGCAGGTCGTGTGCAACCTGTGGTTCACTGGCAAGATGTCAACATCAGGCACACGTGAGAAAAACACATACAGCACAGTTTTACATTATATTCGAGTTAACTATGGAAATAGGAAGAAGCTTTGCAACATCTTAAATTGGTCATATCATGTTTAAGCTGTATTCTATGTTACAGTGTGAAAGGTTATAGTTTTGTTCTGCACACTGTTCTTCTCACTGTGTAAAAACAAGGATTATTCACGTCTGCTCACAGAGACAAGTCAACTATTCTTCTGACTCTGTGTGGATTTGTGAGTTAACCCTTCACTCTAAGAGGGATGAAAGGTGGAACATGAAGAAACAGAAACGTGTCAGAACAACAGGCAAATAGGCAATCATGTGGCTCAGACTGAAGTGACTGGAGTGAGAATGGAGATTATTCAAGGCTCGAGACAACAATGATGAAAACAGAAACCAAAATTAAAAACCCGAAAAATGATAAATGTTCACAAATCTATTTTACAATGAAAATGTACAGAAAATGTGGAAGACGAGAAGTCATTTTCTTGTTCACTTTCACTTTGAAACAGTTGTACTGACTCATGTCAGTTGCAGATCCTCAAATCCCAATAGCATCCACTAAGGTGGACTGAAGAGATCAAGTCTCGGCTTTGTAAGGACAGAGAGAGAAACACACTGTTTCAGATATTGTTTAAAGTGCTCAGGTCTTAAGTTAAATTCTAAGATTCTGTCTGTTATGCCCACATGTAGAGATATAAAGCACTTTAATTTTACTAACAATTTAAGACTTCATATTTGATGCTTGATTGTGCTGAACACATCAAAAAACCATCAAACACTGATGTAATTTTGTCCATCTGATTCTATTTAATTACTACTGGAACCTACAAAATCTGCATAAAGTTAAATTCAGAAATCAAGGAACCTCTGAGCTCACTTTATCCCTGTCCCTACGAGCCAGCTGAATTAAAGCCGTCACTGCTGATCTGGTTCTGCATTTGTGCACGCGTCTGTCTTTCCATATGCTCTGCTGTATTAAACTCTACATGGTGGCGTGTTGCCAGCCATTGCAACTTCATCATTTAGAGTGGCCTGCTCCTGTTCTCAGACGTTAAAGGCTGCACTGTACTTCACACGCCCTGGATTAATAAAATGCTTGTGGTGAAATGAAATCCCTCTTAAAAAACAATAAAAAATAATAACAATGACAGCAAGAAGTCTTTCCATAATGTGTTGACATTATGCAACCACCAGAGGAATGTCAAAATCTGAAATCAGCCTGTCCCTTTGACTCAGTGTGTGTGTGTGTGTGTGTGAGAGAGAGAGAGAGAGAGAGAGAGAGAGAGAGAGAGAGAGAGAGAGAGAGAGAGAGAGAGAGAGAGAGAGAGAGAGAGAGAGAGAGAGAGAGAGAGAGAGAGAGAGAGAGAGAGAGAGAGAGAGAGAGAGAGAGAGAGAGGGGGCTTGGGTGGCTAGAAGTGGCGGCGGCTGTGAAACCATTGTAAAACAGATACCAAAAGTATGTTCAGCACTACAGTATGTGGAGTTAGTGTGTGCGTGTGTGTGTGCACGCGTGTCCTGCTGAGATTATGTGGGCAGCGGAGGACTTTTGCGTGTTCATGACACACACTGAGGATACGCCTACGCTGAGTTACAGCATGGAGCTGTAATGCACACATCATTAAATCCCACTTCTTGCAGGGAAAAGGGTCCATTGTCAAACGCTCAGATTCTTTTACTTTTCAGTGAATTAATCACAACATACCTTCAACGACAAAGTGGAGGCTGAACCTTTAAGCCAGGTACGACTTAATGATTCATAACGGCAACATATTCAAATGTCAGTGACGCATATCCCACAACGTATCCTCCATTTAAAAAGCAGAAAGGCTACGCAAGGACAAGTCTGAAAACACAGTGAATCAAGTCCCACCTCTGCAGAGATGCGTCTGTTCCCTCTGTTCCTCAGACAAACACCCGTGGGGGACTGCACCTCATCAGAGGAAGTCCCTGACGCCTGGTCACTCTCCCCGTCCGAACCCATCTTCAAGTTCTCGTGGACAATGTCTGGAGTGGAGAAAAGGAGGATGAGAGGTTGACAGATGGAGCAGGTCTGTGGAAAACAGCTGATGACTTCAGCAGGAAAGAAAAACACTCTGTCCGACACTTTTACGAGCCCCTCTGTTCTTATCAAGCCCCCGGCTGTGTCGAGCAGAGGATATTAAACAACAAGTATATTAGGTTTAATACATTTGACTGATAGATTTAATTTGTTTCATGGCTTCGGGTCCTTACAAGACAAATCCATATATCACACAGTAATTGTCCCATGCCTGAACAAACAGAGCGTTCATACATATGAAACACTTGTTTCCTTCAGGGTTTAAGTTTTTTATGCAATGTTGTGAATTTAAATATTGTTTCTGAGTCGGGAGTCCAAGCTGCTGGTTTGTTGGAAGAGTCCAAAGTCATTTTTTTGGTCTCATTCATTAACAAATGGCTTATTGTGTGACTGAACGTAACACTGGAGTGATTGTAGTCATATGTATGTGTGTCAGCAGTGCACTGATTCATGCCTCCAGCAGTGGGTTTGTTTAGCATGTTTTCACACATATGTCACTGCGTGTGCATGTGTGTGTGTAGGCTCAGTTGACTCAGTAGAAATGCATTAGAAAAGGATTTTACATGTGCTTCTGAGGTTACTCAACAACCAAACCTAACAGCTTGACATTGAAATAAAAATCTGTAGTAAATCTCGTCATTATAGCAACATCCAAACAGATTCTCCTCATTGCCATAAAAGAAATCTCCTGTACTAAATCTGTTTAAAGTCAAAGGAAAAACAAATGTCAAATGTGATCATGGCCTGCACGTGTGTCTCACCGAGCCGACTGCCGTTGCGAGGCATGACCATGAGCGAGCCGAGGCCTCCTCCGATGACGCTCTGAGGCCGTCGCAGCGGTGGCTTTTTAAAGGAGCCTGTGTACTGGTGGAGGAAGGAGTGGACGCTGTGGGCCGACGGAGGACGACCATTCCTCACTATGGGCTCTGCGGAGGAAGGCACAACATTTTTTTTTAAATTATGACATAAGAAACAACATCTGATCTTGGGGGTCTGTGTCCAACAATTTCTGTGTCTTTCTGAGAGTAACAATCTGACATTCACAGTCTCTTCACGCAGTTCATGGCCAAACAAATATAAATACGTTTGCCCTTTAGGAAAGCATGTCATAAAAAGTAGTTCTTTTTGACAAATCATCACCAAAAAGGTCAATGAATTTCACACGCTGACTTGGCAGTGGATGAAATGTATTCTGAAAGCACATATTTCTGAATTTATTGAACAAATCGTTTGCGAGAAACACAAAAAACGTTGCCTCAAACATGACAATTATTCCTCTGCGAGGTCTAAAGTTACTGTGACTCTGTTCATCCACATACTCGACTTCAGAATCAGTATATGCTTGTTATTTTGTTTTTGTAAATATGAGCTTAAAACATTAAAAAATATACAAAATGTTGCCTCTGAGCATATCACATGGTTCCTTTTTCCAACCATTCACAAACGGCAGATCTCAGTTAGCATCAAACAAAATCTAGCTGGCTGAGAGTTAATATAATTGGGAGATGGTGAGGATTTTAGGATTTCTTTTACTGGATATCTGACAAAAATCCTTCCCATGCACTGACTATACATTACTAGTAACCCCGAAATAACACCAGACTGCATAACATAATCACTGTTACATAAGAGGTTTTAACTAGTAATTTACTGATGCATAGATTTGCATGTAAAATCATGCATTTTGACTTAGTAAGGTTGTCAATTGCATGCTAAAATAAATACTATTCCAGATAAAGCGTATGTTTCCAAGAATAGTGAGTTTCCTTTAAAACAGAGTGAGGCTGGCGAACAGAAGAAGTCAGTGTTTAAGAAGAAGGAGCTGAGCCAACAGCCATGAAAACAGAAAAACAAAGAGAGAGAGAGATGATAAAAGTAAAAGAACTGATGAACTCTTACATGTACATTTTCTGAGAGGTGTTGCACTGTGAATTAACAGTTTAGGGTACTGGGATCTGTTAAATCTACATGAAAATAATGAGAATTTGTTCTTGTTCTTGCTACACAATAAAAAACACTGAAAAAAACAATGTGATTTGGTTCAGTCTTCTCTTAATGTAACCTGAAAATCACATTCCTAAACATCCACTGAAACAAGGGTTATAATTCAATGGTAAACAGAGCTGGGACGGTTACAGTGGGGTCTGTTCTCTCATCCAGTGTGACCCTTATACTGTCAACAGTAGGGGTGGGTATTGCCAAGGACCTCACAATACGATACGCATCACGATACTTGAGTCACGATACGATATGATATTGTGATATCCAAATTTTGCAATATATTGTGATATTCTTCATAGTTCACTGAAAAATGTAAAAGGCATTATGCATCTTAAAATCCGAGTTGTATGTACATCAGATGATAGTGATAATTCATGGAACAAAAACAATGTAATTCAACTTATCCATGCCATTTTATTGTAACTATACAAGTGCAAGTTACAACATATTTGCATGAACAACATGAGCTGAGCTAATATGTCGGGGTGGGGTTGTGCTAAATGAGTTCGCAAGTTTGTTGTGTTACCCGAATATCTAATGAGAGCGAAACAGTGTGGACAAAGAGCGTACTCTTTGTCCCGCTCACTGTGTGTTTCTCCTTTCCTTTGGAATCCAAAGTACCTCCAAACATCTGCATTAAAGTTTGAGGGTGTCTCTAGTTTAACGTTACCAGCCATGCTTGCTTGTTTTTTTCCGGCTCCACTTCCTCACCACAACCGCCAGGGGAAAAAAAGAGAAGAAGAAGAGTGCCTTGCAGTGAGGTAGCAGTACAGCGACACCCCGCGGAAGTCATACTGGACTTACAACCCCTCTGAAATATGATTTATTAATTGAAAAAATATCGATATTCAAATTTTGAGTATTAATATTGAATCGGAAGACAAAGTATCGCGATATTGCCATATCGATATTTTTGCCCACCCATAGTCAACAGCCAATATCAAAAATACAGAGAAGTCAGAGAGTCTAGACCTGAACATAATGTCTTGTAGTCTAAGCAGTGTGTTTCGGCTTGTGAAAAGGGTCAACGACTGCCTGACAGAGCAGCATTTGTCCAAAAGCAAGAATGGAGCCGACAAGAGGTGAAAGATTTATCACGTAAAGAGTCGCACCAACTGAAACACCACCTGTGACTGCGGGGAGAAAATGGAGTCCCAGAGAAGCTGTTTAGCAGACAGTCAGAGCTCAGACAGGACAGAGGGACACGGTAGGACACGTGCACTTTCCTTCCAACCCCCTCTGAGATGAAGCACCCCTGACTGGTCTGTCATCAAACACCAGCCCTGATCGTCAAGGTGGGAAAAAAATGACAACTATTTTGTCGAATGTACCTTAAACCTGAATCAATTCGAGCCAGGACATAAGACACGTAGCTGCACTACGGCATGCTTCATTTCATATCTACAATCCCTAAAATAAATAGTTAACAAGGTTTGTGAGCTTTGAGAGGAAGCTAAACCTCCCCCCACAGTGGCTTGATTTGTCTGGCTTCCAGTTTCCAGGGTCAACCATTTCTCAGTGTATTTTTTACACTTAAACTTTATTGCCAAATTTAAACTCACAAGATTCAGGCTGCCTTTGAGGCTGATTCAGAGTTCTGTGGGTGTGTGGGTCTTGTTAAGCTAAAAAAACAGATTTCACTACGTAACAGTTTCACCACAGATATCAAAACTTTGGAACGGTTGGTGTGTCCTGTATTAAACGGCATGTCATCTATTTGTTTTGTTGCTTGTTTGCTTATACACCAATGAGGCATCATTTCCTAGATTTCCTGCGACAACAGAAAAATACACAGCCCCCGAGCAATATCCAGGTCCGTATGCCACTTCTCCCTTATCTCTCTGCAGCTGCTGCTGCCGCTGGCCTGAGTTACATAATCAGATCAGGACCAGAATGCTTTCCCCAATCACAGAGTTCAGATCACATCTCATCTGGCTACTCCATTCTGTCTCCTCTCTACCCTACTTACTGCTGCACAGGCTGCTAAAATCCCCATCACGCTAGCGTTCTCTCTCTCACACACACACACACACACACACACACACACACACACACACACACACACACACACACACACACACACACACACACACACACACACACACACACACACACACACACACACACACACACACACACAACCATTCTGTGTCCCCACTCACCAAGCACAGAACACTCTGGCCAAACCTGGTGTTAATCACTATACAAAAAGCTCTTTAGAAAGCCCAGTTAGTTCTCAGAGGGCTGTGCGGAGGAGGGGGTGGACTTGGACGATCTGATTGATTGAAGAAGGGGAAAAAAACTTCTCATTTGGACAAAAGACAAGAGAGGAAAACTGAGGACAGTCCTGAAAGAAGCTTGAGGGCTGGGGGGGGGGGGGGGGGGGGGGGCAAAGGGGGGCCAAAAGAGAAGAAGAGGAGCTGAAAGATAAAAAAAAAAAAAGGGAGGGGGGGTGCACCAAAATGCCTAGCTGGTTTCACCAAGTCATCCAAGTTGCCGTGGCAATGTCATGGAAACTCCAGGATGTGTCCAGATCCCGAGCGCCATGGCAACGATGCGGCGGCACACAGGCGCGCTCCCTCCCTCACTTCCTGCACATTTTGTAAATATCAGCAGAGATAAGCCGCTGTGTCACTCTGCTTTAATTCTGACGCCTTGAAGGCCACAACCTTCAGCGGGACCCAGCTGAATGATGTAATCAACGACAGCGTCTGCAAGGGTGGAGCACAGCGCGTCTACAGCACCATAAACAAAGAGTCGCGTCAGGCGGACTGTCCATAGTCAATGCACATCTGTGAAGAAGAGGGAGTGATTACTGTAAAAGCCACTTTCATTTCCTGCACAGTCCACGTTAAGTGAATGGCAAGTCAAGAATTTCCAAGGATTGGATGTGCATGAATGCTTAGGGTTAACCCTAACCCTAAGACAAATGTAAACCACGACTCCTGCTTAAAACTCTTCCGCTAACAGCGAGCTGAAGCTAAATATTATACTTTGTAGAAACCTGATAACACATTCAGCAGTGTCACTTTCAGATTCTGGGTCAGTGTTTTTGGATTTGGCTTTGGATAAAAGTCCTAATGTCCATTAAAATACAGAAACTAAATCCCATTTCAGACACGCGCTTCATTACGTAAATGTACTAAAAATTTCACACGTCAGTTTGATGTTCAAATGAACCCCTGAGTTGCGTTCTCATTCGTGTCATTCCCAGTCATGGTGGTATGATGGTTATGAATAAACTATCATGTCCTTTATTCACTTAGTGACAGAGATGAAAAGCCCCTCAACCGCAGTGGAAGCTTTGAAATCTATAACTGCTGCAGAACATTCTTCTTCTTTCAAAATTATTTACTATATTATACAACAGGAGCTAAACATGACATAATACTGTTTTGTCATGTCTAAATAAAGCAATTACATGTCTGAAACTGGTTTGCGCTGCAGAGTTTCATTTTGAATGGCCTTTGAGTGGCTTCTCTTCCATTGCTATGTCAGCTGTGGCTCCTGGGTGTTGCAGTATTTACAGCCATTTAACAGGAGCTTATCCAGGAGATGCACTTGTTACTATGTTGAATAATGTTACAAATGTGAATTTAGAGGTTAAAAAACAGGACACATCACAGCATGTACAGACAGCATATAAAACGCACCGCTGTCCTTCAGGCCATTCTCCTCAATGGTCATCTGTTCAGCCAGCTCAGACAGCGACTCGTCAATGGTGTGGCTGCCTCGTAGGGTTTGAGAGAGACGTCGCTTGAACCGTTTCATCTTCTCCATTGAGCTCTCGGGAAGGGGAGGCCTGAGGACGACAAATAAAACCACACATACTTGAGTTGTTGTTGTAAGCCATAAAAGATAATGCAGCAGCTACAATACGCTGATAATGCAGCTTGTGTCAGTTATAGAGGAATATTTCCACTATCTGTAAGCTGCAGGGTTGATGCCAGCCTTGACGTTTCACTAACAAAATCTGTCACTGCCTTTAATTCAAAAGAATACAACTCATCCGCCTGCAGCCATGTTTCACAATCTCACACCACGAGTCAAACTGCAACCAAAAACCTTGTTAGATCACCAGGTATCTGACAAGGCGAACAATGACACAGACCGATCGGCACTTAGACGTTAATTATGACTCAGCTCACTCAGGCACATTACTTAACATTCCTCCCGCTGGGAAAACATGACAAGTCGGTGAGAGATTCTTAGGGGTAAGTTTGGAGTACGGTCCCTGGCACACCAGACTGTAAAAGCAAATCCTAAACCAGGGGGATTTGCTCCTGAATGGAGCAGGACTAGCCTGGGCCACATCGAGTCCACATCACACATTCCAGCCGCATTTACTGTGTGCATGAGAGTAACTGATTGTGAGAGCTCGAGACAGTATGTGTGTGAGAGACTTTGTGTGAGGAGTGGAAAAAAAAAGATTTCAAATCAAGGCAGGGGATCTTTGGGAATGTTTGGCAGGAGCAGATTACAAGAAACCTCTCCCTGTGACCTAAATGTAGAGATCATGACTGCAACACGAATGCAGATCTGGACAAGTGTCTGTCTGTGACGACGATGATGAGTAAAGTCAGACATGAAAACACATGAGTAGTATTCCTCCTCAGGGCTTGCTGCCTGTCAGCTATTCCCTAGTGACAGCCTTTTGTCTTCCAAATATCACTCATAACCTGAATTCTGTCCAGAGACTACAACTGAGCCAAATAGTGTAAAAGTAAGGCTGCCCTGTAAATGTTGACCATTTGAATCATCAGTTCAAGGAGAGGTCGCTTCATCTTCAACCGAACTTCATGGCTCAAGCGGGCACGGCCACAGCCGGCAGAGCTGACTGCGGCCGTTCCAAACAAAGCTTGTGATTCCACCAGACGCGCCGCAGCACGTTTCAGAAGTGTCACCGAAGCGGGTCTCAGCTCTGCTCCACTTTAAATAGGCGCCATGTCTATTTTTGATGGAAGCATCGTCAGGCTTCACAGAGGAGATGAAGCTGGGCAGAAAGAAACTACATCATGAATTCATCTGTCAATTATTTCTTGCATTAACAGTTAATATAAAAATTTGAAAAATCTGTCTTATCCCGCGCCCCAAAGTCAGTTCACCAGTAACATATTCAATTTACAGCAATCTGAAAGTGAAAAGCAGCAAATGCTCCCATTTGGGAAGTTAGAAACAATGTTTGGCATTTGTGCCTGATTAAATGACTTAAATGATTAACAGATCACCAAACGCTGTTGATTATTGCAGTGGAGATTTGGAAATACACGAACCCACAATGGCAAATCAAAAAGTCGGAAAACATGACAACACTGACAGCCTATCAGTGAACAAAACTGGCTTTCAGACACGGTGCCATGATTTAAGGCTTTAATATCGCATGAACGGCTCACAAACATCTGTTTGGGAAGACAGAGTATGCAGGTTGAGAAACAGGCCAAGCAGCTGCTGAATCATCTGGAAGTTTTGAGCTACAGTGGCTGGTTTAAAAGGTTTGAACTCAGAGCTTTAAGAGGCTGCGAGTCTGCCCCCATTCCCTCCACACAGCGGACAGCAGCAACCGTCTGTCTGAACTGGGCTTCACGCCAAAGCAAACTGGGACAGTGCAAAGGCGAAATATTAAACGGGAGATCATGAGCACTCCAACTACACAAGGAAACTTTATATATTACCAGCATCACATAGAGGAGAGGCTAAAAAGTCTGAACTTGAATGCTCAAACTCATGTAACATGGCCATCCTGTTGGTTGAGTGGTTTAGGATAAATAACATTTAGCCGTGATGTTCCTTGTTTGGTCAGATATCTTTGTCACATGCCACATGCTCTCTCTCTCTCTCTCTGTCTGTCTCTCTGTCTGTCTCTCTGTCTCTCTCTCTCTCTGTCTCTCTCTCCCACTATGTCTCTGTCTCTGTCTCTCTCTCTCTGTCTCTCTCTCTCTCTCTCTCTCTCTCTCTCATCATAACATCAAATAAAGGCAGAAATCTAAAAATCTACATCCTGCAGGCTTATAGCTACTAGTACCACCTCGACTACACTAAACCTGCACTGACTCTATTTGACCAAGACTGTGTGTTGTTGTTGTCTGTTGGCCAACAGTTGGACATTTAGTCTCTTTGAGCTCTGTTTTTGGTCTCCACCAATCCCTGAGGGGAATATCTGGCTCTTTAGCTGCTAAACGCTCCACTATGTTCACCAGCAAGTCACTAACTGTGCCTGTCTGCTGTTTGGTGCTTAGTTGGTAGTGTACAGCGGGCAGACAAAAACAATGCAGAGAGAGAGACGAGACTGAACCAAAAACGTTATGAACAGGACGGATGAGCAATGAGCTGAAAGTTCTGTAAAGCAAAGGGGAGCTGCAGATTTGAAGATTAAAAAGACATAAGAGGTACTGTTGGACTGATTTTGGTGTCCAGCTTTTTGTTCACTACTTTTGAGAACAAATTTATTCTGAACTGGAACGTCCCATGAGAGGAAAAGTGCACAAATCCAACATCAAAGTTTACTTTTGGCAGTCAGGGCAAATCTACACGATGACACGTGAGCACAAAGGATGATGTGCTCTTCTCCACAAGCCTTGTTTTTAAAAAAAACAAACAAAAAAAAACTGGTTAGAAAGTATTTTTGCATAATAATCCTGTCTAGCCTTGCACAGCTTTCATCCTATTTCTATGCTCTCAGTCGAGCAACAATCAATGTAATTAGTCCAGGAAGCGAGATGAGGCAGAACGTGAACTCGACTGTCATAACAGCTTCACATCAGTTATGACACATCAGCTCCAGCATGGGCAAGCAGTCTGTCATCTCCCAAACAGCTCACTGCCTTAGCCACTCTCCCGCTGCAGCCTTACACACGGCCTGCAAAATGTGCTCTAGATAGAGAGAATACACTCACGGAAAACTATTCATTCACCACAGCTGAATGATGGCCTGAAGGGGACAACTTAGCCATAAAACAGTGCTCATGTAAGAGTTTCTGTGAGTTCGCAGTGACTGTTCTCTGTGTTTTCTCCCCCACAGCAAGCGACACACTTGATATACAGTTTCAAGCATGTTTTGGATTTCAATGCAAATTAACATTCTGGTTAGATCTGAAACATCTGCCAGCTGGTTGGACAAAACAAGACATTTGAAGGCATTGGGATCATATTGGGATACACAGACAGGCCAGACCCTCCTAATTTATGAATGTATATGATGGGGGCACATTAATGTCTCATAAATAACCGGATGTGACCTACTATCCAGCAGACTCTGTGGACGCAAATCACTTTCTGAATGTTCCATGGAAAGTTAATGGCTACAGCAGAGAGGGGGGCGGTCTACTGTGCACCCGTGTCTGTGCTGGTCCACGTTCCAACTCTGGGATCGAATGCGGAGCTTTGGACATGATCCGTGTCCCCAGCCTTATCCCTCCTCCCATAAGTAGGCCGGTCTGAGGTCTGAGCTCCAGATCTGCTGAGAGGTGGCCAGGGAGTTGGAGCGAGGGGGGAAATCAGGGGTGGAATGGAGGGGTCCGAGCCCTGTGCTGATTCGGGATTTGTCACCATGGCAACCCCACTGCTTTTTCCATGCTGAAAATGCAGAACGCTGCAGGAGACTGTATGCATGCTGATTTTCCATCTCACATCCTATAGCAACCCTACGTCTGCGTTTTCATCCCCTAAACCAGCGATCGATACCCACTATAACATGATCTCGCCAAGCAGACAAACTCTGACATTTGCAGCTGGATGCTAAATTGCATTTTCCACCTCTGTTTTTCTGGCAATGCAGTCTGCAGGAGATGGGGTGGATGCAGGGGAAACGGGGGGGGGGGGCATTATGAGGCATTATGGATGCTGCAGTGGTGACAACAGACATATGCCTCATATGGATTATGTCTTTTCCCTGCTGTAGCCATGAGCTAGCACTGTGCTGATGATGAACAGAGGACTATTAAAGGGGTAAGGCCCTGTGGGGCCACACTACAGCTCCACAAGCAACCATTCACACTGCATAAGTCTGTGCAATTGTCCCACTTCTGTAAGATGGACTAATCACAGCACAGCCAACATCACCGCCACAGGGGGACTGCTGCCCAGGCCACCCACTGAAACAGGAAAAGCAAGGTCACAACCTCTTTGTGACCCCCACAGGGTTCGGTAAACCACCTAACGTCACTGCCTTCAGGAGGACAGGGGTCCTCGAAAACGCCTGCCTCTCCTCCCCTGGCTGCCTTACTTACAGAGACAGAGAACAAGTGTGACTGTTGGCATGATTCACGGGTGAGCTCAGCCTTGCTTTTCTAAAGAGCAGCCTTTTCTCATCCTGGCCAAGACAATGAGGACATGAGTGAGGAGCTTGATCCATTATGGGGGCCTTATATAAAGGCTGCATTGTGCACAGAAAAAAAAAAGTAGGCTTGTTCAGGAGACGCAGGAGGTAGCAGCGTGCTGCGTGGTTCTGAGCTGAGCTGAGCATGACAGCCAGGCAGGCATGCTTCCCCCACACACACTGCAGCAGGTGAGGCGTTACTTAAACAGCGAGTCTGTTTGAACTGAACCAAAGCCATTTACATGAAACTCGCACCATATTTGCCTCTTTTCTTTGCTCTTTTCCATGCTCACTGACACACACTGTCTTCACCCGGCTTTCACACTTGTCACACGTGTCACCTGTGCCTGCAGGGCCGACAGACAGGTCAGTGGTGATGTGTGTGTGCATATGAGAAACACAACAGACACCTCAGCCAGAGCCTGTGGCCGAAGGAGGCCAGGCCAGACCAGTGACGCACAGCCACAGATCTCACAGGCAATAAGATTCAGCACTAGCTGATTAACACTGCTGCCATGGTTACAGCAGCTTGAGTGACAGCCATGCTCCCATCTGAGCTTTCTTTGTGGCCCAACACTGCCTGCAGTCAGACAGTGGAGGAAAAAGTTCAATACTGCAGGTTGATAGCTGCAGTTTAATAGTATACTGAGCTATAATACAGTTTTATAGACTCCAGGAAGACAAGGTGTTACTGCAGAGCATCCTGCAAATTCATAATCTGTGCTGTGAATGTTCACATAATTACGGCTTAGTATTTTCATCATCAGTACGACTGGTGCAACAATTTGTCAATTAATCCGTAAATATTTTGATGACAGGTTGATTATTAGTCATGTTTCAGCTGCAAATATCTCACATTTGATGGTTCCAGCTTCTCTAATGTGAGAATTCGCTGCTCTTCTTGGTCTTACGTTATAGTTCATTGAATTTATTTTGGTTTTGGACGGATAGTCGAGCACTGAGCGGGTCACAGTGTGTTCTTGGATATTGTGATGAGCATTTTTCAGTTTCTTTTTTTTTTTTTTTTGGCCTACGATTAACTGAGAAAATAATAAGCAAATCAATCTATACTGAAAATTAGGACGGGGCAATTAATCAAACTGTATTTTTGATTCCGATTTTGGCTTCTCACAATTCTTGTTATAAATCCAGTGCACCCCTTTCCTGTCCCTGAAAGCCCAAACTCACGCTCTGCCAGGCTGTGGCCCATTTCACTCAGCTCACTGAGGTCAAGTGAGCCGTAAAAACTTGGTCGTGCCAACTGCTGCTGGATTTTGATGCTGTCCATCTGTGCAGTTGCGGTATCGGTGCTCGGAACGGCCAATGACACATAACATTAACATTCAAGAAAAATCCAAAATACATGCCTGACTTGCCACATATGTAATGACTGACTGCTGTTTAGACAGGAAGTACATTGATCACAAAACATGACACATCAGGATCTGAGTGGCCTGCCACCATGACTAAACAATTTCTGGGGGAAACCCTGCAGCTTGCCTGCAGCAGAGGGGATATTTGGCACTTTGGCTTATTGAAAGAGTTAATTCATGGGCTCTCAAAACTGTTGCAGCTACAATCGATTCATTATCATTTCAAACACTGACAGCATTTGTCACAGAAAAAAATACTCACTTTTGCTATTGCCATCTCTAGATAAACGTAGGCTCAGATATGCAAGCTCTTTCCGAGATTTACCTTAAATATACAATCAACTCCAGAATTATCGTGAGGAAAAAAAGCTGTTGAAAAATCAAAACTAATCTTGAATTTTCCAAGATAACTATGTCATGAAAAGCTAAACCATGACTCTGAAATTAAACACTCCATTTAAAGGAAAATGACGCATGTAAAGCGCCACTTAGACTTCACCTGATAACACAGTTTATGAATGGGATGAAAGGGAGGCATGAATAGTGACAGATAAGCCTTGTGGACCCAGCTGGGTTGAGAGCAGAGCGCTGAGATCAACAGATACAGTAGACTAGAGCCTGATATGATCGGACAGGCAGCAGGCTAGTGTCACTCCAAAGCACTACTTTTCTATTTTTTATACCATCAAACTTTTTGGAAAAACATCTGTGTTTTGTGTTAGGAATCCTTTTCGGATAAAATATGACAATTTTGATTAATGGATCCTGGTAAATTTACAGCTACAAGATTTATTTCTCCCCATAAATAAAGAATTTTAGATTTGTTGATAGCATTTATTCATTCTAGATAAGAGGCAGCATGATTACCACCCCTCCTGTTTGGCTCATTAGGGAGATAATCGCCGAGGTGTGGACTGGATCTGAGCCTGAGTCAAGTCACCTGGCGTCCGTTTGTGAACAGAGCATTAGCATCAGAGAGAGCGACAATTAGCTGGCCCCTCCCTACCCGTCTGCGCTCATCTCACCAGCAGGTCCTGATAGCCTTTCATGGCTGTTCAAAGGGAACAACGGGCCACGCTGCTATCTAACCAAGGGCAGACAGCAGGATGGGGTTATCAGAATATCAGATTCCATATCAAACTGCAAACACAAACAGCTCTCAGTAGCCTTTGTAGTAAATTCAGAGAGCCTGCATGCTAGACACTGTTGTGTGTTACAACAAACTGCAGAAAGTTATGGAGGTATCTTGTTTCTAACTGACTCTAGACTGTTAGGGCTGTTAGGCTTACTGATATTCATTTGGAGTCCAAGGTGTCATCTTCAAATTCCGTGTTCAGTCCAAAACACAAAAATATTCGTCTTATAATGATATGAAACATAACCACTGTCAACCAATCATTTATAGGTGTCAGAATTTGAAAAATCAGACATGATTATGATTGGGGAAACTTTTTCTTTTCCTCTTGTGAATGGTGAGAAACTAAAACAGTTAACCCAAAAATTTAATCTTTGGCCACTGAACATTGGTCTACTTACTCAGTCCCTGATTAGAAAAACCTTCTGAGCCAAGGCGGAGTGTGTCTGGGGTTTCTAGGTTCAGCTAATTAAAAAAACAAATACACGGAATTAACATGGTTTTTCATTAAGCCAGCGAGATCTTAATTATGAACACCTTAGCACATCTCAAATATGTGAGGCTATGCTGGCTGTAATAATATTGATCTGGGTGAAGGTACATCTGCGTGTGTGTGTGTGTGTGTGTGTGTGTCAACTTCCAAATAAAGACCAGACAAGTGTTCAGACAGTTCCTGCAAATCCTGCCAGGAGTGACAGGAAAAATGGCAATATATGTCCCTCACCTGTTTCAGATATTAATACTGTACCGCAGATGACGACCCAGATATGTGGTGGAGTTATTACTGTATAACTCAATCAAACAGGTTCACGGGCCAGCTGGCTCAGCGGCTGCAGTGGGGTCTTCACTACCACCAGACACTTCCAGTTTCAAACTGAGATGGAGAATCAGGGAGTGGAGGCGGCCAAACCTGCGAGCAGCAGCATTTGTCTTGGGGGGAAACGGCATGTGAGCGGCCTGAGCTGCATGCCGGTGCCAAAGTTCTTGTGTCAATGCAACACAGAAAAGAGGAAGAGTTTGTATTCATGGCTATCTATAGATTGGAGTGGTGCCTGTGACATAGCAGCTGCTCCCCAGAGAGCAGTGACACATTAACCTTCAGCCAGCTGTCTTGGCCTGCTGCTTAAACATGAGCTCACACACTCAAGAGAGAGCACACAATTGCATTAGCAAAACCTTAAAAAACTGTGAAGTTTGGTATCAAATCTGTCTGTGTATTCAAAAGCAGCGAATTCGTTTCTGGCAAAAACACATCTATTTATGTGTATGCCCACACGCGCACACACACCCATACACATACTGGACCATCATCTGATCTGCACTGGGACTGGAGGGATCAGCACAGCGTGGCTACAGCTGTTTCACAGCGGGTCAGGTTACCTTGCCACCACCATCCCCAAGGCCCTCACCAAGGGAACGACCCAACGTCAAACCAACACACATGGGCACGCTGTCGCCCAACAGCTCCCTGCCCTCCTGCAGCTACCAGGCTCAACACATGGTATTTTAAGCCCATAAACGACACGCCCCCTGAAGATCCAGGGTGATATGAATCCTGCAAGGAAGCTCAACAGCTTGTGGATGTCAAATTAGAACTTGCTCACAGGAAATGAGAGAAAGTGCAACGACAGCTCTTTCATTCAGTCATCAGCAAAACAATCTAAACTGTAAATAGTGACGTGCACGACACGGGATCAAAGCTCAGTGTGTTTTTGGCACACCAAAATGTTTCCACTGACACATTTTTCACACGTTTCTGATTTAAATCATATTTTTAAACTGCATTTATTTAAGCAAAGTTCTTGTTTGGCTGCTTGGTTTCTTTCACTCCAGGGAAAAATGGCTCTGTAGAAAAACACTGATCTGCTTCATGCTTTAGTATCCGAAATCGAAACTCAGGTGTTGTACCGGCACTAGTATTAGTACAATACTAATACAGTTTGCGAGCAAGCTTAAATTAAAAACTAACAAAAGTAGCTATTAAAGTTTATGTTTTATACATATGAAGATTTCTTCCTATGCAAAACATCAAAGTTTATATATCTGAACATAAGTTTGTTTTACATCTTATTTTGACTGCATTTATCTAGGGCTGCAACGAACAACTATTTTCACTGTCAGTTAATCTGTAAATTATTTACTCGATTAATTGATTAGTTGTTTGGCCGATATTCAGTTTACTCTCACAGAAGTTTTAAAAAAAGAAAATATCCACACTAAAGAAGCTGGAATCAAACACTCATTAATTGGTGATTCATTTAATATCTGATAATTATCGATTAATCCTTGCAGCTCTACATTTCTCATAGGTGCACTGAGTCAGTAGACTTCAAATTGTGCTGCTAACGACGTGACTCATACACGAGAACAATAAATGCGGCAATAAAAATGTAACCACGCTGACTCCTGGGTGTTCTCACACCAAATGAACTTCCTCATCAGTGTGCCATGAGCAGCCCCCCTCCAGAACAATGATGTCTTCCTTCCACACATCCTGCTAACTTTACACCACTCATCTCTCTCACACATACACACACAGGTTAACTCCCCGTAGGAGGAAGATCTCAGTGCAGGAATTCAACGAGAGCTGCCTCTTGGGGTGAGATTCCTAGAAACTGCAGCCTCCAGGCGGCTCCCCGTGCAGGCTCCAGCCCCGGCCTCCCTGCAACAGCTGAAACAGCGTAAAGCTCCTAAAACTGACCCTACGGAAGCTCGGAGAGTGGCGCAGTTTGCGCGGTTGCTTCAAGTAGTTTGAGTAAAATTTTGAAACAGAAAGACACCTCTGAAAATGTGGGTCAGTGAATGTTTTGGTAACAACTATGCAAGACGATACACGCAGAGACGCTGGCCAACCCTCCGTTTTACACCAATCCTATGCAGTTCAGTGACAACCGACCGTTTGCGTTGGTGGCATTTAACAAGCAACCTGACACAAATGTTTAACCACGACGGGGGAAATGTTAAAGCTTTATCCGGCCTGAACTTAGTTTACCATTCAACATGCATGTCGTTAACCTCGCAGTTTGTTTTAGTTTAATGCGGCCATTCACCGGTGAATGGGACAAACTGAATAGCTCACACAACAAACGGCTGCTTTCACACTGCAGGCTGTGAAGTAAACATTGTTAAGCCCGTTTTGTGTCAACGCGGGGCGGTGGAAATGTCTCCCGTGTCCGCGCGGCTCCAACCGGAGCTTCAGCCGTTGTTTCACTGAGCTAAATTCACACAAACTACACCGAAAATGTTGGGGACTCTCACCAGAAACGATGAGCGTTGCTCCGACCGGAGTCCCCGACCTCGGAGCTTCTTCTCAGGCCGGATGCCGTCTTTCCCTCCGAGCGTGAAAAAAAACACCGACTGCTTCTTCTTTGTGGTTTCCGTGTGGTGGTAGCTACTTTCTGGTCTTCAGTGTCGCTTATATCCGCGGGGTTGTAGCGTCCAACTGCATGGCTTTGTTTTCAGGCTTTAAAGTTTCACCCCCGGTGGAAAATAGGAAGCGCCGTTGGTGGTTTTCTCGGTCTGAGAGACCATGGCAGTGTGAGACGATGGTGATTACTGGTTGATCTGAGAGTGTCCTCTGCCTGCTGACGCTGCCTGGCTGCCACCACACAGCCGTGTCATCAAAATGTCAGCGGGGAAACAGCGCCACCTATCCGTCGGTGCTGGAAACGGCAGAGAGGCCGTCAGTGCGGCCCCAGAGCGACCCCTATCGGAGGAAATGCTGCTGTCCTACAAATACACATCCACACGTACAGGACCTCACTTGCCATTTAAAAGGCAAGCAAGCAAAAAGCACGTTTATTATTTACTCGAGCATAAATTTGAGATACTTGTACCTTATTTGAGTATCTCCACTTTATACAACTTCTACTCCACTACATCTCAGAGGTAAATATTGTACTTTTCACAGGACAGCAACACTACAAACATATGATGATATTATAGATAAGTTGCTGTAGATTAAACAGTATACAAATTAGCTCAATCTTAAACATCTACAGAAGTAAATGCAACATACACATGAATGCAGCATTAATATTAATCCAGAAACATAGCATATGATAGTAAAATACTGACAGGTACCATTTTACTGCAGAATGAATACTTTAACTTTGATATTTTAAGCAGATTTTGCTGATAATCCTGTCATACTTTTACTTAAGTAAATGCAGGACCTTTACTTGCAGGACAGTTAATGTTATTTTTACTTAAATGAAGGATCTGAATACTTCTTCCACGCCTGCTGTTAAGCTGACATCTAATGCATCTAAAGCAAATTAAAATAGTTCTCCTCCTCTGACACGCTTTCCTCACATACTCGAACAAACTTACTACACATATTCAGAAACCCTCCCTCCAACTTCCTCTCACTTTCCAGAGCAACAATCCCTCCACCTCAGATTGCCCCCACAAAACAATTTAAACATTCAGTCTTTTCTGGGGCACGGCCAGAATTCAGGTGGGAAAAAACTCCAGCAAACAGAAGGCTGCATACTTTCCGGCTGGACTTTATGCAGAAGCAAAGAGAGCGGCCTTGTTGAGGGGCCTCATTCAGCTGCATCTGCAAAGGAGACATTTGGCAAGAAAAACCCGCAGCTCCAGTTCTGGGCCTCAGTTGTTTTCTGGCACTTTTCTCCAGACTCATCAATGTTTTTGTTGTCTGTCATCCATCTTTTCTCTGATATGTGCAGGTGTTAACCAGGCAAGTGGTGCATATCCATTATTTCTATAGTGAGCCCTTTGAGTTTTCTCCTCTATGACTGAAGAAATGGACCCTCACGGACCCATGATATGAACTGAAGTCCAATGAAAGATGAGTGGTATGAGGTGCATAATAGCTATCATCCTCAACACCTTCCTGTCACTCGAAACCCTCTCTGCTGTCTGTTGGATTGAGCCTCTTATCAGATCTGCACAGCCACTCCCTCCCTCTCCTTTGAGGAGCAGTCAATATTCCTCCAGACTCCCACCCCACCTCTCACATACGTCTTAGTCACCTCTCCCTCCTGGTCTGCCTCACTGCTCGTATCTCTCAACAATCCAGACCCAGAGCTGAAGATGTCCTGGACGTATGCATCCCTCCTGGCTCTCCTTGCTGTGCTTCTTGCACTTTCCTGTGAGTCTGATGCAGGAGAATTTATATCAGGAGTGTCTATGGAGGGTGCAGAGTAATGATAGCGCTTTGTTTTCTTTGTATTTCATGGGGAGGTGTGCAAGGGAGCCAACTGTTCTAATTTAGAGCCTTCATGTTTTGTCCTCTGACCCAGTGTCTCCAGAGGCCGACTCTGCAGCTGTGCCCAGCAGCACAGGCAGCGCCAAAGACCCACAAGGTGAGGAGCTGCATCGGCTGCATCTCTTCCACGTGCGCTCTCCTCATCCCTTTATGTTGTGAGCTGAACTTGCTCCTGCTTCCACTGCAGGTCCGCTGAGAAGGATCTTCATGAAGGAGGCCGATGCCTCAAACTTCTTCAGGAGACGCAGCAGACGGGGCGTGAAGTCCCAGGATGAGATTAACGGTGAGTTCACTCGGGGTTTGTCTGAGTTTGGACTGAGGTCTGGTCGGCCAAGGTGGGGTTTGTTTGTGGTAATTGCTGGGATCTGTTTCTTATTGTCCAAGACATTTTGGCAGCAGAATTACTCTCACACTAGTTTCATGCTGGAAGTTATTATGCTGTACACTGTTGATCACCAGTTGTTAGTTGTCCTCACAGTCAAGAGGTTTTGATCCTTTAATTCTTTAAAACTTAATGGTGTGCAAAAACTTGTTAAGCAATTATAAACATAAAAGCAAATCTGCAAAAGAGCTGAGATAAATCCAGCACAGGTTTAAATATTTGAGGAATTTCTGAGAAATGTGTGTAACTCTCTCCAAGAGAGACAGGATACGGCAGACTGCTGCACTCATGTCAGCAAAGGGACATTTGGTTGGAGAAAAATTTCTCAGATGTGATTGGCCTGAATGAAACACTCCTTTTCAAGCACAACGGGCTCTCAATAAAGACAAACATTAGCCGATACACCAGACATCGATAAAGCATTGATCAATAAGCTAAGAAGTACTGCTGCCAAAGGTTTGTTAAGCACTTGAATTCTACATGAAATGATGGAGATAAGACTTGTTCTTGTTTCCATCTGGAGCATAAAGAGACACTTTACTGTGGTGGAAACAGCTTGTTCTTTTAGGCTGTTTGTATTGACAGGGAGCAAACATGTTAATGACAGCCTGAGGGGGGGTTTTTATGACCGTGGCGACCAGCAGCCGTTAACAGTTTTCTGATCCAGGCCTGACCAGAGACCAGACTCAGACCTGTCTGGTCACACTCTGCTGGAGGCTGCAGCAGGAGTCACAGGGCAGCATGGAGCTCACACACACTCACCTCAGAGTGCATCAGTGGATATTTTCCTCACAAGTGTTGTGAAAATTCACATACTGTACAATGTTTGACATTCTCGAGTGATTTAACGGCACTGTTATGCACAGCTCTGCCAACAGGAAGGTGAGAGCCCACACTGAGACTGCTGCCGCTCTGAAATGGAGTTGTGTAACACGCTGTGGGTCTGTGTGTGTGTAACAACAACAAGACACTGTGTGGATGAAATGAACACAAAGCAGTAAAACAGTGAAAAGACTGAGATGGACGAGCGAGTGGGTGAGCGGTCAGGAGCTGAATGTGGAATGTGTCGACACACGGCAGAGAGAGGTCAGAGAAAAACCAAGTGAAAGAAGTGAGGCTGATAAATTGTGCTCACTTTGAAAACCCTCTCCTGCTGTAAAATGACACAAAAGCGCAACATCTCACTCGCAGGTCAATGAAATCTTGCAAAAGAAAATATGTGATAGATGTACTAGCTGTTTCTGTAGGTGGATAAGCTGATGCACAGGTTTTTAGGTAAACACACAGACATCAGACCTTGAACGAATGCTGCTATTTGAGGTCTCTGTGGAAGAAGCAGGTCTGCTGCGATGCATCAGGTGAAGGAAATGAGGGATGATTAACCTGCTGTGCACTGCTCGAAAGGGAGAGAAAACCAAAAAACAGCAGGCAGTTCCTCTCGATTCTCATCCTGTCAAATGTGTTTTCATCTCTGCAGCTCATCGGTAAATCACAAACCTTGTAATTTAAAACTAAGTGACTTGAGTTCCAGCTCGTGTTCAGGCCTGTGCTGGGAATCCTGGTGAAAGTTCAAAGGTTGTGACCTGACGTCGGAAAGGTTAGCATGGCTATCCCAAACCTCTCCTATCTCAGCTGATGGCTCTTTCTAAAGTTACTGCAGTCCATGTATGAGTTTCACTGACAGTAGCTTGCCCACACGAGACAGACGAGCACTTTAATGTGTTCTGGTCTTCTTCAAATGTCCAGTCCCGTCACGTAATCCCGGCTGTCTGAAATCCTTGGCTTCACTGCTCTGTATGTGTAATGCACCATCTTGGAACCAGATCCAAATCAGACTGCTGAAGTCTCATATTAGCTTCTAGTGAATTCAAGAATGTGTTTTTGGATGGAGGCAGGAGTGCAGATTTTGTCCTCCATTACTTACGTTAGAATTGAATTATGAAGGGTAGAACAAGCGTAGCAACCAGTAGCTGAACCAGTCACTTCAATGTACATCTGGACGTCCTGGTTTTGTATCAAGACAGGCTTGAAATGATTGATTTCTGCTTTCTACCCACATATATCTTTCTGGATGATGTAAAAACAGGGAGACATGACTCATTAGACTTCCTTCCATCACTTGGGGGTCCAGGTTTTGTGTTGTTGTGTGGATACAAGCAGCTTCTGTGAATCACAGCTTCACCACAAACACCAGCTTTATGGAGGTCACAGAAAGCAGCTTTTGCTCAGACACAGTGATTCAGATCTGTGGTATTTTTGAGGTTGTCTTGGGTGTTTGTGTGTCTATACTTGCAGGCCAGCTTTGAACTGAAACCGTGGCTCCTTTAAGTTGATGTGGTTTATTTCCAGACGGCCATATTGACGATCTTCTAAACCTTTTGGTAGAGCATATTAAGAGTTAACTTATTCTTAACTGGCAGAAAAGCAGAGGATCCAGAGTCCAAAACACTATTGAGCAAAAGTCTGATGTAGTTCTCCAGACTGAACTGCATGTTGTATAACTTTAGGTTATTTTTATAGGAGCATTAGTTATTTTTATGTAATGTTTTCATCTTTTTAAAACATGTTTTTGTGTAAATTTTTCTCCCGTTTTTTTAGTTTTACACACAGCTCTTGTCTGTAAAAAGTGGTGTGTCATTAGTGCTCAAACAAACTAAGAAATGCAAAAACGAACAAATACAAGAATCCATTGTGTTTTTGTGATGAGACCGTAACATTATCCAAATCAGTGACTTTCTTACAGCTCCTGGTGTCCCAGGGTATTTCAGTCAGTCTCTTTATCACACAGCTGTGTTATATCCTGGCTATGTATCATCCTCAGCTGCTTAATATGACAATAAACGACTGAATCAAAGATGTTTATCATTGCACACTCATTTAATTCATCATCATCCCGCTCTGCGCTTGCAGCTGAGCAGAGGCAGATTCTGGCTGCAGACGAACGAAAGAGAGAGTTTCACGAGGAGAAGAGGAACGAGTTTGAGAGCTACGCTGAGGAGGAGCACGATGGTATGCAAACACCGATATCTGATGAAGCTGTGCGGGATGAGTTCATTCACTCAAACCGGCTCATTCATCCACTAAAACTGTCTTTATCTGTCCAGAACAAGACGAGAGGACCAGAGAGAGCACGGAGCAGTGGAGGGAGTTTCACTACGACGGGATGCATCCTCCCCAAGAGTACAACCGTCACTCCATCTGAGACTGAGAGGAGGGAGGCGACGCTGCGAGCTGACCTTTAAGGAAACACACTGAGGCTTTTCTCCTCAGACCTGGACAGCGATGCACGAGACATCAGGCACAGAATGAGATTTTTAGACATCTCAGCTTGTTTTAAATGCTTATGTTGTTGACACTGGCTTTATTTGTTTGGAGATCCCACCACTTTTGTGTAAAAGTAATGATAGCAAACTTTCTTTCTTTTTTTTTTTCATGAAAGTTTTTGTCTTTTCTCATTAAAACCCAAAATGTAGGAAGGTGCTGAGGTGGCGGCTTTACCCTTTGCCACAAGCTAAGCCTGCACATTTAATGAATGTGACACCAAACAGAAATAATTCGAAAACATTGTTACTACACAGAATAAGAAAATATTATATGCTTTGTATGTTATGGGCTATAAAAGAACAAATATATATCCTTTTCTTTTAAGGCTGCAGCTAACAAAAAGAAAACAGTGAAAAATCTGTTTCCCAAAACCCAAGCGGACTCATTTAAATCACTTGATTTGTCCAACAGTAAAAAATAAACGAAGATACATATGTGATTTACTATTTTAGTGGACAGAAGAAGAAATTTCAGAGTAATTTCAGATTATGGAGGAGCGGTGTTTATAAAAAAAAAAACCCAGTCACAGATACAGAGCTGGTGAAAATCCATTGCATTTAACAGCTGAGGTATCTGAGAGTCCAAACAGTCATGCATCAGTTCAAAATCATGTTTATAACTAAATTCTCTGAAGTTTGGAAATGTCTTGAATTATCGAGCTGGTAGAGCGATGTTGGGTTCAGGGTCTCCTGGGTTTAACAGATGTGCAATGATTTTATAACATATGACCAGAAGCATAAGTGTGAATATACTGTATTTACTCATATATCTTATACTTACTGTATTTTTACTCACTTGTGATGGCATTACTTAAATCTTCTAACATAATCATGTAACAATCTGTATTCAGTAACATCTTTTTACTGTAAGAAATGTGTATAAACTGTAAGTAACTTGACGTCTACTCCCTGTCAAAGAAGCGACGACACGTGCAAACAATCCTCTTTTTTAATACACGAATCTCTACAACTCCAAAGCACATTTCTGCAACAATATGTAATACATGCATGCCGAGGGGCTTCCAATGCTTCATATTTAGATTTCTGTAAATCTTATTGGGGGCAAAAATATAGGGAAGACAAAAATAAACACTCAAGACCCAAGCTAACTGTTGTTGAGATTTGTATTTACAGTAAGTAAAAGCTCAAAGTCAATATTCACCACAACATTTTCAGATAATTCAAGATGGCAAAGCCCTCCACATCGGGCATGTTCTGTTAGAGTGTTCATTTTTTTCCCCATTCAATTGAAAATTAAATAGAAGTACCACAGAGAAAATACAAAGACAGATCCCTTCTCTTCTCTGTGAGACAGTCTGCAGAGAGCGAGTGGGAGAGAGAAGGAGAAAGTCTTTCTGCTAAATTCAACAGGCTGGTATGAAAGCACAGTGATTAAACACAGAGTGAGTGAGCTGTTTTCAGACCAGCCGCTTCGTGAGCGGAAGCAGAGCGCGATAATACAACTACTGAACTGCATGCTGCTGATTTGACGGTTCTGCGATGGGAGCAACCGAGATACATTTGCATTCATTTCTTACTGCAGACATGATGCACACTTCACTGACAAACGCTTACTTTAAATCCAAATATGATTAAAGGTCTTTAAAGGGAAAACAATCCAATCAGTATGAGTTTTATCACTCATACAGACAATAATGATGGATTTAAAGAAGGAAAGCATCTGTCAAACTCTCCCAATGGCACATTAGAATAACATGCAGCATTTGGAGGTTTTTTCACTTTTTAACTATTTCACCCTCAGCAGTGTGTGATCACTCTGAGAGGGGGTTTGGTTAGCTTCATGTTAGAGCACATCCCTGAGAAGTGGTCACACAGCAACAACACGTGGTCGCCCTCCTGTGGTTGAGGAGGACTTCACAGTCACATCAAAATGAATCAATCAAATAAAACAGCAATTAACAACTATTACATACTGTGTCTGTATCATTCAATAACTTCTCAATCCAATCTAATAACACATTTACACATTTCTGCGATTGATATTCTTACAAAAAAAGTCTGAATATATTGTAAGAAAATAAATAATCCAATACATTAGTGCAATGCACCGGCCCACTCAGTGATCACAGCCGTGATTGAAGCGCACTGTCCTGCTCATGTTTCACACACTTTAAAGCAAAGAGATAACACATACTGTCACACTGTCGGGCGTTATTACCCTGGCGAGCCATTGGAGCAAATACCAAAGCAAATTAACAAGAGCTGTCAAAACGACAAGAAGTTCAGAGTGCAGATGATGCCACAATTATTTACTTGAAGCTTAAATTTCACTTGCATAACATGACTCCACTCAACGGCTCCAGGCAGGATATTTACACAAGGCATACAGCGGAGCGTGCTTATCTCCAGACGCTCACAGTCCAAAGTGATAGCAGCTTCCATAAAGAGTTCCCTTTAGTGTGGCACTTCCAGACCCAGCTGCTTGTTTGTCTGCCAGACCACCATGATCCAGGCTGAACATGGCTTCCACAACTTCTGGTGAGCATCTTCCCCTCTGTGCTTCCAGGTCTATATGACAGTGGGAAGGGGAGCAGCGCGGTGCCGTGCTGAGCCGTGGTAAATGGAGCTGAGCCAACGCTCCTCAAATTCCTCCCGTGGTTTGGCAGAAACAGATGGGAGGTTGCGGGATGGGCAAACTGGGCGACGACGTCGAATCAGAGGACTGGGATGGTTTCATCCCGTCTCAAAGCTCTGTGGTCTCCCAGCTCACCTCCCGCGGAACCTGGCGTCATTTAGTCCCAGTGTGGATGACCGTAACGGTGGAGGGTCGTGGCCGCGAGGGCTCGGCCACCACTGATGGCTCCTCTCGTACCGGAGACTGGACGTCAGAGTCCTGATTGTACACTTTCACAGCAGAGGACAAAGGAGCTATTGGGGGGCCTGTGGGAGATAACACAGTTTCAGCAAAGAGCTGCATGTCATTAAGTAAGCTTAGGAGAAATAGAAGTTAAAGGATACGTCTGGAAATGTTTCAATGAATCCCATGAAAAAAAACAACAACAATGTGTTAAGGGCCCAGTAAGTTTTTCAGCCTTTCAGATGCTCAGTTAGGGAAGTCTACGCCTTTCTGTAACATCATGAAACTGACAATGCAGCCGTGGATTAACACTCCTTTGACGCTCGAGTGAGTGTCTGACTCGCAATAAACTACAGTGGCCTTGTGTGAACATGTGTGACTCAGTTATGTGTTTTTTAATAGGTTTTGGCCAAGAATAGAGGTCTGTCACACAGAGGATGTGTGTCTTGTATGTGTTTATTTCTGCTTTCATCTTTATTATCACGTGGGTTTTGTTCTCCATCTTATTTTCCATTTATTTATCTGTTTTTATGTCCATTCTGTCTTTCCTCTGTAAAGCACTCACTTGCTGCAATTCCTGTATGAATGCTGCTATACAGATAGTTTATTATCATTATTATTATACTTTGGCACTACAAAGGAAGCTAATGAACACACTGGGAGCGCAGATAATAGAGATTTTGGGGGGGGGGGGGGGGGTTGGACAGGTTTGCGAGAGCATCTGAAGTGTCACTCACAGTCCTTCAGGGACAGCGGGGTGCAGTCCACAGACTGGCTCTTGGCTGGAGCACGGCTCTGAGGGCTGGACACAGAGTTGGAGTTGTGAATGTTGCTGCCAAAGCTGGTGCCCAGCTGCAGGCGCCTCATGTGGCGGATCACAGCCGTCGCATTAAAGGCTTGCTGTGAAGACAGGGTGGAAACCAAAGTGAAACCAGAGGCAGATCCCTGGAGAAACACAAATCACTGTGTGTTTCTGCTCTTCAAAAAGATGGAGAATACGGTGTGTGTGTGTGTGTGTGTGTGTGTGTGTGTGTGTGTGTGTGTGTGTGTGTGTGTGTGTGTGTGTTTTGTAATATGTGAGAACTGAGAGAGGTGAAGTCTCATATGCTCACCCTCCATTTGCTTTTGGCGAAGTTTTTCCGCATCTGTCGACTGACTGATTCATGTATGTTCTTGCAGAGAGCAGTGTCTCCTGCAATCCTGAAAATTAAAGTCAAGTACTTTTAGATCATGTAAATTACAATTCACACATACAACGCAACATCACCCAACCCATTTATATTCCATGGGGTGTAGTCCCATGGGGATCGTCTTCATGCTGTCTTCTATTTGCTCAGATCTCTTATTTATTTATCTTTGATCGATGGGTTGATGTTTTTTGCAGGCGCTCACACACTGTATCACTTTCTGTCACATTCATCACAATATCTCTGTATGAAACCTTGCCAATGAAAGCCATTTCTCTCTGTTATGATGCCTGTTACCGGTGTCACAAACCACATATTTGAATCAGAGCGACCACCTGCCCAGGACCCAACAGGCCCATTACCGGCTAACAGACCTATTCATATTGGCCACCTCAGCTGGAGACAGCAGCCCACGCTAGCTCGCTCTCGTTAGCTCCCGCTCAAGCCTGGGAAGACATCCTAATTGTTCATTAAAGCTTCCACATTCTTCAAGCATCCTTCAAGACGCCAGCCACTAATTGGCAGCCATTTATTCAGCAGATTTCTCTCTGAGGGCTGGCGGTGCCGAGCAGAGGTAGGTTCGCGGCTCGGAGCCATGGCGACAGATGACCGTGGGAGGACATGCTCTCCATGACAAATGCGTAAGCCTGGCAATCTGCGTCATACTGCTGTTTAATCGCACCGAGATGTGTGGTTCCCTGTGATTGTCTGGTTGAGGCACAGTGTGGCGGCGGTTAGTTTCTCACCATGGGTGCTGAAGAGCCTGGTCACATGTGAATCTCTTCTCTGGGTCCTTCTCCATTAGGCAGCTGATGAAGTCTTTGGCTGCGGAGGGAATTGAAAAGGTCAAGAACACGTCCAGCTGAGAACATGTTCTCCCGCAACGAAGGACTTTAATCTTTTTTCTGGTCCTGCAATTTCTTAAAAAAAATCCCTAATTTCTGGAAAGAGCTATTTGGTAATAAACTAATTACAGAGAAAATAGAGACAATGTTCAGTGGCAGGACACATGCTAAATGCCAGATCCCATATTTCAGTTTTTAAGGTGGAACCAAAAATTACAGTAGGCCAATTTCCAGAAGAAGAGAATTTCCATGAAAAGACAGTTATCTTCTATGACTGTAAAAAAATGACAGAAATCTATTTAAAGCCAAGAAAATATTAATGTAATATCAGAAAGACTCTCTGAGTTATGCTTCAATTGTTAACTGAAAATCTACCAATAACATACTGTTCTTTTGAGGATCCTTCCCAGAAATTCTCTGGACCACGACAACCAATGAAAGGCAGCAAAGGGCTATCAGATGCGTTATAAATATAACTGAACACATGAAAAATGGTGCACTCAAATAATGGTAGAAATTTAAAGCTCTATATTTTTGCTTTAAACTGTACAGCTGATAACACTGTGCTCACTGGCTGATAAAAACTTACAGAGTCAATGGTGTGACTGTGAACTTCTGATTAGCGTGAGCTATTCACCACTACTTTAACACACAAGCTTTCTCTCAAACACACACACCATTGACCAATCACTGCTCTGGATATAGATAACATGCTCACCTCATTATCATATATTCGTTAGGAAGATGTAAAAGGTGTTGTATAAGTATAAAATAAAGGATTAAATGTGTGCCAAGACCCCAAAATAGTAAAACTAGTAAGTTATTTATTAGAAAAACTATGGGCAACTAAAATAAAGCGTTATCATTTATTTAACAACAACAACAACAAAAAGCACAGTGAACACACACACAAACAAATACGTCATAGCTCACCGGAGTCTGATATGTCATCCCAGTAGGGCGCGTCAAACTCATAGTCTGCCTTGAGAATCTGCTCAAAGAGCTTCGAATCATTCTCGTCATAGAAAGGAGGGTAACCGCAAAGCCTGAGAAGATGAAGATGGATGATTACATAACAAGAGTCTGTGTGAGTGCTGCTATCCAGCTGACGCTAGAAACTTTAACCCAAATCTAAAAGGATTTGCTGTGGCCTAATCTCATTCAGTGGCGGTTTGATTTTTCATATAGCATGCAACAGGAGACGGTTCAGAGGGATTATAGACATTACATGAATACTACGAGGGCAAAAATGGGATAAAAACAGTCCATTTTCATATGATATGGAAAAAAGATGGACACGCAAACTGTAAATCTACAACATAAATTCATGAGGTTATTTAAGCCATAATCTTGATTATGAAAGAGTATAAATGAGTCTATAACAAAAACCATGCAGAAGCCTCATTTGTGACGGCATTAGAAACTCTTTCATCTAATTACCTTAAAATTCATCACAACTAACGAATGGATAACAACACCAGGGATTTTCTCTCTGCTAACGAGCGACACCACTTAATTAGTTTGGCAGCTTTCCAGCGAAAGCTTTACAGGCTCTGTCAAATAGGAACAGTAGCTGTCAGCATCTCTCAGACTTGACTCTCCAACAGCTAAACGCAACTAAAAAAACTCAACAGCTAAACAAGTCATCTTCTATATGAATCTTCTGATGTTTTTACATATTTTACTTACTAAGCCTGAAGTGTGGCTCTGGAGATGATTATGTCGGCCTAGACTGAAATATCTTAACAACTGAACGAATCCAATTAAATTTTGTGTAGACACTCATCGCCCCCAGGGGATGAATCCTACTGAAGTTGATGATTGTTTGACTTTTCATCAAGCTACCATAAAATTTAGTTTTGTTTTTTAACCTACCTCGAAATTTGGAACAGGTATTCACATTCACATTAAGCATCATGGTATAGTGTTTTAGCAGTTACTATACAAAAATATCAGACACACTTAACCATTTTATACAAACAGGAAATGATGCAATATGTGCGATGTCAGTTGATAATAAACTCTGACTTCGTAATGTCACAGCCAGCTAAACTTTACAAACAGACATCAAAATATGTTCATACTAAAAACTGACTTATAATCAGTATGTAGTATGTGTTTGGGACAAGATGATGGCACCTGCTAAACATGTTAGCATTGTTATCATGAGTATGTTAGCATGCTAGCAATTTAGCTTATTTCAAAGCACCTAATGTCTCACAGAACAGCTAGCATAGCTGTGGACTCATTTATTGTTCGATTCTAATCTTGTTCTTTGTTTTAGGTTGTTTGAACGATGTTTGTTGGCCAGTTGACGAAGGCATCTGTAATCTGTGTGAGTGAGGTTTTCTTGGTGGTTTCTGATCTGAATGAGGACTTCCTGTTTAAATAAAGCTTTAGAAAATACATTTAAAAGGTCAAGCTATTAAACACACAAAATAAGCTTAACTTAATGACCTTGTTTATATTCAAAAGTGAGCACTTACAGAATATAAGCGATGACCCCAATAGACCAGCAGTCCACAGCTTTGCTGTAGGGCTTCTGTGCTAAAACCTCAGGAGCTGGAAGAATGAAATAATAATATTTAAAAATAATTTTTTTAATATTCATCTGGTGGAACAATGCAAACAGTTTTCGACCCTTCACCATGAAACAGAGGCTGGAGAATGTGAATGTCTGCCTGTAGCAGATGGCTAAAGTTATCCTGTGGCTGCTGGCAGATTAGATTAGATCATGTTTAGCCAACTAGTGGATCTAATTATCTCAGAGGAAGTTTCCACCAGAGCTCAGAGGTCATCCTCACCCACGTATCCTGGAGTCCCACAGGCGGTGGCCATCACGTCACCCGTTCCCTCCATCTTTGACAAGCCAAAGTCACTGATCATGATCTTTGATTCATCACAGGGACTGAAATACAGCAGGTTCTCGGGCTGGAAATGAAAGGATAGAGTCAAAATGTGTGTTCATATGACCTTATATACTGTCTGTGTATATTAATTCCAGTCGTCCAGACAGTAAGATATCAGACAAAACATGAAACAAAATCCCCTGGATTTGTTATTCAGGAGTTGGGAAGAGTTCTACAGCTTATCGTAGAGGCTCCATCAGTTTTGCAGAGAAGGAAAATCTCTGACATTTAACCTCTGTGGGTGATCCCCCGCAAGCACTCATGCAATAGCCCCCACATGGGTTAAATAGCAGGGATTTCCCCTCTCAGTAAGACTAAAGAGGTCTCTTCAACAACAGAGGCAGATGATGCTGTAAGGAACTATTTCTGACTGAACAGTAAATACTGCTGTACCTTCAGGTCTCTGTGCACTATGCCCATGGAGTGCAGATAGTTGACCGCATCCAGAACCTGCCGAATGAGCCGACTGGCATCCATCTCTGTGTAAAAGCCTTTCTCCACGATGCGGTCAAACAGCTCACCCCCAGACACCCTGTCAGCACACACACGGTCATTGTAATATCAGCGTCTAATCACAAGTGACGGATTCAGTGTAAAAACAAATTGGCGATTGGCTGATGAGTGTTTGCCATGTGTAGATGTCAGGTTGACCTACATGGGCTGACCATAAATGTAATTGTCACTTTAATGCTTTAGTTAAAATCAGTCAGTGCTGCTAACACACTTCATTTTTCCTAATGCATCTTTCCAGTATTTCTCATATGTCACTGCGATTTTTGAGACTTTTTCATGTTATGTAACTTTGCAGTATTTGCAGCTGATGTACCAGCAGTTCTTCTCAGCTACCTAAAATTGCAATGACACAACAAGTGACTCATATTAAGTTGAGCATCAATCATGAGTATGCGCCTGCTTTCAGACGACTGGCAATGAATGTTTTTATAAGTGAGACTTCAAAGCAACATTATGCACCTTGCAGAGGTACAATGAGGGCAGATAATCGCCACCTAAATTGCAGGTGCATTAGTCACAAACACTGTGAAATTAAGTGGAAAGGGGAAAGGCCTCTGAAATCATGATGACGAGTATCTCTCACAGGAAAACGGTATGGCTCAGAGGAACAGTTGTCACACGTACACCTCCACAAACACTGACTGAAATACATTTAAGAAGATATTTGCAAAGATAAATAACACAAAAATGACCATTAAGTCGAATCAACAGCTAAGAGTTTGCAGGAAATGATACACTCCCTTTCTTGCAAAGAATCACACCTCTCTCATGCTTGTATGATCAATAAATGCCGCTGTGCTTAAATAAAAACTGTTTATCAGTGTGTTTAATCAGTGCCAAAACCAAAGTGTCACAACAAGTTGTGGTTTTCACAGACAATTCTCTGTATTTGATGTTACTGTCAGCCGAAATAGGTTTATTAGGGCTGGAAAAAACAGACATTGCGATATGAAAAAATACAGAAAGTGTTTTCAGCAGATGACCTGAAAAGCTCTATTTAGAAATCATTCTAAAACCATTAGAGTGATTTTGTACGACAATCCATCTGCACAGAAGGTATGAAGTCGTACTGCTGAGGGATCACTGTCACACTTATTCTGCAACTGTCCAGTACTATAATATATTTAATTGGCAGACATTCAGCCAGACTGTAATCTGACAATATTTGGTTGTTCTGATAGGACACAGGCCTTTCCTTCCAACAAGCGTGGCTGCAGCTAAAAATGATAATATTTCTGAGCTGGAACTCTGCATCGTCTCCATGTTTCAAGAGGTGGCTCTTTGAAATGCTTTCTACTGTGAAGATGGAACAAGTTCATTTAAGCAAAAGGAGGTCAGAAAACCATTTCCTGAAGGCGTGGAAACCGTTTTTGACAGTCTGATCAGACCTAACCCCACCTATGCGTGCTTTTCTTTAACCCTTGATCCTCTTGGCAGAAGGGGTAGACTCTTGTTGTGCTAATTTGGCTGCTGGTTGGGGGCTTTGGACTACTTTGAGAGACCTGGATGTGAATCCCTTGTTTTTCTTTCTGCTATTTTGTGTAATGATACTTGGTGCTTTATGTTTATTGTGTGCATTTGTTTGACTTGTTAAAAAGTAAAAAATAAGCTGAATAAGGCGGCCTCTGAGTGTGTGTATTCTCATCAGCAGCAGCTTCTCATCTTGATGTTGGTTAAAAGTTAAAAGTGTATGTTTAAAATCAAAATAAAAGAGTGTCTCTGTTGCCAAAGTGTTGCAACACATGCCAAATGGACACATGGTCAAAACCAGCCCGATTCAAGCCGGCGACCTTCGTTGCATGTCTACCCCTCTCTATCTCTCCCTCTCCACTGTCACTGTATAATAAAAGGTATAAAATGCCAAAAAACTGATCTTACTGATGAAAATCTTTGTGACTCACTTGAATGTCACTCAATTATCCTCCCAATTCACTCCAGACAGATCATTTCTAAGGAGTTAATCTGCAGACTCGCTTCTGAGAAAAGGGACCTCTCTATGGATATCACTTTTTGAGCCATGACAACACCCAACATGTGGCCTGCAACAGACTAGGTAAGCCTTGTTTTTAGCCTGGCTGCTTGCTATGAATGCCTTTACTATGTTGTACCACGTACTGTAAAATGGCCAAGACTGCCTTACTTGCCATCGTGTGTCCTGTCGATGATGACATGATATATCATGCAGCCCTGACATTTATATGTTCCTTGTGTCATAAAAATGCACATATGTAATGTCTGGCTACATGGACAGGAAACTAAGTCACAGATTTGGAAACAGGTTCAAAATCTTTTGCAGTGGATGGATGCAGACAGTTATGAGAGTCTGTGAGGATCCTGGAAATACCTCCAGAACAGCTGTAAGGGATTTCAAGTGACCTTCTGAGGTTAGGTTAGTCCAGCATATGACGTCCCATAAAACTACAACTTGTTTTTACACTTAAGTTTTTGCATGGAATAAACAAAAAAAGACAGGCTAGCTGTTTCCCCTTGTTTCCAGTCTTTATACTAAGCTAAGCTAAGCTAACTGACAGTGTTGTATCTATATGAGTGGTATCAGTCTTGTCATCTGACCCTCAGATAAGCATATTTCTTAACTCTATCATCTGCATATCTTTCTCATCTTCCAAGGACACTGCAGACGCTTATTCAAGCAAAAGACACAACACATTATCAAAATGACATATCAAATGGGAGACAAAGAGCTGACCCTACCAAACGATGTGGTGGGTTGATGTACTTACAGCTGCATTATGAGGTACAGGTGGTTTGAGCTCTCGTAGATGTCCTCCAGAGCCACGATATTCTCATGCTTTATCCTGGAGAGGAAGAGCAGAAAATTCACTTTGTGTGCTGTCAGCCTGTGTTCATTTCAGCACAGGCCACTAATGAGGAGCAATTAGCCTTTTCTTTTGTTAAAATGATGCCCTGCCAACAGATACAGAATGATTTTTGCTTTCTGTGGCAGCACTTTGCCTGTATGTGTGTGTGTAGACATGTGTATGTTCACGCTTGTCAAAAATGAACCCGGCAGAAGTAAACGCTTCACACAAGGGAGAAAACCTTTTGTGTGAGACGGAGAGCAGGGGGATTCTTCGAGGATGCTAATCAGTGAGTCATGAAGCGGCAAACCCCATAAGCAGGAGCACCTGAAGAAAATAATATAGGATGGATCACGACGCCGGGAGGCTGTGTCCAGGCAACCAACCAGCAAGGCTTTAATATTAAAAAGAAAACCTCTGCAAGGAGAAATGCATATGACAGCGTGCTCACAAGGGCAGGTGGCTGAAAAGGAAAGGTGGGGGAGGAGGAGGAGGAGGAGGAGGAGGCGGGGAGAGTCTCAAAGGAGCAAACAACCTTCACAACTTCCTCTCTAAGTCCAGCACGAAAATGAGGTTCAGTTTGAGAGCTGTTAGACAAACAAAGCCAAGAAAGGAGTATGAAGAGAGGGAGAAACGCAGGTGAGCAACCAAGACAGAGAGAGAGAGAGAGAGAGAGAGAGAGAGAGAGAGAGAGAGAGAGAGAGAGAGAGAGAGAGAGAGAGAGAGAGAGAGAGAGAGAGCAGGGGAAGTCAAAGGATAGCAACTGTAACCAGGCAACGACACCCAACAGCTGGTGTGATCACTTCAAGAGTGACTGATAACTGAGCTCCTCTGGGGAATTATTACCCATCAGGCCCTGGAGGAGGATGGAGTGTCACCTGGTGTCAGTGCAATCCTATCATACCCTGTGTGTGTGTGTGTGTGTGTGTGCGTGTGTGTGTGTGTGTGTGTGTGTGTGTGTGTGTGTACACTGTGAAGACTCAAAATGGTGGATAAGATGGGATTCGACAAGGAAGTCACTTAAGTCTGACAATGACTGTTAAATAAACTGAGCCGGCATCCCAACTCTGAGTCATTACTCAGAGTGGAGAGAGACACGCAGACGCTTCCCCGAGGACGCCGCGAGCTGGTGACCCCTTCTTGAAGTGGCGTCCTTCCTCTGCAAACTCCCCCACGGCCTCGTCATGCAGCGCCTACCTCCTCAGCACGGCGATTTCATTTTCAATGCTCATCTCCTTCCCCTTCAGCGCTTTTTTCGGGATGCACTTGATTGCGACCATCTTTCCTGTGGCCTTCTCCTCAGCCATCACCACTTCAGAAAACGCGCCGCTGCGAGACAGAAAGAGAAACATGTTAGGCCTGCTTTATATGCGCTCGGGCAATATTGACACAGAAAGCCTATCGTGTGTGAGTGGACGGAGGGCACTCAGAGGCAGACAGGCCAGAGTACACAAACAGCATATTGTGAATATTTACTGAGAACTGGCAAAGTCCCCGACTATGGCCGACAGCTTTCTGTGTTGGCTTACGCTCGGTATCCGTGCGCCGCCAAAAGCATGGCAAACACTTTTAAAACCTCTAAAAAACACCCATTTAGGACAGCAGATAGCGTGTCTTCCTCGGGCCATCTGCCTCCATACATGAGAGAGCCTTTAAAAACAAATAGGGAATTAAGGGAATATTTGCTCAAGCAATCTGTACCAGTTGCCATGATACCACAGTCAGTCAGTCCACCTTAATAAATCTCGCTGAGCAGGCAGCATGATTGCTTTCCTCCCCCCTCTTGTTTTCATCACACACCTTCACAGGCACCTTCTCCCTCCATGCACCGTGACCAGGGTTTGATGTGAAGATGTTAAAAAAAAAGGGTGATTGTTGATTGGAAACTCTCTGGGTCACGTTCACCGGACCGAAACAAGTGATGTGATCTAAAGGACTACAACAATCCTCGATTCACTTATGGACGTGTGGCTCTGATGAAAGCAGACATAGAGCAGTAAACTGAGCCTACAATGCTGAAATTTTCCATGTTTTTGCAGAACTGCTGTCCTACCCCTGTTCACCCTGCATCAACTCTTCTGCTTTCAAAGCCAGGTGTAGTTCTCCACCTATATTCTCCACTACAGCTCTCTTGGTTTTTTACTCTCTGCATGTTCCCTTTTTCCTGCAGAACTGCTGTTCTTGTTTTGGCTACTTCATTTTTATTGCTGTATTGAAGCTAAATGAGTGGGCTGACATGGCCAACACAATACTTGTACAGCAACAGGGCCTTTCAGTGACATATCGCATGTAATAGATTACATCTCAAAGGCACATTGCAGCCTTGGGAACGAGGACAGTTTGTCCACACACACAGTTTATTCACTGAAAACTGCAGTCCAGTGGCTCTTTCCAGAGCAGATGCCAGAAGAAATCTCTTTCTTGCTCACAGCCAAAAGTATCTAGAGAAATATTTATCCTGTGCCATGAATCTATCTGTGATTTAGCCCAGTGCTAATGTACTAAAAGAGCAATCAACTTCTAACCCAGGCATTTTCATCATCTGTTTAGTAATGTTATGTCAATAGGAAAAATGGCCCAAAATGCCTCCTGCACTTGTTTCCTCCCTTTCTGACATGAGCTTTAATTGCTGGAATAAGTGTCTAACTGGATTGTTATCAGTTATACAAACGCAAAACTGGCATAGAGAGAAACACTTGAAGTGATCTACAAAAGGGAAGGCAGCCGGCATCAAAAGGTCCGTTAATGTTCTCAAAGTGTAATCAGTTCCTCCCAGCAGGCTCTAAACTCAGCAGCGCTCACTGCACTAAGTCCCACCGAGGCCATCAAATCCACGCTAATCCCTCACTCCACCATTGCACGGGGTGTGTGGGGGGGGGGGGGGGGGGGGGTGAGTCCAAGCCACATCAACACAGACTGCACAAACACACTACCTGGTCACAGAGCCCGGCCCCAGGTGTGATGAGGTGGAACACACTCACTGCAAACAAACAGAAGTGAGAGGCCTCGGAGCTTACGTCCTTCTGACTTTGACCTCATTCTGACACATGATGTGGGACAATATGCAGATCCAAGGGCTTGTGTAAGTGAGGGAGCTGGTGCACCACTTGCTGGCCTGTTACAGCACTATCTTCCCACCGCAGCTGTTGCCGTGAGGACAATGAGCATCATTTCTATTCAGCGCATGCGACCGGTTTCCACAGCTGTGTGGACATTAGGAGAAGTACAAAATTCCCCATCAGCACGCCGAGCCTGTCGAGCGACTCTCTTGCAGAGTTTCGGAGCACGCTTTCTGCAGCAGGAGACACACAATGATGAAAACCACAGGAAACCCGTGAACTCACTGAGAGGGTGGTTAGAAAAGCATAGCGCCATTTCTGTCCCCCTGCTCACCACATTGACAAGCAGCGACATCACTTCCTGTGAATGACAACATGACAGAATCCAAGCCTGTGACTTTCCTCGCTCTGTCGGTGCATGAGGCACGACAAGCTGCGTTGCAAGCTCTGAGAGAATTCAGTCTATTCAGTCGTAATTCACAGGAAAGAAAAGGTGCAATGTCTGCTACAGATATGCATATGGTGATGCTTCTGCCCACATGCCGTGTCTACACATATATGCATACACACAAAGATACAGCAACCCATCCACAACAACCACACAAAACTCTGAAACCATTAGTCAATCAAAGGAACATTAATCAGCAGCTATTTTGATAAGTGATTCATCGTCTCAGTCGAGCAAACATTTGCAGGTTGCAGCTCTTCAAATGTAGGAATCTTTCTTTATCTTTAACAGACAAATGACAGTAAATGAAATATTTTTTGGGACTAATAAAGAAATCTGAAGACGGCACGTTGCTGTGGCTGCGAGGAGAATTCTTCACTGCGCTTTAATATTTCATTGGTGGAATCAAGACAAAAATTAGCAGATTAATCAAAATAATGGTTAACTTATGAGACGACCAGCATACCAAATTCATGTCCACTAATAATCCTAGATGTGATCTGGTGCAGCATTAAGTGATGAAAAGAGCTCTATCTAAATTGGACTCTTTGCTGAAGCTCTTCTCAATCTATTACGCAAGATAAATATGTTTGTATAGCTGCAGAATGTTTCTGACCCGGTGTCACAGACAGCACAATCAAGTCAGCACGCTGACTCACTCGCTTGAATAATAATAACTGAATATTAAGTTCTTCCCGGAGCCACAGAGCTCCCTCTTCACGGCTCTTGGATGACAGAAAGAGCTGCGTGTGTGACAGTCTGCAGTCACACACCGCCACCACCACGCGATGTACAGGACGGCCAAGCCAAACCGGCTGACTAATGTGAAATGTGAATGTGGGCTGCTTTCTGTGTGAAGCCCGCGGCTGATGCTGCAGATGCAAATGCGAACAACCATCCTGAGAACTTTTTCAGGCTGCGACCTCAGCTGGCCGTGCCTGCCGATTATGAAATTCAGGGCAGTATTGATGGAGGGAGTTGGTTTTGATGGAGGGAGGCTGGGGTCTCGACGACAAAGGCTGGCCTATTGACATTCACAGGCGGTGTTTTGTGGTGCTGCTGAGTAATCACTCTGAATCATCTTGTGTAAGATGCATTACAGCGGCCCGTTACGCAACATATGGGATGGAAAAGTCAGGACTTGATAATCCAGGTAGAGCTACCGACGGTGTAACCTACTGTGTTCAAAGTCACGGCGCAATCACAGCTTTAACCAGAAATATGACAGGTGACATAATCTATGCCGTCAGAAAATGCACAGAAAAGCGATGTACGGTGTTTGTGAAGGAATCATAACGAGGGGCGAGCCAACAGAAGTATAGAGTAAATCTAGAAGCAGACAGATACTGAACATTTGAGACCTTCGCTGATTCTCCTAATCATCCGTACAATGATTCTGATATTTTTATATATTATTTTTTTGGCTACACTTTATATTACATGAAGCACCTATTAATGCCTAATTGTCGGGGTTAGGGTCATGAAGGGTTAGGGTTATGAAGCTATAGATAGAAGCAGTATTTAGAAGGTTATTGATGGAAAACTCTCAGTTAGTGGCCTAGTAGTAGTAAAATATGGTCATGTGTTATAAATAAAGAACCAGTGTGCTACTAATACTTATGCTCATAAACAACTAGTTAATTTTGAATATGTGAACCTTGATGTAAAGTGTTTATATTATAAGATATAGAGATATTTTTACAGTTACACAAAACACTTGTTATTTTTAACCTCACACCACCATCTGCTCAGCTGTGATATGCTACTCTGTCGACTCAGAGTTTTGTAAATTATAACGTCCACGGGACAAACGACCTGCTTCTAACTTGCAGGCAGCACTCTCTGCAGTGTGCATTATTATTCTGGTCATACACCGGCCTCCCCGCTCTTGGACCAGGTTTATACGTTTGCTGTAAAGCTGCTGTAAATTATGAGGGCAGTGGTGGAAGAAGTATTAAGATACTTTAATTAAGAAGATGTACAACAATGTAAAAACACTCCATTATAGCTTGGCTAATGCTAAATAATAAAATTGGATTATTATTAACATTATTAATGACACATAATATATTATATTGCATTATCAGCCCAGCCAATTTATAACATACAAACAAAAAAGGTCTTCCATTCAAAACCTTATTATGTGCAAAATATCTAAAGAAAAGTATCTCGGATTCACAAATATTAGTGGTTCAACAGCAGTTAAGCAGCATTTTAAAGCTGGAGCTGGTTGAGGTGGAGCTAATTTTAAATACTTTGCATAAAATTGGGTAAATTAATCTAGAATGTATCAGATGTATCGTACTTTCTAAACTGATCTTAAATCTGTAAAAATTCCACCTTTCTTTCAAATCAAACATTTCAAAGATGTCCCCAAGTCCATTTTCTGACATTTTATAGACTCAAAGGGATTTTTTTTTTTTTTTTTTTTTGAAGCAGGGCGTTATGAGGTACTTAGCCACAGTGAGTGTATTACCTGCAGTATATGGCAGTCAGCATGACCCCTGTCTGGAGAAGCAGCAGAAGTACCGGTGTAGGAAGCTAAGTATTGTAGTACTGTGGATGGGGTCAGCTGTAAACCACATTTATCCACCTAAAAAAGGCCCAATATCAGACTAAGTGTACGCTACATTTAAAATATTTACACTGCTTTATGTTGCCATCAGACAGCTCTTTCCTTCGGCACTATATTCCTCTCCACCGTGGTACTTCTGTATTCCTATGCATGCTGTGCACTGTATTATGCTGCAGATCAGCTGTTTGGGTCAAAGTTTCAGTGGTTTATGGAAGACACTTCAAATGCAATAAAACTAAAATGACTGATTATGACAACAATAACAAATGCTGTTCACTGTGCAGGCAAGATGATGGTGTTTTAATCCAGAGTGTAAAGAGGAGGAATTTATGCAGATGGAGGGGAAGGGTAAAGGTTGTTTGGTAAGTCTTTTAATTCATTTGTTGGTATTTAAGACCATCTGACCTGCTGGGTGGGTACAGCAGCGCTCCTCACTAAGTGTCTATCTGGCTTATTTGGGGGTGTTTTTCATAATGCTCTCTGGAGAAATGACCACTGCAAACGCAGAGTTGTCACAATGTAGTGTATGGAGCGTTGCTTATCAGGTGGGTCTTTTGAGGTGGCTAATATGCGTTTTGTTGCTGACGCGGTCCACAGCAGTCCATTGCTCAGCTTCCCACACTGGTACTCCTGCTGCTTCTCCAAACTGGAGGCGTGCTGACCGCCATCTACAGTAGATAACACAGTGACGATGGATAAGTAGCTCATACAACCCCGCTTCAAAAAATCCAAACCATCCCTTTAATTGAGAAAACTCAATGGCAGATTAATCAATAATGAGTATAATCCTCAGTAAGACATCTTGTAGTTCTTTAAAATAAATGCTGTGGCAAACAAAGCACAAGTTGCATAAACTGGTAGCACTCAAAGTACTGTACAAATACCTCAAAATAATATTTGAGTTACTATCCACCACTGCACAGAGCCGATGTGATTATTTCACGTGGTTTTCATCTGTGGCCCTTGGTGGCAGACCAGCCAAAACTGGTTTTCTGTCTTTTCAGGTAGTAAATAGCATTGATCTGGTGCTGCAGAGTTAAATCTACTCCAATAATATGACTGGAATGAAATCCAGCAGCTCTCACAGTCCCAGCGACTGAATCTGGAAACCATTGAGGCTGCTTTCCAGGAATTTGCTCTTTGTGTTCACCCCACTGCTGATCAAACAGAGAAAGATGGTCAGTTTACAGCCTGATAAGAGCTAATGCTGCTCATAAACAACTAAAAAGGAAAAAATATGTATCGCTCGAGGGAAATGTTGGGCAGAAGCCTGTCTGAAGCCATAGAGCAGGCTGTCAGAGAGAAGCTGAATTATTTTAATAAGGGCGATTACCGCCTCCTGTGCTCTGATACAAGGCAGTTTGGTACACTTCAGCTCTCTGAGTGCAGAGGATAGCACACTGTGGCTCTGTCGGCATTCAATGTGGCGAGAGGGATATGAATATAGATGAAAGCTCAGAAAATGACTGTGCATAAAACATACGACGCATGTTCTCTGTGAATTATTTCACTGCACATCGTTACTGTCAATGACAAAGTGTCTCCTCCCACAGTGAATGTAGCTGAGGATGATAATGGTGGTGGTGGGGAGTGGTTGGTAGCGTCTTCTTCAAAGAAAAGATTTCCATCATCCTAGTTGCCTAGCTGCCATTTTCACTCAACAAGTCTCTCCACAAGCTGTGTTTCAGGAAATGATCAATGCATGGAGGCAGTCACTTTAATGCATCAGGGACGGGGACGGCTTTGTCAGAGCCAGGGTCAGTTTAATATCTGCTGCAGAGGCCTGTTTATTCATTAACGTTGGACTCAGAAAAGGTGATTTTCCTGTTTGTTGGAAAGGAGAATTGTAAAGATGTGTCCCTACGCTTCGTTTGGTCCGGCAGTGGCAGCTAATAGAGGGGAACTTTAGCCATCAAGTCTCAGAGAGCGGGATTCTGGAAATACATGACAAAGCACTTAGGAGGGATGCAGCTGGAAAGCAACATGACATTTAAATGAATAAATGTGCTTTCTTCAAGTTATTCACCTGAGGGGAGCATGATGTAAACCCATTTCATACTGGATAGAGATATCTGAGAGTTTAAGTGGATATATAACAACACACCAGGCAATTTTCTTTTTCCTAAATGAGCACAACATAAACTAACATTTCTGATAAGGATTCCTTAACTCAATATCAGCACGGCCGCACCGATCCAATAGCCACATCAATCAATCATCATCCATATGATTATCCACAGCCACACTGACCGTTTTAAGCAGATCCAGTTTTGGCCACGAACCCTTGCCTCATACATAAAAATGATGCTAACTCGGGCCACATACAGTGAAGTAGAATTTAATTTTGGGAAAGCTGGTACTGGAACAGTTCCCTGTTACGTCATCAGCATCTCAGACGAACATCTCAACACTCCACTGTGAGTAACAAGCTGCTGCACATGTAC